>NW_021144810.1:0-314353 GCF_900634625.1 Parambassis ranga | reverse complement strand
TACGTCCTAAAGCAACGGAGATGCGACCCACCCTCCATAAATCGGCCACGGGCTTTCCATCGGCGCCATCCGCAAGTCTGTGCGACCTTCCGTTCCGGAGATACCGAATAAAAATTGTAATAATAATGACACATTATAAAGTCTATATCTCCGGGACGAAAAGTCGCACGAACTCGCCGATGGCAGCGTTGGAAAGCCCGACCACGAATTATGGGGGGTAGGTCGCGAGATATCCAAGTTTAAGTACCTTATTTTTCTTTATTATTATTATTATTACGATTGTTAACATTTTCAATTCAGCTCTTCCGGTTTTATTTTGAAACACTTCCGGCGGCACCGGAAGTACTGCGCAACGGTGTTGCTGCGAGTTTTAGCGGCTGAAAGCTGCTAAACCCGGCATTTTGTAGCAGCTTTCAACCGCCACGCGCCCCCTGGCGGCTTCACGCTAGTAATGCAGTCAACTGAAAATGCAGTAAACTGAAAATAAATGCATAAATAGGTTTTTCTGTGTCTTGTTTGGACAGAAAGCCCTTGATCCTAGCCATGTTTTTTCAGGTGGTAATAGGCAGACTCAGTAATGGCAGCAGACTGCGCTTCCTGAGGAAGCTGAGCTCCAACCATTGCACTACTACAGGCATATTTGCATGATATTTGGGGCGTATGGACTCACTCTCAGGAAGATTTTACAGTGTTTCTGGAGACCCTCAGTGACCACAACGCCTCAATTCAATTAAAAGCCACAGCACACAACAATTTGGTGAGTTTTTTGGACACAAAAAAACTCACTCGAACTCATTTAAAGGCCCCAGATTTACAATACACAACAAGTTAAAGGATGTTAAAAGTTTATTTCAAGGATACAGACACGCATGCACTCCTCCATAAAAAAAAAAAACAGTTACCACCCTGAACACACCTTTGCAGGACTAATCAAATCGCAACTGTTAGGATTTTACAGAATTTGCACACGGCCAAGATTTTCAGACAGGCCACTAGGTGCTGTTCTCGGCTCTGTCCACTAGAGGGTACTCAAGACTTTCCTCAGGAGCATCTACAAGTCCTTTTCTCAGAGCAAACCCAGGCAGGATGGTTTATTAAAATGCCTCTTTTTGTTGTCGTGGTTATAACCCCTTACCAACCCTAACCCTAACCACTCCCCCTTTCCTTTCCCTAACCCTAACCACCTGTCACTGAAACAAACAAGAAGATGAAATGTTCCTCCAGAGCAGAGGAGGAAGACAAAGAAATTTTTTTCCTCCTTTCATATCAAAGGAAAGGAAAGATATGAAATGCTGAGAAGATCAATGACGGTCTTGAGCTGTTGGATAAAGAAGGGTAAGGTGTTCCCTTTAAGATTAAGATTAATCTTAATCTTAATCTTAAAGGGAACACCTTGGATAAACAGCTCAAGACCGTCATTTGGAGACTTTGCACGGCTGGAGGAGAGGGCCTTGGGGCAGAATAGAAGAGCGCATGGGGCATCTGGAGGGACAAATGTGCTGGGCAGCGTCCTTCAACCCCGCTGCCCAGCACGTCCAGCATGCAGGTCTTGGTCTCAAGACCTGCATGCTGACCTGCAGCCCGGCCCCTGAAGTCTTTCTTGGCCTACGTTGTCAGGGGGCACAAACATGATACTCTGAGCACTTTCCCCCTCACCCTCTGAACTCTCCTCTACTCTCCTTACTCTGGCTCATACTGGGTAAATATAATCACGTTTCATCTTGCTGTCATGTTTGCTCTGTACTGTTACATGTTGTATCATGTTTGCTCCTCTCGCTCTCTCTCTGTCTCCCCTTCATTCTCTCTGTCCTGTCTCCCTCTTCTTCTCCTCCTCAAAAACTATGCTGCTGTGCAATGTTTGTATATAATTCATCTTTTATTTTTAGTCTAATATCTTTACTGTACATATTCCATTACCATCTAGCTGGTGGTGCAATGTTGTAAATAATTCCTCTTATCTTTTATCTTTCATTTGCTGCTCCATGTTCTATTTTATTCTATTTAACTCTTGCTCTGTCTGTCGGTGTTCTATTGCTGGTACCCGTTATTATTGTACCCAAAACCTAACCCTCACTGAGCCCTGGGTCTTACCCTAACCACAGGGAATCCTGGCCCTTTATTTAATGATGTTTGTCACGCTGTGTATTTTTCTTTTTAAGACTGCACTGAAGGAGTGTGTTACCACCCACAGACACACTCACAAAGACACACACTGATTGTTTTTTTCTTCCATGTTGTGTGTTGTGTAACAAGTACACTTTTAAATGATAACTTCCTGTGTATATGTCCGGAAAAATTGTAATGTAAATTGTAATAATATTAAAAATAGCATTTTGTAGCAGCTTTCAACCGCCACGCGCCCCCTGGCGGCTTCACGCTAGTAATGCAGTCACTGAAAAATGCAGTAAACTGAAAATAATGCATGAATAGGTTTTTCTGTGTCTTGTTTGGACAGAAGCCCTTGATCCTAGCAATGTTTTTCAGGTGGTAATAGGCAGACTCAGTAATGGCAGCAGACTGCGCGTCCTGAGGAAGCTGAGCTCCTTCAACGTGTGCAGCAAGATGCTGGTTACCAGTCTGTTGTTGCCATCACTCTGTTCCGGTTTTATTTTGAAACACTTTCTTTGAAACCGGAAGTTCTGTACAACGGTGTGTGCTGCTCGTTTTACTTTTGCGAACACAACTTGTGTGCCAACAAGCGACAGGAAAATTGTGCTCTTCCGGTTTTATTTTGAAAAGAAAAAACTTCCGGCATTCCGACTTAAATAAACAGGCTACAAGTCCTCCACCACAGAGAGTTCGTTGTCCAAGCCTTGCAGTGGAAACAACAGTGAGTAATACATAGTAAGTAATATAATATATGCACTTGGTTTATATGGTTTCGTGGCAATGCAATTTTCAAGGTGATGTGTAAGATGTTTATGTTAAGCTAAACAAAGACCGCGCTACAGTATGCTAAGGCTAACCGTTAGCAGAGGCTAGCGAGGCTGTTAACATGTTTATGTTAAGCTAAACAAAGACCGCGCTACAGTATGCTAAGGCTAACCGTTAGCAAGAGGCTAGCGAGGCTGTTACATGTTTATGTTAAGCTAAACAAAGACCACGCTACACTATGCTCTCACTTTGTTCGCTATCTGTCAGCCAGCACAGAATAATTTGTTGGCACTAACATTATTTATCTTCAAAAATCATAACTGTAAACTGAGGTCAACTGTATTATCTATGGTGTGTATGACATCACTTAAGCGATCTCACCTTTATTGGCTTATAGCTGAGATGGTCACAGTGTTTCACACATTGTACTTTAAGTCTACCTCATATGTAACACGGGTAACACCCCTTTTTCAGCTTTCAATTTAATAGTTTTGCTGTGCTCATTACAGGTGAAATGGAGAGGCACCCAGTGTTTTGTCTGCTTTGCAACAAACGCCAGATGGCAATTCACTCCCACCTGAAGGGTGTTTGCATGCAGGGCAGCAGTCCTGAGGAGATTAAAACAGAAGCGGCTCGAGCAACTGCCTCCCAGAAGGCCTTTGCAAAGGATGGACGACTGTGGGACTTTTCTGAATTGCAGGGTTACTGCAAAGATGAAGAGTCTTGCATTCGGCTGTGCAATCGCCTCCAGAGTCGGGGGTTTCTGGTGACCAACGCTCCCCAGGCTTGCCAGACTGACCAGCCAGCATCCAGGTATGGTGATGGTCTGCTCACCTCAGATTTATTAATGGACTATTTATGTATCTATGTTTGTTAGTTTTTAATGCTTTCAGTGATGCCACATTTTATTTATCACCTCTGTGTTCTATGTGTGCCACAGGTCCACAACAGAGGATGTGCTGGCTTTTGCCAAAAAGGATGTGGGACACATTCACCAGAAGATTGTCAAGGGTGAATTTGTATCTCACGCGGCAGGTACTACCTTGAGGTACTACTGTGAGGCCGTCCTCCTGCTGGAGCACAAGCTGCCACGGATGGCGGTGGTGGAACTCTGTGTAAGGACCTTTTCCATTTAAAATGACAATGTCAACAATGGCTGCGTTTGTAATTTCACCACACTTTGATACAGGTAGCATCTGTAATGAAATTGTCGCCCACGCGTGTGTCTGTTTGTTCTCACAGGTGCAGGACTGGGTGAACAGAAGGCACATCGCAAATGGGGTCACCGTTGAGCTGAGTTCCACGCACAGACCACAGACCTTCACGCTGACTAAAGAACAGGAAGAGGTGCGTCATTTAACCTTGTGCAACGTGCGTTCCCTTTACGGAGGTTCATGCGTGGTGTAGTAACAGACGGTTCCTCTGTCTGTCTCGTGCAGATATTTGAGTGTTATTTCAGGAGCATTAGGCCGCTGTTCGTTCACAAATCAGGGCAGACGAATGACATGGGGAAGTTCTTCGTGACGGACAGCGGGGCACCCCTGAGCAACCCATCTTCAGACCTGAAACGCCTGAAACTCAAGTGAGTGCTCAACATTTCCATATTTGAAAGCGTCGTTTAAAAACCCCTACACTGCACCCATTTTGTGCCTTACACGCACCCTCGTTTTTACCACAGGTACCTGCCATTGGATCAGGAGGAAGCCGGAGCGGCCACCTCTTCACAGGCTGGACAAAGTACAGAAGAACAGGCCAGGTAACCAATGTGAAACTGCAGGCGGGCTGTAGAGAGCAAACCTGTATGACCAGACTGCAGAATCTGACGTTGTCTGTGTTTTCTTTAGTTTTTTTTTTTTTTTTTTTTTTTTTAAAACCTCAGTTTTTCCTTCTCTTCTGTTTCCCCATCCTGCAGTGCGATGCCCCAGAGTGCCCACAAAACCCCCCTCCTGGACTGGGATGCATTCTGCCAACAATTCCCGGTGACACTAACGGATGAGCCACCATCAAAAAAGAGAATTTCAGAAGCTGGTTTCCCAGCTAGCCGGAATCTCTCCCACCGCTGGAGGTATTGGCAGCGACAGGAGCGCATCAAATACGTACTGAGTAAGTTTTTACACGTGTTTTCTTGGAAATACTCTCATTGTGTTATTATTTACCACTTATTCCCGTTTGTCATCGATCTCCTGCTGCCCAGCTCATTCCACCAGCAGGAAGGGCAAAGCTCCCCTCAAGACCCGCATCCAGGCAGCGCTGGACAAAGAAACCGCGTGGGAGGGGAACAAACCCACTTGTGAAGAGGTTTTGGGTGCCTGGATCCCTCCTAAGCAGAACACGGAGGAGGAGGAGAAAAACAAGTCCCAGGCCAGAGCTATCGCAGAGCAGGACTGGAGAGGCCTGGCAGTGAAAGACTTTGGCGTGGCAAAGGGCAGGGGTAAGTTGTCCTCCCATCTATGCTGTGTCCTCCACTGGTGAGGCAAATGTTGATTTGCGTGTGCTGACAGCTCTCTGTTCATCCCTGCAGGTGTGGTCGCAGCCATCCCCTTCAGCAAAGGGGACATCGTCTGCGACTACCACGGTGAAGCCATCACAGAGGCTGAGGGGAAGCAGAGGGAACAGTCGGGGTACTTGTTCTTTTTCAAGGCTGAGGGAGGAGCAGGCCTCTGCATTGATGCCACCGCGCCCCATTGTCAGTGCCATCCGGAAATGCAGACCTTCGGCAGGCTGTTAAATCACTCCCGCAAACATCCAAATATCGCACCACGCAGGACTTTGGTGGATTTTCCTGGTGGGCCTCAGGAAGTCATCCTGTTTGTTGCGCTCAAGACGATCAACATCGGCGATGAGCTGGTGTGGGATTATGGGGTAACCAGGAGGTCCTTTGGTGGGGAAGGGCATGATCTGCCCTGGCTTGACAGCTGAGGCCCCACACCCCCACGGACAATTGCAAATATGTGGATGTTTGATGTATATAGTTGGCTGTAATAAATGACATTGTTTGACAAAATGCACTGCTTTGTAGTCGTTCATTTCTTCTTTTAATGGGCCACAGAGCATGGAAAAACTGAAAACATTGTATTTCTGAATCAGAATCACAATCAGAATTACTTTATTGATCCCAGGGGGAAATTGCTTTCATTCCAGGTGCTCCATGTATGCTCAAAAAAGACAGGTTAGAAATATAAATAAGGTAAAGTAATAAGCATAAAATAAAAATAAAACCTAATAAATTCTTAACAGTAATAAACATTCAAGTTAAATCCAGGCAAGTGAAGACAAAAGTCATATATAATACAATACAACTTGTACTGTGTGCAGTAACATGTCGTCTAAATAAATCCAATATGGATATGATTACAAGACAGTGTGTTAGATCTGATCTCAGAGGGAGGTGTTGTACAGTTTGATGGCCACAGGAAGGAAGGAGCTCCTGTGGCGCTCAGTGGTGCATTTGGGAGGGATCAGTCAGGCACTGAACGTACTCCTGCACCTCAGCAGCACGTGGTGGAGAGGATGGAAGCTGTTCTCCAGGATCCCCTGCAGCTTAAACAGCATCCTTCTGTCTGACACTGCTGTCAGGGAGTCCAGCTCCACCCCCACAACATCACCGGCCCTTCTGATCACTTTGTTGAGTCTGTTTGTGTCCGCTGCTTTCAGTCTGCTGCCCCAGCACACAACAGCAAACAAAATGGCACTGGCAACCACAGACTCATAAAAAATCCTCAGCATAGACCGACAGATGTTAAAGGACCGGAGCCTCCTATTTAGCAAATTATACCTGACAGAGGTGGGAGAGGGTGTTTCATGCACAGCCTCATTTAAAAATTATTATACATAAAAAAAAACTGTGGACTGTGCTGACAGAGACGATGTGCTTCCCAGCTCCAACATATAACCAATAAAACAAGATAACTCAGCACATGTTAAAAATTAACTGCACTGTTACACTTAAACTTGTGTCAACTAGATGTTGAGCACCCAGTTATCGTTGTGTAAACATATTAATGGAAAAAATAGATAAAACACACAAAAAGATAACGATAAGATAAACGTCTGGATTCACCTCTTCCTTTTTGAAGAAGGCAAAATATAGACAAAGGAGATCTGCTTGTGAATTGAATTTTTATTCAAAAATAAAACCACACACAAAAACATGTTATAAAAGATGTTATTTACAAAGGATAACCAATATGCATAACTAAATAATTTTCACAAACATTTTCACATTATGGGCCCTCTTTGTTTTTTTTTGGTCTTTCAGGGGTGACATTGGGGGAGTCATGTTGCATCACCTCGGATGCTCTCCTTTTGTGTGTTAAACATGTCTTTATCTTTTCCTTCAGAAAATCCTGCATGGAGCTGCAGCCCTCTGGCTTCCAACCAGGCAGCCAGATGTTGGCAGAAGTACCCTCCTGCAACATGCGGGCCGCCTTCTTACGAAGTTCCCATGCATCTGTTATGAAACAAGACCAAGACAGTTAGTGAGTTATGCAGAGTGTGAGCTGTGCAGCATGACGGCAACATGTGGATGCTGCTCCGACTGCTGCAGGGTGTTTTTCAGCAATTTAATACAACAGTTACCTGAAATCTGGAGCTTCTCCATTTGATAATTGAAGAAGGCCAGTTGCAGTGGTGACAGCTTCTCCCGAGGGGAATGTGCACTCTTTTTCATGTAGGGCCGGAGGACAGAGGCCAGCTGTGGTGACAGGTCACGGAGACGTGTAGCTGCAGCGCCACTGCTTTTCACGGGATGCTCCTGCTGGGACGTACCAGCAGCCTCTGCTGCACCTGGACGGGGAGGAGAAAGGCTTGCTTCCTCACGAACATCCGTGCTGGGCAGCGGGGTCGACGCACGCTGCGTGGTCTCCGTCTCCTGTCGGTTCAGGTGTGTCAGGATGTCAGTGTGAACATCCCTAATCTTTTGCTCCACAAGCTGGATCATCTGTCCCTCCAGTTGCCCCATGCGCTCTTCAATTCTGCCCACGGCCCTCTCCTCCAGCCGTGCAAAGTTTTCACTAAGCGTTTGGCTAACCGCCTCCAAGTGCTCCCTCATCTTGGCCACCTCTGCCACCAAGAGCTGACCAAACGCTTCATAGTGGACCTGCGCTTCTTCGAAATCATCCAAGCTGCTGCTGCTGCTGCTGTCCTCTTGTTGGAGTGGCAAAGCTGAACTGTCCATTATCTCTGTGAACAGAAAAAGCCACAAACAACAGTTAACCTTCCAGGTCTAAGGGTGTTTTGGGGGATTTTACCCGCCTGCCATTCTTTGTGTATTATTGCTCATAAAACATTCGTCTTGTCATCCACATTCAAGTAACACACGTGTTTTTTTCTTGATACAACTCCTAGTGTAGACTGCTGATGGGGGAGGGGAGCAGAGCTGGGGTGTTAGGGTAACACCGTGCGGCGGGGTGGGGGTAGTGCAGCTGGGAAACTTTTCTCTATAAGATAAATGTAAGAAACAAACTGCACTTTCCGGTTGAGATAACGGTCCCCTACGCGTCTATTACTGCGTTCAGAGCTGCTTTTCAAAACGTGCAGACGAGTCAGCTAGTCAGGGGAGAGAATTAATCTTGTCCAATTGACCACCTTTGACGGTAGCGCCAGAGCACACGGGCCTTACAATTGGATCTTCGTGTCCCTCGTGATATCGCTCGATGGTCCGAGATTGAACAATGGCTTGCCCATCGAATGTTACGAGGGGAAAAAAAACTGAACGTTTCTAGCTTCTACCATTCCTGAGATGTCCACGGCTTTGTAAGACATAAGCTCACGGTATCGAGTTGGTACTCTAACTAACTGCTAACGCTGGCAATGTTGAAAATCTCACGTGCAACTGGCGCCATCGCTCTGTACATTGTACTACATATAAACACTAGCGTGTAGTTTACTGCGGTCGGTGAACTTACCAATGCGAAGAGCGAAGCGAAACTTGAAGGAAACCTTTAAACGCGTTCGAAGGAGTGACTCTAAAGAATAACTGAATCGCCCGCTGCCCCTTTTATCCTGTTCTGCTTTACTCCTTCTTCTTCCTCCTCCTCCTCTTCTGTATTTCCGGCAGACTAGATACCGTATGGCACGATGCTGCCCCCCACAGGCCAGGTATGGTAATGGCTCGATGTATTCACATTCATTTCAGAGGAAGAGAACTCCTGTTGCTTAGTGTGGAGCATGTCTTTGTGGAATGTTTGCATGTTAACGTCTTTTGCTCGAATTTACAACATTATCTAAAACTAACATTGGGTTGAACTTACAAAAGTGCAACTCTTGCTCCTCTTTACTAACCGTACATTTACTAAAGATGAAGTTTATATTGTAAACCTACTGCTATTACAATTCCTTGCATTGCATATTATATACACAAAATGAAATGGAATGTGCCCTCTTGGCATAACTTTAAGGTAACAGATTTGAAAATATATTTAGCTTCCATCAATAAACTTAAACTGGCTCATAAGAAATTGTTCAAAACGATTGCACTCAGTGACTAATGTAATTTTGCTGTAACTTAGCAGACTCTTTGCTTTATGTGTTTTTTGTTTATTTTATTTGTTGTTCATAATATGCTCATATGTGTAAATTGTTAATGACACTGTTATGAATAAAGATTAAAAAAAGAGCTCCTGTTGCTGTGAAAAACATTCAACGACATTAAATTAACGACAGCATAGCGAACTCGCTTGTCTAATACATGTAAACACGAGCACATGGCTACTTAATATGCAGCCAGTTCGACTACGTCATCGTCATGATAACGTTGGACAGTGGATCGACTCGCGTTTTCAATTACGCGCATCAGGTAATAAGCTCCATGCAGCTGATCCTAAATGACTAAACAGGGATTTCTGAGGAGGAAATCATCCAGCATGTGAGCATAGAGGGAACTCTAGCTTTTTCAGCAGAATCTGGCATAAGGCTTTTGACGCGAGATTGAAGATGCAGGAACTAATGCAAATGAGACCAACGGTGAAATATATGTTTTAAATCCCACTTAATGCCGAAAAGATTCCATTGCAACAGGTGAATGGAGGAATCGAAATGCATCAGAGGTCGGCTCCCAGGCTCATGAATAGATAAGTTTAAAGCGCTAACCGCTGGCATAAAGAGGGGACAGAGGTTCGGGCGTAATCAGACTAATTGCTGAAATGGGCCGGAGCGAGGAGCGGACAGATCGAATAATACCATTCTGTATTGTACGAGAAGAGCGGAGGGGATTTCTTCCCAGAGACTATTGAGTTTTCATATCGTGCTGATTGGATTATTATTATTTTTATTTATTTATTTATTTATTTATTTATTTATACCTGTGCACGAAATGAGGATTTGAAAACCGTACTGCACACTGACCTGGGGTGCGTATCCTTGAAGGCGCTACAGATGTGGAGAGGTGACAGCCATTCGAAATATTATTTTTTTATTTCCCCACGCCTGACGGCCTGGTAAATCCGTGGCAGATTGAGAAAAGGTTGAATGCTGAATGCCACGGCGGTAGGCTGAAGCACAGAGGGACACGGAGCAGTGAGCCCACGAGCGCCACATAAATTGCTGAGATGATTTGGGACCATGGCGATCATGACCAAATTCGGAGTCCACAGACCAGGCCAGGCTAGTAGCCGAATATTGGAAATATGCGCTGCTTACTGGAAGTGCTAGTGAAATTGATAGAAAATTCGACCGCCACGCGCCCCCTGGCGGCTTCACGCGGAACTGCCTGTGTTGTACAAGAAGGCCTGCAAGGCAAGCTTTATTTATATAGCACCATTCATACACAAGGCAATTCAGAGTGCCTTACATGAGATAAAATCACAGAGTAAAAACATTTTTAAAACATTAAATTAAGAAGGAAATTGAAATCATAAAAAGAATAAAATCATAAAAGACATCAAATCAAATCAGGATGATTACATGAGAAGAGTGCAGTCAAGAAATTAGGAGAACGCTGCAGTAAACAAAATGTAGTAATGCAGTAAACTGAAAATGCAGTAAACTGAAAATAAATGCATGAATAAGTTTTTCTGTGTCTTGTTTGTACAGAAAGCCCTTGATCCTAGCAATGGTAATAGGCAGACTTAATGGCAGCAGACTGCGCTTCCTGAGGAAGCTGAGCTCCAACCATTGCACTACTACAGATATGTTTGGATGATATTTGGGGCGTATGGACTCACTCTCAGGAAGATTTTACAGTGTTTCTGGAGACCCTCAGTGACCACAACGCCTCAATTCAATTAAAAGCCACAGCACACAACAATTTGGTGAGTTTTTTGGACACAAAAAACTCACTTAAACTCATTTAAAGGCCCCAAATTTACAATCGACAACAAGTTAAAGGATGTTAAAGTTTATTTCAAGGATTTGATTGCAGGACTAATCAAATCTCAACTGTTACGATTTCACAGAATTTGCACACGGTCAGAGGATTTTAGACAGGCCACTAAGGTGCTGTTCTCGGCCTGACGCGGAACTGCCTGTGTCAGACTGGAAGACCAACAACACAGCTGAGTACAAGGAGGCCTGCAGCAGACTGCACTTCCTGAGGAAGCTGAGCTCCTTCAACGTGTGCAGCAAGATGCTGGCTGGAGATGTTTTTTTTTTCCAGCATCAACAGACAGATTCTATTCTATTCTAGCAAGCTTAATCAAAGCACTGGTTGACATTACTGTGATTCATTTTTTTTTTATTAATTACATGGTTTTCTCTTTTAAGACTTTGTTTAAAGATTTGCTTTTCAGCACCCTTGAAGTCCTTCAGCTGCATTTATTTACACAGCACACCCTCACATTTGTCTGCATGCACTGCAGTTTCAACTTTTGCCCAACAGATGGAGACAATCACCAAAACATTGAGTTGCGTCATGTTCACTACTCTCTGGAGCGTTCATCCATAAACGTCTGGATTCACTGTTTTTGTTTTTTGAAGAAGGCAAATTATAGACAAAGGAGATCTGCTTGTGACTTGAATTTTTATTAAAGAACAAAAACACAGAAGCACACACTGGAAAGTTGTGCTCCCAGTTATCATTAAATAAATGAATGAAAGAAAATACAAAAAAAAACACACAAAGAGATACCTTTAAAAAAAAAACGTAAAATTAAATGGCAACTCACAATATATTAATAAAAGGACAAATCCAAAACGTTATAAAGATGTTATTTACAAAGGCTAACAAACAGGCTTAACTAGATAATATACATAATATAAACATTTTCACATTATGGGCCCCCCTCTTTGTTTTTTTTTTGTCTTTCATTGAGGGAGGCAACAAGCTGCTGCATCACCTCGGACACTCTCCTTTTGTGTTTTAAACATGCCTTTACCTTTCCCTTCAGAAAATCCTGCATGGAGCTGCAGCCCTCTGGCTTCCAACCAGGCAGCCAGATGTTGGCAGAAGTACCCTCCTGCAACATGCGGGCCGCCTTCTTATGAAGCTCCTTTGTATCTGTTATGAAACAAGACCAAGACAGTTAGTGAGTTATGCAGAGTGTGAGCTGTGCAGCATGACGACAACATGTGGATGCTGCTCCGATTGCTGCAGGGTGTTTTTCAGCAATTTAATACAACAGTTACCTGAAATCCGGAGCTTCTCCATTTGATAATTGAAGAAGGCGCGTTGTAGTGGTGACAGCTTCTCCCGGGGGCAATGTGGACTCTTTTCCAAGTAGGGCCGGAGCACAGAGGCCAGCTGTGGTGGCAGGTCAAGGAGACGTGTAGCTGCAGTACGCGTCTCCGCCACGGCTTGCCCCTCCTTACCCTCGTCTTTCTCTATGAGGTCTAAGAGCATTTCAATGGGTGACACAGAACGCTGCCGCTGGGATGTACCAGCAACCTCCTTTGAGCCTGGACGGGGAGGAGAAGGCGTGGGTTTCTCGTAAACATCCATGCTGGGCAGCGGGGTTGACAAAGCCAGCTGCGCCAGGATGTTACTCTGGATATCATGCATCCTTCGCTCCACAGCCATGATAACTCGTCCCTCCAGAGTCTGCATGCGCTGGTCTATTCTGCTGAAAATGTTTTCCTCCAGCCGGGCCAAGTTCTCGCTAAGCTCTCTCTTAAACGCATCCATCTGCCCCCTCAGCTTGGTCACCTCTGCCAACAAAAAGTCGTCTTCAAAAACGTCTTCTTGGAGCGGCAAAGCTGCACTGTCCATTATCTCTGTGAACAGAAAAAGCCACAAATAAGAGTCAAACACAGTATTGGTACTCAAACTAACTGCTGACATGAGCAATGTTGAGAATCACGCGTGCAACTGGCGCCATCACTCTGTACAGGCTGCATATCAAAGATGGCGTGTAGTTACTGTTGTCGGTGAACTTACCAATGCGAAGAGCAGAGCAAATATTCTGCAGAAACTTGAAAGAAGCCTTTCACGCGTTCAGAGAAGTGACTCCAAAGATGAACCGAGTCAGGGGTGCGTCAAGGTTTTTAAAAGTGTGGGAGATAACGTTTGCATGGGGCGGGGCGTTATCTGAGCAAGACGGAGGCGGAAGGCAACTAAATGTGTATTGTATTACAATACACATTTATGCCTTTATGACATGTAACGACCTGCAAATGCCGTTTATGCACCGAGTTCAACTAGGATATTCCATATTCTGCAATAGAAATTAAATAAAGAGATGTTTGTTTCAAAAAAGATTATATAGAATGTATTAAATATTTATTAAAAGTAGTCTAAAACTAAAAAAGAAACACAGACACCTCACCGGTAACATCATGTCACTTCTGAGGAAGACTGCAGGAAGCAGTCGAAACATGTAGTCAAGGTAAAAAACACAAAAACACTGGTCTGCTTGAAAAGAATACTATTATAGTTAAAAAAGGTGAACCTGTGATTTTTATACTGTATTTTACTTTTTGATATTCAACTGTCAACGTAATCTATAGAGTTTGCAGATTTGTTATTGAAATAATGTGAATATAAACTAGGTCCGTTTTTTTTTTCTTTGTTTGGTTGCTGGGTTGTTTTTGTTTATTTGTATTCTACTTTTTTTAGGTGATCGTTGAAATTGTGTGAATGTATCATAGTGGCATGCTGTATAAACTCCAGGAAGACCAGCTTTTTTTAACAGCTAATGGAGATCTAAATAAATGAAATGAAATGAAAACAGCCTTTTGCATACTGTCCTAAACACAGCGCCTGGAAAGCATATATTCTATATGACACCTGTGTGTAGCTGCCCGATTGCCTGTACAATTAGTTTTTTTATTCGTTCACTTTAACTCTATGCCAATCTCTGTCTGGAAACTTGGCCATTATCTGTAGCAAAAACAATGGAACAGACAAAGGAGATCTCCTTGTGAGTTGAATTTTTATTATTCAACACATGCAAACATGTGACACACAACATACTGTGTGGACAAGCAGTCATAATCCTGCAAAACAGTGAAATAAATAAAAACTATTCAATCAAAGTGAAAAGAAACCAGCATAGCATAATGCTCACACAAAAATATCTGAGCACTTTCTCAAAGGCACTGTTGTACAATACACAGTTGTTATTATATATATATATATATATATATATATATATATAAAACATATATAAATAAATAAACAACCACATCCAATTATTCCTGGATCTGTATCAATGGTTGGTCAAAAAAAAAATGAAAAAAGGTCTCTACACTTGATAGAATTTCTACTTTTTGCTTTGTTTTAAGGCAAAGAGAAATGTGCAATGTGGCTAAATATATTTGTACAATGGATTTTGGTGGGTCTGGTTTCCACAATCTCTGATGTTTTCAGGCAATGTGTGACCTCACAACCTTCAGTCTGTGACGGAATGCATGGAAAGACCTGATAGGAATTTTTTTTTCCTTGCATTTCTCACTGTATAGATTGTAAGCCACGTGCAATGCCAGCCGTTTGTCTGTGGGGATCTGAGAAATTTCCAGAGCCGTCCACATCCTTGAGCTGTTTGCAGGCAAATACATAGCCTGTGATCTCTCCATCGGCCTCATGTCATCCTGCAACTCGACCTCCTGTACATCCTCTTCTGGTAGACTCATCTCCTCTCTTTCCACCTGAGGTTTGACCCGTAGAAGAGGGTGAGTTGGTTGCGGCAAGCGATAAGGAATATCCTCATGCAGCTTCCAGACGAGAGTGCTGAACACCTTTGGGAGGGTGAACCTGGACAAAATCTGCATTTTCTGGAGGTCCGCCTGAGACAGAATTTGGTTTGTCTCCTGCAGGAGATTCTTCAGCACACTGAAGTCAACATAGTCACCATTCATTATCATTCCAACACATGTAATGAATGTGACCACCTTCAAGTGACTGTTTGGGGTTCTTTTGAGCCCCGATGGAAGGCGAGCAAGGACCTTTTCCATCCATGCCATGCCATGATCCCTGTACTTTTCCAGATTCCTGGAGTAAGTAAGGGATCGCCTCTCCAACTCCACACACACTTGCAGGGTCATGGCAGCAGTGGTGGAAATGGCAAAGGGTTCTGTGTCAGTCTGATGGATTTGCACATAGTCCTTGCAGTTCCACCAGACTCTTTTGGTCCCCTTTGTGTCCCTGAACTTGAATGCTGGCAAGAAGTTCATCTTCAGCTCCGCGAATCCTTGCAAAAGACATTCTTTGACATCTTTTCCAGCTTCAGTCACCAACTTGCGAGCCCTGGCAAAGGTGTTTGGCACTGGAAAACAGTCCTTGACAGAGAGGTCTTCACAAAGGGTGTCAAGCAGCCAAGCCCCGATCAGCCTTCCAGGTGGGTGTGTGGACTGCAGCTCGGACACCGGTATTTGAGAGTTTCTCTTGTACAGGTCCCCTAAAAGAACTTTGACAAGGGCAGACCCAATCACTGATGGCCCAGCAGCAAGAGTCTGACAGAGTGGGAAAAGTCGCATGATGCGCAAAACTTGCAACTCCATACTGGTCCAGTGTTGAAGAGGGGGTGGTGCTTCCTCTAGGACAGCGCTGGAATGAGGCGCTAGGCCAATGAACCCTCTCTGCTTGCTCACACTTTCGTCACTCACAGTATTTGTACCTAACGACACACTAAGATCATAATCCAGTGGTGACAGGGGGCGGCCAAAAAAAATCTCCTCCAATGCCAGCTCACATTGGAAAGTCTTCCACACAGCATCATAATGTGCAACTCCAACACTGGACTGATACTGCTCTGTCAGAGTGTCCACCAGAAAACGCAATACATCCGAGATTGTGGAAACCAGACCCACAGAGGAGTTATCTTTAAATGGGACAAGGATTGGATGGTGTTGCAACAGGTGAGTCAGTCCTTCCAGATTGAAGTAGTGTGATGGGTCAAGAAAAGTTGGACATGTGTCCTCAAACCTCACCACCTGTTCAATCCGGCATGCTAGCTGACCCACCATCCTTTCTTGCAGGTCCCTCATGTGTCTCAAGTAGTTCTCTGCTCGTGAAAGCAGGGCAAACTGAAAGTTGGGGTGAGACAAACCACAAGTCACAATAGCACCACTGACAGGATGCTTGTACGGCAAATGAACATAAGCATGTGGTGAGTCCACATACAACTGAAGAAAGGTGCGCTTGCCTTCATTCTGAAGAACGTCGAGCAACTCCTTTCTTACATCCATCCCGGTGTTGTCAAGGTTGGTTTGGAAATTTGTGGCTTCGTGGATGCCCAGTGTGGTGAAGAGAGCACCTCTGTTACCCACAAGGACTTGCAATCCATATCTTGAAAAGAGGATGTGGGTGTCAGAGTCCTTTACTGCAATGTTACAGGCAAAGTGGACAGACATAGCATTAACTCCGATTGGATTCAAGATGTCAGTAATGTCAAAGGGTTCAGCGTCCTTCTGTCCAAACTTATTTAGCAAAAGCAGCACCTTCATGAAGTGACACTCATTAGCCTGTTCCACTGCTCGATCGACCAGCGCATGTATGAATATGTTGTCTCTATCCAGGATGTGGAATCTGGATGTGTCAGCAGTGGTCTGCTTCCTTATGGAGGGCCGCGATTTGTCCTTGGCTGAGAGACAGCGAAGCAATTTCTTGAAGTTTTCGGCCACACTGTTCAGCAGCTCTGCTGCCATTACTGAGTACAAGTCCTTGCGGAGCAACCTTGTGTCTGGATCAGTTTCACTTGCTGGAACAACAGTCATAAGGAGATGATAGCCACCGTCTACATAACCTAAAGTATGACCCACAACATTTCTTAGGGCAAGGATGCCATTTTTGCTGTATTTGGTGAGGTCAACGTGCTTTTTCAACAGGTGGTAGTGTGGTGACAATGATCTTGGGTGAAACCGGGGCATTAGGAGATAGTGCAGACCACCTATAAGGCCTTCGAGCCTTTTAAACTCTACAACCAGGCCATCAATGTCAAAAGTAAAGTCCAAAAAAGAAGCTGGGTCAGAAACTGTTGCAGAGTGGATCGCAATAGTGTCAGTGGAGTGCAAGAAGTCCTCAATATTTTGGTACGCATTGACGGCATGCAGCACGTTGGTGGTGTTGGTAATACTGACATCAACAATGTCAGGCACCTGGAAATCGTCGTCCGTATGTGTGGAGGAGCTGTCATCTGTGGAGGTGAGGAAAGTGTGCGCTTCATCCTGGAAGCCTGGAACTGGTTCTGGGCCAAGTCCTGCTACAACTGCTGTGTACGATATAAGCAATAGGGAACCATTTATTCAATGTGAGACAGCCGCATAAAGTGCGGATGCAGGAATGCGCATTTAAAAAGAAAAAAAATCCTTACCATGTGATGCTGCTGGCAGACTCTCTAGGTGTGGCTGAAACAGCTGATGAACCTCTATCCGAAACTGAGAATATTCATTTTGTAGCCTCGCCACCAATCCAGCCAGCGGGTTAGGATCCATGCTCAGTTGTTTCCTTTACACTGGAAATACAGCAAAATTCTAATTACTCTTCCTGTAACACAATTAAGATACATGTATAGCAGTGTAGCAGCATTACCATGGCTGTACTTTACCTTCTTCAAAAGAGAAACCTTTGTTTTAGAGAAACCTTGAAAGCTGCCAATTCTGATGCTCCAGTGTGTCAGAAAACGGGGCTGTGGAGGGGCAGGTGCTCAAAGTGTGCATTTCCTGTTTAATGCAGTAAAGAAGCTGTTTGTTAGAATTTCAAGTGAGATCTTTGGAAAGTACAGTAAGAACAAAATCACAACAACGCTTACATACATTCAAATAGTATATAACAGAGAGCACATAATAGTGTGAAGACTCTTTTTGGAATGCACCACAAAGGTTTGCTGGTTTTACTAAAGTTTTACTGGTCTGGTTGGTCTTATCTCATGGCCTGTGAGGAGTCGGAGTAGCATTTTAGGGTCTCTGTCATTCTTGTTGGTTCATTCAGAAGTAACTTGATGCAAATCAAGGATAGAAAGCTGTCCACATGCCTTGTGTGTATGATACATCACACGCATGATACAATACTGGCCATCGTGGACGATGCCAGTCATCCTCTGCACACTGTCATCGGCGCTCAGAGGAGCCTGAACAGTCACAGGCTGCTCCTTCCCAGGAGCAGGACCAACAGACTCAGAGACTCCTTTGTCCCCCGATCCATCAAACTTTAAAACTCTGCTTTTGGCAGGGGGGGGGGGGGGGGGGGGGGGGGGGGGGGGGGGGTGGGGGGGGGGGGGGGGGGGGGGGGGGGGAGGGCGGAGTACAGCCCGCCTGATACAACACACTGGCAATAATTTACATGTGAAATAATACATCTGTACCATCTATGCTGCTGTGCAATGTTTGTACATAATTTCTCTCATCTTTTTTTTTTCTTTAACTGTACTACATTCTATTTTATTCTATTTAACTCTTGCTCTGACTGTAGGTGTTGCATTGCTGCTGGTACCCAAATTTCCCTGAGGGACCTTCCCAAAGGGATCAATTCAATTCAATTCAATTCAATTCTACATCACACGCAGGCCTGACTGCTTTTCCCAATAAAAGAGCTTCATCTTCATCAAATTCTCATAACTGCGTTTTAGCAACATAAACTCAGACCGCAGACTCTCCAGCTAGTCAGAGCAATCCCTTAATCCAACTTTACGTGACCTAAAATGGCCTTCCTTCTGTCGGTCACGGACCTGTGCTGCAGAGCGTGGTTACGTGACACGCAGTAAAAACTCACACACATCTCTTAATAATACTTTCACCATACTTGACTCACTTTGACTTCTGTGATAGCTACTTTATCGACCCTAAACACTGATAGAAACCGACACCAATAAAGTCTTCTAGTTATTGTTGCCCTTTCCGCGTATGTGCACGCACGCTACATGATGACAAAGAGCGGAACACAATACAAGTATGTACAGTACTACTGCTAAAGTGCAGTAACAGTAGTAACACTTATCGTTTACGATGACGTCGACGATGCTGGAGCGCATGTTTTACAAAGTCGCTAAATTCTACAACAGCTAGAGACTTACGTTTCTCCGACGACAGGACATTCCGCCATGTTTCTGCGTTGTTTACAGGTTACACTGACTTGCTTCGAAGTCAACTTCTTCTTCTTCCTTTAGTTTTCTACGGCGGTTGTCAACCAACTTAAAGGAGCATTACCGCCACCTACTGTTCATGCGGAGCATGGGACATTGCGTGAGCTTAAAATCTAATGCCTTTTGTACAAAAAAAATATAAAAAAAATAGCAATACTCCAATAGCACATGCATGCATTGAATGGGATAAATGCAATCTGCTCAGAGGAGGATGTTGTCCAAAATAAAGACCATACTGGACTGTCCCCGCTCCACACTGTGCTGACCAGCTACAGGAGCTCGTTCAGCAACAGACTCCGACTCCCACGATGCACCACTGAGAGACACAGGAAGTCATTCCTGCCCGTCTCTATCGAATTACTGAACTCTGAACTGTGACAGTCACTCAGACACTGTACATTCATACTGGTACATTCATGTCCTGCTCTTTACTATGTAAAGGTTTTTATACAGCAGTATGTTCTTTAGATACAACTCAGGGATTTAAATGCTCTCTAGGTATTTAGATATTTATTATATATCTCTATTTCTATTTTTTCTCATGATCCTTTTTTGTATACCTACCTTGTCTGCAATAAACAGCTCATCGATGGCTCCAGAAACCCAAATACAGAATAATATTGAAAAAAAAATGTTTCCATTTCATAAACTCTTTTTGGGGGGAATATTGCTGAAATTTCTCAAATTGAGCACATGTAAAGGACCAGTTAGAGTTTATTTGCACTCTTTACTGCTCATAAAGCCTCTTAATATTAGTTTATCTAAATTCATATTTTGATGATCATCGTACAAATATTTTATTCCAGCCGTAGTCACAAAGCGAAGGCAATTGTCTTTTTACTGATGTTTTCGTACCGAATAAAAATAGTAATAATATTGAAAAATAAAACTTAAAAAGCCTATATCTCCGGAAAAGTCGCACGGACTCGCCGATGGCAGCATTGGAAAGCCCGACTACGAATTATGGGGGGTAGGTCGAGATATCTGAGTTTAAGTGCCTTATTTTTCTCTATCATCATCCATTTCTTCACTGGCCGGTTGAAAGCTGCTAAACCCGGCATTTTGTAGCAGGTTTCAACCGCCACGCGCCCCCTGGCGGCCTCACGCGGAACTGCACTGTTGTACAAGAAGGCCTGAAAGGCAAGCTTTATTTATATAGCACCATTCATACACAAGGCAATTCAGAGTGCCTTACATAAGATAAAATCACAGAGTAAAAACATTTTAAAACATTAAATTAAGAAGGAAATTGAAATCATAAAAAGAATAAAATCATAAAAGACATCAAATCAAATCAGGATGATTAAATGAGAAGAGTGCAGTCAAGAAATCAGGAGAACGCTGCAGTAAACAAACGTGTTTTCAGGCCTGACTTAAATGAAGTGACTGTCTGAGCAGGTGTTTAGGAAGGCTGTTCCACAGGTGAGAGGCAGAATAACTGAAATCCTGCTGCTTCACTCTGTTTGGTTCTGACCCTGGGTACACACAGTAGGCCTGTCCCTGACGATCTCAGGCGTCTGGATGGTTCATAGGGAACCAATATGTCCAGGATGTATTTTGGTCCAAGACCATTCAGTGCTTTGTAGACCAGGAGTAAAGTTTTGAAATGTATCCTCTGACTCACAGGAAGCCAGTGCAGTGATTTTGGTTTCAACCGCCACGCGCCCCCTGGCGGCCTGACGCGGAACTGCCTGTGTCAGACTGGAAGACCAACAACACAGCTGAGTACAAGGAGGCCTGCAGCAGACTGCACTTCCTGAGGAAGCTGAGCTCCTTCAACGTGTGCAGCAAGATGCTGGCTGGAGATGTTTTTTGTTTTTTTTTTTGTTTTTTTTTTCCAGCATCAACACACATATTCTATTCTATTCTATTCTAGCAAGCTTAATCAAAGCACTGGTTGACATTACTGTGATTCATTTTTTTTTTTATTAATTACATGGTTTTCTCTTTTAAGACTTTGTTTAAAGATTTGCTTTTCAGCACCCTTGAAGTCCTTCAGCTGCATTTATAAAGCACACCCTCACATTTGTCTGCATGCACTGCAGTTTCAACTTTTGCCCAAAAGATGGAGACAATCACCAAAACATTGAGTTGCGTTATGTTCACTACTCTCTGGAGCGTTCATCCATAAACATCTGGATTCACCGTTTTTGTTTTTTGAAGAAGGCAAATTATAGACAAAGGAGATCTACTTGTGACTTGAATTTTTATTCAAGAACAAAAACACAGAAGCACACACTGAAAAGTTGAGCTCCCAGTTATCATTAAACATAAATAAATGAATGAAAGAAAATACAAAAAAAAAAAACCACACAAAGAGATAACTTTAAAAAAAAACGTAAAATTAAATGGCAACTCAACATATATCAATAAAAGGACAGATACAAAAAGTTATAAAGATGTTATGTACAGGCTGACTAGATAATATACATAATATAAAAATTTTCACATTATGGGCCTTCTTTGGTTTTTTTTTTTCTTCCAGGGGTGACATTGGGGGAGCCAACAAGCTGCTGCATCACCTCGGATGCTCTCCTTTTGTGTTTTAAACACGTCTTTATCTTTTCGTTGAGAAAATCCTGCATGGAGCTGCAGCCCTCTGGCTTCCAACCGCGCAGCCAGATGTTGGCAGAAGTACCCTCCTGCAAAATGCGGGCCGCCTTCTTATGAAGCTCCTTTGTATCTGTTATGAAACAAGACCAAGACAGTGAGTTATGCAGAGTGTGAGCTGTGCAGCATGACGGCAACATGTGGATGCTGCTCCGACTGCTGCAGGGTATTTTTCAGCAATTTAATACAACAGTTACCTGAAATCTGGAGTGTATCCATCTGATACTTGAAGAAGGCCAGTTGCAGTGGTGTCAGCTTCTCCCGAGGGGAATGTGCACTCTTTTTCATGTAGGGCCGGAGGACAGAGGCCAGCTGTGGTGACAGGTCACGGAGACGTGTAGCTGCAGCGCCCCTGCTTTGCACGGGACGCTCCTGCTGGGACGTACCAGCAGCCTCTGCTGCACCTGGACGGGGAGGAGAAAGGCTTGCTTCCTCACGAACACCCGTGCTGGGCAGCGGGGTCGACGCACGCTGCGTGGTCTCCGTCTCCTGTCGCTTCAGGTCTGTCAGGATGTCAGTGTGAACATCCTTCAACTTTTGCTCCACAGCCATCATCATCTGTCCCTCTAGTTGCCCCATGCGCTCGTCAATTCTGCTCATGGCCCTCTCCTCCAGCCGTGCAAAGTTTTCACTAAGCGTTTGGCTAAGCGCCTCCAAGTGCTCCCTCATCTTGGTCACCTCTGCCACCAAGAGCCGACCAAATACTTTGTGGTGGGGCTGCGCTTCTTCCAAATCATCCCAGCTGCTGCTGCTGTGCTCTTGTTGGAGTGGCAAAGCTGAACTGTCCATTATCTCTGTGAACAGAAAAAGCCACAAACAACAGTTAACCTTCCAGGTCTAAGGGTGTTTTGGGGGATTTTACCCGCCTGCCATTCTTTGTGTATTATTGCTCATAAAACATTCGTCTTGTCATCCACACTCAAGTAACACACGTGTTTCTCCCCCCGCCCCTCCCAGGAGAACCTGGGCTTTCATAATATCCAGGTGTGATATGACTGTAATAAAAACCCCAGCACCAGAAAAAAAAAATGCAAAAAAATTAAATTCATACACATGTATTGGAAAAACACAGAAAACAGGGCTGTGTGTGAGCGTCCTGTGAGATTTTTTCCTTGATACAACTCCTAGTGTAGACTGCTGATGGGGGAGGGGAGCAGAGCTGGAGTGTTAGGGTAACACCGTGCGGCGGGGTGGGGGTAGTGCAGCTGGGAAACTTTTCTCTATAAGATAAATGTAAGAAACAAACTGCACTTTCCGGTTGAGATAACGGTCCCCTACGCGTCTATTACTGCGTTAAGAGCTGCTTTTCAAAACGTGCAGACGAGTCAGCTAGTCAGGGGAGAGAATTAATCTTGTCCAATTGACCACCTTTGACGGTAGCGCCAGAGCACACGGGCCTTACAATTGGATCTTCGTGTCCCTCGTGATATCGCTCGATGGTCCGAGATTGAACAATGGCTTGCCCATCGAATGTTACGAGGGGAAAAAAAAACTGAACGTTTCTAGCTTCTACCATTCCTGAGATGTCCACGGCTTTGTAAGACATAAGCTCACGGTATCGAGTTGGTACTCTAACTAACTGCTAACGCTGGCAATGTTGAAAATCTCACGTGCAACTGGCGCCATCGCTCTGTACATTGTACTACATATAAACACTAGCGTGTAGTTTACTGCGGTCGGTGAACTTACCAATGCGAAGAGCGAAGCGAAACTTGAAGGAAACCTTTAAACGCGTTCGAAGGAGTGACTCTAAAGAATAACTGAATCGCCCGCTGCCCCTTTTATCCTGTTCCGCTTTACTCCTTCTTCTTCCTCCTCCTCCTCTTCTGTATTTCCGGCAGACTAGATACCGTATGGCACGATGCTGCCCCCCACAGGCCAGGTATGGTAATGGCTCGATGTATTCACATTCATTTCAGAGGAAGAGAACTCCTGTTGCTTAGTGTGGAGCATGTCTTTGTGGAATGTTTGCATGTTAACGTCTTTTGCTCGAATTTACAACATTATCTAAAACTAACATTGGGTTGAACTTACAAAAGTGCAACTCTTGCTCCTCTTTACTAACCGTACATTTACTAAAGATGAAGTTTATATTGTAAACCTACTGCTATTACAATTCCTTGCATTGCATATTATATACACAAAATGAAATGGAATGTGCCCTCTTGGCATAACTTTAAGGTAACAGATTTGAAAATATATTTAGCTTCCATCAATAAACTTAAACTGGCTCATAAGAAATTGTTCAAAACGATTGCACTCAGTGACTAATGTAATTTTGCTGTAACTTAGCAGACTCTTTGCTTTATGTGTTTTTTGTTTATTTTATTTGTTGTTCATAATATGCTCATATGTGTAAATTGTTAATGACACTGTTATGAATAAAGATTAAAAAAAGAGCTCCTGTTGCTGTGAAAAACATTCAACGACATTAAATTAACGACAGCATAGCGAACTCGCTTGTCTAATACATGTAAACACGAGCACATGGCTACTTAATATGCAGCCAGTTCGACTACGTCATCGTCATGATAACGTTGGACAGTGGATCGACTGCGTTTTCAATTACGCGCATCAGGTAATAATCTCCATGCAGCTGATCCTAAATGACTAAACAGGGATTTCTGAGGAGGAAATCATCCAGCATGTGAGCATAGAGGGAACTCTAGCTTTTTCAGCAGAATCTGGCATAAGGCTTTTGACGCGAGATTGAAGATGCAGGAACTAATGCAAATGAGACGAACGGTGAAATATATGTTTTAAATCCCACTTAATGCCGAAAAGATTCCATTGCAACAGGTGAATGGAGGAATCGAAATGCATCAGAGGTCGGCTCCCAGGCTCATGAATAGATAAGTTTAAAGCGCTATCCGCTGGCATAAAGAGGGGACAGAGGTTCGGGCGTAATCAGACTAATTGCTGAAATGGGCCGGAGCGAGGAGCGGACAGATCGAATAACACCATTCTGTATTGTACGAGAAGAGCGGAGGGGATTTCTTCCCAGAGACTATTGGGTTTTCATATCGTGCTGATTGGATTATTATTATTTTATTTATTTATTTATTTATTTTTTTATTTATACCTGTGCACGAAATGAGGATTTGAAAACCGTACTGCACACTGACCTGGGGTGCGTATCCTTGAAGGCGCTACAGATGTGGAGAGGTGACAGCCATTCGAAATATTATTATTTTTTTATTTCCCCACGCCTGACGGCCTGGTAAATCCGTGGCAGATTGAGAAAAGGTTGAATGCTGAATGCCACGGCGGTAGGCTGAAACACAGAGGGACACGGAGCAGTGAGCCCACGAGCGCCACATACCACATTGCTGAGATGATTTGGGACCATGGCGATCATGACCAAATTCGGAGTCCACAGACCAGGCCAGGCTAGTAGCCGAATAGTGGAAATAAGCTGCTTACTGGAAGTGCTAGTGAAATTGATAGAAAATTCAACCGCCACGCGCCCCCTGGCGGCCTCACGCGGAACTACCTGTGTTGTACAAGAAGGCCTGCAAGGCAAGCTTTATTTATATAGCACCATTCATACACAAGGCAATTCAGAGTGCCTTACATGAGATAAAATCACAGAGTTTTTTGGACACAAAAAAACTCACTCGAACTCATTTAAAGGCCCCAGATTTACAATACACAACAAGTTAAAGGATGTTAAAAGTTTATTTCAAGGATACAGACACGCATGCACTCCTCCATAAAAAAAAAAAAAACAGTTACCACCCTGAACACACCTTTGCAGGACTAATCAAATCTCAACTGTTAGGATTTTACAGAATTTGCACACGGCCAGAGGATTTTCAGACAGGCCACTAAGGTGCTGTTCTCGGCTCTGTCCACTAGAGGGTACTCAAGGACTTTCCTCAGGAGCATCTACAAGTCCTTTTCTCAGAGCAAACCCATCCAGATTTCTACTTCTCTCCCTCTCGTCACCACCTTCTCACCATCCACCACAAAATTGCTCTGGAACATTAAGAATAATAATTTTAACAACATTATGGCAGCCAATCCACCAAACAACAACATGAGAATATTTGCAGCATTTAGAAAACACAAAAATGTAAAGGACTACCCTGTAAGGTCAAAGGTCATATCTTCTCAACAGCAAAAATCTGGTCCACAGGATTCTTTTTTTAAACAGAAGAGATGGGTTTATGACTCTTACAATTTAAAGGTTTATAAAACAGCCACATTTGGGAATATTTTTTCAAAGAATCGTGTCCATTTAATTACTCGTGAAGTATGTGGCAAAAAAAATGCGTGGGACAAACAAATTTAGAATTACGTATTCGGTTCACCTGTCATAAATACAACATAATTAACCAAAAACAGACCTACCGCCACGTAGTCCATCATTTTGGATGCCACGGATGGAGCTCAGTGCGGACCTTGAATTCTGGAATGTAACCCACACTGGTCCACAGCCCAGCGAGGGAGGACTGAAAGAAATTGGATAATAGAATTAGGCACATTTCATCCACAGGGCCTCAATGAGAGGTCATATTTCAGACAATAAGGGCAGGATGGTTGACGAAAATGTTTCTTTTGAATTTCTTTTCCTGATTTATATTGATTGATTGATTGATTGATTGTTTGGTTTATTGGCCTGCACTATAATCCCTCCTTGAATACCTGCTCTGGACTGTAATTACTGGACCTCTTTCTCTAACCCTAACTCCCAGGGCCCCCAGCCCTCAACTTAACCACACCCTAGGGGCTGATCCTAAACCTAACCACTGGGGCCCCTGGCTCTAACCTTAACCCCAGAGGCCCCTGGCCCTAAACTTAACCTCACTGGAGCCCTGGCTCTAACCTTAACCACAGGGACTCCTGGCCCTAAACTTAACCTCACTGGGGCTGTAGCTCTAACCCTAACCCCAGGGACTCTTGGCCCTAAACTTAACCTCACTGGAGCCCTGGCTCTAACCTTAACCACAGGGACTCCTGGCCCTAAACTTAACCTCACTGGGGCTGTAGCTCTAACCCTAACCCCAGGGACTCTTGGCCCTAAACTTAACCTCACTGGAGCCCTGGCTCTAACCTTAACCACAGGGACTCCTGGCCCTAAACTTAACCTCACTGGGGCTGTAGCTCTAACCCTAACCCCAGGGACTCTTGGCCCTAAACTTAACCTCACTGGAGCCCTGGCTCTAACCTTAACCACAGGGACTCCTGGCCCTAAACTTAACCTCACTGGGGCTGTAGCTCTAACCCTAACCCCAGGGACTCTTGGCCCTAAACTTAACCTCACTGGAGCCCTGGCTCTAACCTTAACCACAGGGACTCCTGGCCCTAAACTTAACCTCACTGGGGCTGTAGCTCTAACCCTAACCCCAGGGACTCTTGGCCCTAAACTTAACCTCACTGGAGCCCTGGCTCTAACCTTAACCACAGGGACTCCTGGCCCTAAACTTAACCTCACTGGGGCTGTAGCTCTAACCCTAACCCCAGGGACTCTTGGCCCTAAACTTAACCTCACTGGAGCCCTGGCTCTAACCTTAACCACAGGGACTTCTGATCCTAACCCTATGGTAACCCCAAACACCAACCACTCATGTTTAATGATGTTTGTCACGCTGTGTATTTTTCTTTTTAAGACTGCACTGAAGGAGTGTGTGTTACCACCCACAGACACACTCACAAAGACACACACTGATTGTTTTTTCAAACCCCAAACACTCATATTTAATGATGTTTGTCACGCTGTGTATTTTTCTTTTTAAGACTGCACTGAAGGAGTGTGTGTTACCACCCGCGGACACACTCACAAAGACACACACTGATTGTTTTTTTTCTTCCATGTTGTGTGTTGTTACACTTTTAAATGACAACTTCCTGTATATATCTCCGGAACGCAAAGTCGCACAGACTTGAGACCCACGCCGAATGAAAGCCCGTCCTGACAAACGGGGGGGCAGGTCTTGATCCCGAGGCTCTAGCTCGTACGGTTCGGGAGATCCGAGCGGTCAAAGGATTTGCATAGCGCAAAATGGAGGTGTCCGATTTAAGACGCTTTACTCCATAGCTCGCCAACCGTACGTCCTAGAGCAACGGAGATGCGACCCACCCTCCATAAATCGGCCACGGGCTTTCCATCGGCGCCATCCGCAAGTCTGTGCGACCTTCCGTTCCGGAGATACCGAATAAAAATTGTAATAATAATGACACATTATAAAGTCTATATCTCCGGGACGAAAAGTCGCACGAACTCGCCGATGGCAGCGTTGGAAAGCCCGACCACGAATTATGGGGGGTAGGTCGCGAGATATCCAAGTTTAAGTACCTTATTTTTCTTTATTATTATTATTATTACGATTGTTAACATTTTCAATTCAGCTCTTCCGGTTTTATTTTGAAACACTTCCGGCGGCACCGGAAGTACTGCGCAACGGTGTTGCTGCGAGTTTTGCTTTTGCACACACAGCTTGGCCCCAAGTGACAGGAAGAGAACAAATGTGACGTATCTCCGCAACGGAAGCTCCCAGCGACTTGGGAGTGCCACCGATGGAAATTTCACCCACGAAAATGGGGGGATAGGTCAAGGTTTCATCAATCTAGGTCGTACGGTTCAAAAGTTATTCAGGGCTTGAGAATCGTCACAGTGACGATCGTGGTTATAACCCCCTTACCTATGGTAAACCCTAACCCCAAGCCCAAACCCCAAACTCCAAGCCCAAACCCCAAGCCACAAACCCCAAGCCACAAACCCTATGGTAACCCCAAACCCAAAACCCTAACCACTCATATTTAATGATGTTTGTCACGCCGTGTATTTTTCTTTTTAAGACTGCACTGAAGGAGTGTGTGTTACCACCCACAGACACACTCACAGACACACACACTGATTGTTTTTTCAAACCCCAAACCCCAGACCACAAACCCTATGGTAACCCCAAACACCAACCACTCATGTTTAATGATGTTTGTCACGCTGTGTATTTTTCTTTTTAAGACTGCACTGAAGGAGTGTGTGTTACCACCCACAGACACACTCACAGACACACACACTGATTGTTTTTTCAAACCCCAAACCCCAGACCACAAACCCTATGGTAACCCCAAACACCAACCACTCATGTTTAATGATGTTTGTCACGCTGTGTATTTTTCTTTTTAAGACTGCACTGAAGGAGTGTGTGTTACCACCCACAGACACACTCACAGACACACACACTGATTGTTTTTTCAAACCCCAGACCACAAACCCTATGGTAACCCCAAACACCAACCACTCATGTTTAATGATGTTTGTCACGCTGTGTATTTTTCTTTTTAAGACTGCACTGAAGGAGTGTGTGTTACCACCCACAGACACACTCACAAAGACACACACTGATTGTTTTTTCAAACCCCAAACCCCAGACCACAAACCCTATGGTAACCCCAAACACCAACCACTCATGTTTAATGATGTTTGTCACGCTGTGTATTTTTCTTTTTAAGACTGCACTGAAGGAGTGTGTGTTACCACCCACAGACACACTCACAAAGACACACACTGATTGTTTTTTCAAACCCCAAACACTCATATTTAATGATGTTTGTCACGCTGTGTATTTTTCTTTTTAAGACTGCACTGAAGGAGTGTGTGTTACCACCCGCGGACACACTCACAAAGACACACACTGATTGTTTTTTTTCTTCCATGTTGTGTGTTGTTACACTTTTAAATGACAACTTCCTGTATATATCTCCGGAACGCAAAGTCGCACAGACTTGAGACCCACGCCGAATGAAAGCCCGTCCTGACAAACGGGGGGGCAGGTCTTGATCCCGAGGCTCTAGCTCGTACGGTTCGGGAGATCCGAGCGGTCAAAGGATTTGCATAGCGCAAAATGGAGGTGTCCGATTTAAGACGCTTTACTCCATAGCTCGCCAACCGTACGTCCTAGAGCAACGGAGATGCGACCCACCTTCCATAAATCGGCCACGGGCTTTCCATCGGCGCCATCCGCAAGTCTGTGCGACCTTCCGTTCCGGAGATACCGAATAAAAATTGTAATAATAATGACACATTATAAAGTCTATATCTCCGGGACGAAAAGTCGCACGAACTCGCCGATGGCAGCGTTGGAAAGCCCGACCACGAATTATGGGGGGTAGGTCGCGAGATATCCAAGTTTAAGTACCTTATTTTTCTTTATTATTATTATTATTACGATCGTTAACATTTTCAATTCAGCTCTTCCGGTTTTATTTTGAAACACTTCCGGCGGCACCGGAAGTACTGCGCAACGGTGTTGCTGCGAGTTTTGCTTTTGCACACACAGCTTGGCCCCAAGTGACAGGAAGAGAACAAATGTGACGTATCTCCGCAACGGAAGCTCCCAGCGACTTGGGAGTGCCACCGATGGAAATTTCACCCACGAAAATGGGGGGATAGGTCAAGGTTTCATCAATCTAGGTCGTACGGTTCAAAAGTTATTCAGGGCTTGAGAATCGTCACAGTGACGATCGTGGTTATAACCCCCTTACCTAACCCTAACCCTAACCCTAACCCTAACCCTAACCCTAACCCTACCCTAACCCTAACCCTAACCCTAACCCTAACCCTAACCCTACCCTAACCCTAACCCTAACCCTAACCCTAACCCTAACCCTAACCCTAACCCTACCCTAACCCTAACCCTAACCCTAACCCTAACCCTAACCCTAACCCTAACCCTAACCCTAACCCTAACCCCTAACCCTAACCCTAACCCTAACCCTACCCTAACCCTAACCCTAACCCTAACCCTAACCCTAACCCTAACCCTAACCCTAACCCTAACCCTAACCCTAACCCTAACCCTAACCCTAACCCTAACCCTAACCCTAACCTACCCTAACCCTAACCCTAACCCTAACCCTAACCCTAACCCTAACCCTAACCCTAACCCTAATTAGGGTAAACCCTACCCATGGGCCATTTTTTCAAAAAGGTCGTAGGAAGCTGGGACCTGGACCAAATCGATGCTCATGACCTCCTGATACCCCTAAGGGGCCTCGTTTGAAATTTCCAAATTCTGTTTAAATTCAATTTAAAAATTCCCCTTGCGTTCTAAAATCTTGAAAACGTCACCGCTGTGTTCGGCTTGTTTGCCCTCATCTTTGGATACCAATTTTATTACGATCGGACAACATGCAGAGTTTGGGTGTCCACCAGGGGGCGATGTACTTCCAGATTCCAAATTCTCGTCTAAAATTTTGGAAGTGGAATTTTTGCACTAACTCTACCCCGATTTTTTAAAATTACAGGTTCTCATCTTTTTATATAGAATTTAAGAATTTTATTTTCCTCATTTGGGAATTTCACTTCCAATGCTTTAAAAGAACCAAACGCTGTACTACATTCAGCAAACACAGCTCTATCATAGTACGGGCGTCTCCGGCATCTGGGCAACTTTTTGGATACAAACTAATAGTTGTCAACCAGGCTCAATATATGTTGTGCAGCGACTGGCCACCGTTCAGGGCATGTCATTGTCTCGCATATAAACCGTTTATTTGAGGATTTATTAACAAAAGTATGGCGCCTCTGTCAGTTGTAGGAGACATGGGAGCCCAAAACCCAAATAAGGCAGGATGGACACACTCTCACATATGTCGTACAGCTCTTTCAGAGCTTTCGGGGGCACTTTGCCCCACGTCACTGGTCCCTTCCGTTCCCTAGTTACACCCATTTAATTGCCAGAGGTCAAGGGATCAGTTTCAGGCCTCCCGTTTTGCTGTGCAGCAAGTTTAGAGCCTTGCAACCACTTCTGGTATCTATCAGAAGCAGTTGCACTATCAGAATATTGAAGTTCCAAATTCTGATTTATCGTCGGAGGTCAAGGGGTCAGCTTCCAGTGACGTTTTGGGGGCCTGTTTGGCCATACAGCAAGCTAGAGGCTTGCAACCACTTCTGGCTGATACCTTAGATCAGGCTGATGGACGGTGGTGAATTTTGTGCATTTTGCTCATGCGGAAGGGACCCAGAATTGGCACCAAAGTTCCGCAGGTCATTTGAATGGGAAAACATCAGAATATGGAAGTTAAATGTACTAATTTGGAATTTCCATATGCAATGGTTTAGAAGACAACCAAAGGCTGTACTACATTCAGCAAATACAGCTCTTCGACAGTATGGGGCGTCTGTGGCATCTGGGCAACCAAGAAAAACTACTAGTTCTCCCAGACATGTGAGACTAACTTCATTGTAATCAGAGTACCCTGGTCTCCATTTACACCAAATATTGGGGCTCTAGCACCATGAGAATTACAGGAAAACTTAAATTTAGCATCAAACAGTGTAAATATATTGAATTTTGGAGGAGGAAAAACACTAATAGGTTGAATTATGGGTTGGGAAAAAACACAATAGATGTTAAACTGGAAATATTTCAACTTTTATTTAACTGAATGTAATATTTAAACATACAGAAAATAATAACAGAATAACACAACAGCCCTCTTTTTCACAGCAAAAAATATCAAGAGCCAGGATGGCTCAGAGTTACTCCACGGAGGCCGCTGTTGTAGAGCCCTGCAGGAACAGCCGGCAGCCATCCCTCCATCCCTCAGCAGTGGCTCCACGGACTGCAGGAACAGGCGACAGCCATGATGTGCTGAGCAGGACCTCTAGAGGCAGGACAGATGCTGCCAGGGTATAGACCTGGGATCCAAAAGGGATTGTGAACCACAGGCAGAGGAGCAGGCAGACCTGGATCAATGATGTAGGAATTTAGCATCAAACAGTGTAAATATATTGAATTTTGGAGGAGGAAAAAGACTAATAGCTTGAATTATGGGTTGGGAAAAAAAACAATAGATGTTAAACTGGAAATATTTCAACTTTTATTTAACTGAATGTAATATTTAAAAGGACACAAAATAATAACAGAATAACACAACAGCCCTCTTTTTCACAGCAGCTGGGGCTCTTCGTCTGCCGTGGACGAACATCTGGTAGAGGGCCCTCGTCTTGATGTCACCAAGATTGGCTCCGGCCTGCGGGAGAGAGAACTCGCACACATTCTCATTAGTCGGTGCTGGCTGCCTCTTCTCCCCCAGCAGGTTAAGCCACCGCTGAGGGATGGAGGCAGCCAGTCCAGCAGAGGCCACACGCTGTCATGATCTCCTCCGCCAGAGGGTCAGTCAGGTCAGTGGAGCCAGTGGCTCCACGGAGGCTGTTGTAGAGCCCTGCAGGAACAGGCGACAGCCATGATGTGCTGAGCAGGACCTCTAGAGGCAGGACAGATGCTGCCAGGGTATAGACCTGGGATCCAAAAGGGATTGTGAACCACAGGCAGAGGAGCAGGCAGACCTGGATCAACGATGTAGAAGGAATCTGGAAGAAGAGACAAAGATTCAGCAGGCCATCTGAATGGGAAAACATCAGAATATGGAAGTTAAATGTACTCATTTGAAACTTCCAAATGCAGTGACTTAGAAGAGAACCAAAGGCTGTACTACGTTCAGCAGACACAGCTCTTCCAGAGTATGGGGCGTCTGCGGCATCTGGGCAACGTTTTCTCACATATGTCGTGAAGCTCTTTGAGAGCTTTCGCGGGCACTTGGCCCCACATCACTGAATGTAGTACAGCATTTGGTTGTGTTTTAAACCAATGCATTGATTGAACTAAGACTATCTTCCAGTTTATCATCTGTTCTTTTTTTTCTCACCCCATAATTCAATCTATTAGTCTTTTCCCGGCTCCGAAATTCAATATAATTACACTGTTTGACACTAACTTTGACTTTTCCTGTATTCTCAAGGTGCTAGAGCCCCAATATTTGGTGTAAATGGAGACCAGGGCGCTCCGATTACAATGCATTTAGTCTGACGTGTCTGGGACAACTATTAGTTTTTGTCAAAAAAAGTTGCCCAGATGCAGCAGCAGGCCCATTCTCTGGTAGAGCTGTGTGTGCTGAATGTAGTTCAGCCTTTGGTTCTCTTCTAAACCACTGCATTTGGAAATTCCAAATTAGTACATTTAAATTCCATATTCTTATTTATGCCCATTCAAAACAACCTGCTGAACTTTGGGGCCTATTCTGGGGCCCTTCCTCATGAGCAAAATGCACAAAATTGATCACCAGCCATCAGGCTGATCTAAATTTTCAGTTAAAGGTGGTTGCAAGTCTCTAGCTTGCTGTACGGCCGAACAGGCCCCAAAAAACTCATTCGGAGGTGACCTCTTGACCTCTGACCATAGATGAGAATTTGCACTTCCATTTTCTGATCTATGCCCATTCAAAACGACCTGCTGAACTTTGGGGCCTATTCTGGGGCCCTTCCTCATGAGCAAAATGCACAAAATTGATCACCATCCATCAGGCTGATCTAAATTTTCAGTTAAAGGTGGTTGCAAGTCTCTAGCTTGCTGTACGGCCGAACAGGCCCCAAAAAAGTCATTCGGAGGTGACCTCTTTACCTCTGACCATAGATGAGAATTTGCACTTCCATTTTCTGATCTATGCCCATTCAAAACGACCTGCTGAACTTTGGGGCCTATTCTAGGGCCCTTCCTCATGAGCAAAATGCACAAAATTGATCACCATCCATCAGGCTGATCTAAATTTTCAGTTAAAGGTGGTTGCAAGTCTCTAGCTTGCTGTACGGCCGAACAGGCCCCAAAAAAGTCATTCGGAGGTGACCTCTTGACCTCTGGCACGTAAACGGCCGTAACTCGAGAACGGAAAGGCCTAGGGACGTGGGGCCAGGTGGCCCCGAAAGCTCTTGAGGAGCCCTACGACATATGTGGGAGCCGGAACCGTGGGACCTTCTTTGGGCTTTGGTCTCCAATCTCTCTCAAAAACGACAGAGTCCATCAGTGGCCATAGGTTCTCAGGCCCTCTTGTTGGGCAGGCCCAACGAGGCCGACTTGTGAACCGGGGGTCGCTGGGCCTCGACCCAGGGGTCTACGGAAAGGGCTCGGCGCCCCGAGTCCGTCCGTCCCACTGCCGGATCTCTGTGACCTTCCTGGCCACAGCTAGAGGGCGACAAAGTCTACGAGGTCAGAGGCTGTATCTCGGCAACGGAAGCATGCAGGAATGTGGTTCCAACACCGTTGGAAAGCTTGCAAAGAGCTCTATCACATATCTGCTGGTCCAGTAGGTGGCGCCATTCTAGACCGTTTTTTGCTCATAACTCCTCAACGATGAGGCTTATATGCGAGACAAGGACGTTCCCTGAATCGTGGCAAATTGCTGCACGACATACATCGAGCCTGGTCTCCAACTCTTCGGTTTTGTCCAAAATGTTGCCCAAATGCCGCAGCTGCCCCATTCTCTGGTAGAGCTGTGTTTGCTGAATGTAGTGAGGCATTTGGTTGTCTTCTAAACCCATGCGTTGATTAGATATTCAAGCAAAATTATCTTCCAATTTATCATCTATTGTGTATTTCCCGCCTCCATAATTCAATCTATTAGTCTTTTCCCGCCTCCGAAATTCAATATAATTACACTGTTTGACAGTAACTTTAACTTTTCATGTATTCTCAAGGTGCTAGAGCCCCAATATTTGGTGTAAATGGAGACCAGGGCACTCCGATTACAATGCATTTAGTCTGACGTGTCTGGGACAACTATTTTTTTTTGTCAAAAAAAATTTGCCCAGATGCCGCACCGGCCCCATTCTCTGGTAGAGCTGTGTGTGCTGAATGTAGTTCAGCCTTTGGTTGTCTTCAAAACCACTGCGTTTGGAAATGACAAATGATAAAGTTGAACTTCCATATTCTTATTTATGCCCATTCAAAACACCCTGCTGAACTTTGGGGCCTATTCTGGGGCCCTTCCTCATGAGCAAAATGCACAAAATTGATCACCATCCATCAGGCTGATCTAAATTTTCAGTTAAAGGTGGTTGCAAGTCTCTAGCTTGCTGTACGGCCGAACAGGCCCCAAAAAAGTCATTCGGAGGTGACCTCTTGACCTCTGACCATAGATGAGAATTTGCACTTCCATTTTCTGATCTATGCCCATTCACAACTACCTGCTGAACTTTGGGGCCTATTCTAGGGCCCTTCCTCATGAGCAAAATGCACAAAATTGATCACCATCCATCAGGCTGATCTAAATTTTCAGCTAAAGGTGGTTGCAAGTCTCTAGCTTGCTGTACGGCCGAACAGGCCCCAAAAAAGTCATTCGGAGGTGACCTCTTGACCTCTGGCACGTAAACGGCCGTAACTCGAGAACGGAAAGGCCTAGGGACGTGGGGCCAGGTGGCCCCGAAAGCTCTCGAGGAGCCCTACGACATATGTGGGAGCCGGAACCGTGGGACCTTCTTTGGGCTTTGGTCTCCAATCTCTCTCAAAAACGACAGAGTCCATCAGCGGCCATAGGTTCTCAGGCCCTCTTGTTGGGCAGGCCCAACGAGGCCGACTTGTGAACCGGGGGTCGCTGGGCCTCGACCCAGGGGTCTACGGAAAGGGCTCGGCGCCCCGAGTCCGTCCGTCCCACTGCCGGATCTCTGTGCCCTTCCTGGCCACAGCTAGAGGGCGACAAAGTCTACGAGGTCGGAGGCTGTATCTCGGCAACGGAAGCATGCAGGAATGTGGTTCCAACACCGTTGGAAAGCTTGCAAAGAGCTCTATCACATATCTGCTGGTCCAGTAGGTGGCGCCATTCTAGACCGTTTTTTGCTCATAACTCCTCAAAGATGAGGCTTATATGCGAGACAAGGACGTTCCCTGAATCGTGGCAAATTGCTACACGACATACATCGAGCCTGGTCTCCAACTCTTCGGTTTTGTCCAAAATGTTGCCCAAATGCCGCAGCTGCCCCATTCTCTGGTAGAGCTGTGTTTGCTGAATGTAGTGAGGCATTTGGTTGTCTTCTAAACCCATGCGTTGATTAGATATTCAAGCAAAATTATCTTCCAATTTATCATCTATTGTGTATTTCCCGCCTCCATAATTCAATCTATTAGTCTTCTCCCGCCTCCGAAATTCAATATAATTACACTGTTTGACAATAACTTTGACTTTTCCTGTATTCTCAAGGTGCTAGAGCCCCAATATTTGGTGTAAATGGAGACCAGGGCGCTCCGATTACAATGCATTTAGTCTGACGTGTCTGGGACAACTATTAGTTTTTCTCAAAAAAAGTTGCCCAGATGCAGCAGCAGGCCCATTCTCTGGTAGAGCTGTGTGTGCTGAATGTAGTTCAGCCTTTGGTTCTCTTCTAAACCACTGCATTTGGAAATTCCAAATTAGTACATTTAAATTCCATATTCTTATTTATGCCCATTCAAAACAACCTGCTGAACTTTGGGGCCTATTCTGGGGCCCTTCCTCATGAGCAAAATGCACAAAATTGATCACCAGCCATCAGGCTGATCTAAATTTTCAGTTAAAGGTGGTTGCAAGTCTCTAGCTTGCTGTACGGCCGAACAGGCCCCAAAAAACTCATTCGGAGGTGACCTCTTGACCTCTGACCATAGATGAGAATTTGCACTTCCATTTTCTGATCTATGCCCATTCAAAACGACCTGCTGAACTTTGGGGCCTATTCTGGGGCCCTTCCTCATGAGCAAAATGCACAAAATTGATCACCATCCATCAGGCTGATCTAAATTTTCAGTTAAAGGTGGTTGCAAGTCTCTAGCTTGCTGTACGGCCGAACAGGCCCCAAAAAAGTCATTCGGAGGTGACCTCTTGACCTCTGACCATAGATGAGAATTTGCACTTCCATTTTCTGATCTATGCCCATTCAAAACGACCTGCTTAACTTTGGGGCCTATTTTGGGGCCCTTCCTCATGAGCAAAATGCACAAAATTGATCACCATCCATCAGGCTGATCTAAATTTTCAGTTAAAGGTGGTTGCAAGTCTCTAGCTTGTTGTACGGCCGAACAGGCCCCAAAAAAGTCATTCGGAGGTGACCTCTTGACCTCTGGCGCGTAAACGGCCGTAACTCGAGAACGGAAAGGCCTAGGAACGTGGGGCCAGGTGGCCCCGAAAGCTCTCGAGGAGCCCTACGACATATGTGGGAGCCGGAACCGTGGGACCTTCTTTGGGCTTTGGTCTCCAATCTCTTTCAAAAACGACAGAGTCCATCAGCGGCCATAGGTTCTCAGGCCCTCTTGTTGGGCAGGCCCAACGAGGCCGACTTGTGAACCGAGGGGCGCTGGGCCTCGACCCAGGGGTCTACGGAAAGGGCTCGGCGCCCCGAGTCCGTCCGTCCCACTGCCGGATCTCTGTGCCCTTCCTGGCCACAGCTAGAGGGCGACAAAGTCTACGAGGTCGGAGGCTGTATCTCGGCAACGGAAGCATGCAGGAATGTGGTTCCAACACCGTTGGAAAGCTTGCAAAGAGCTCTATCGCATATCTGCTGGTCCAGTAGGTGGCGCCATTCTAGACCGTTTTTTGCTCATAACTCCTCAAAGATGAGGCTTATATGCGAGACAAGGACGTTCCCTGAAACGTGGCAAATTGCTGCACGACATACATCGAGCCTGGTCTCCAACTCTTCGGTTTTGTCCAAAATGTTGCCCAAATGCCGCAGCTGCCCCATTCTCTGGTAGAGCTGTGTTTGCTGAATGTAGTGAGGCATTTGGTTGTCTTCTAAACCCATGCGTTGATTAGATATTCAAGCAAAATTATCTTCCAATTTGTCATCTATTGTGTATTTCCCGCCTCCATAATTCAATCTATTAGTCTTTTCCCGCCTCCGAAATTCAATATAATTACACTGTTTGACAATAACTTTGACTTTTCCTGTATTCTCAAGGTGCTAGAGCCCCAATATTTGGTGTAAACGGAGACCAGGGCACTCCGATTACAATGCATTTAGTCTGGTCGAGGCCCAGCGACCCACGGATCACAAGTCAGCCTTGTTGGGCATGCCGAACAAAAGGGTCCTAGGACCTATGGCCTCTGATGGCCTCTTTCGGTTTTGAGAGAGATTGGAGACCAAAGCCAAACATGACTTATTTCGTAGGGCTCCTCGAGAGCTTTCGGGGACACCTGGCCCCATGTCCCTAGGCCTTTCCGTTCTCGAGTTACGGCCGTTTACGTGCCAGAGGTCAAGAGGTCAGCTTCGAGCGACGTTTTTGGGGCCTGTTCGGCCGTACAGCAAGCTAGAGATTTGCAACCACTTTTAACTGAAAATTTAGGTCCGGCTGACGGATGGTGATCAATTTTGTGCATTTTGATCATGAGGAAGGGCCCCAGAATTGTAACCAAAATTCAGCAGGTCATCTCAATGGGTATGGATCAGAATGTGGAATCTTCCAAATTCTCATCTATGGCCAATGCAATAGATGAGAATGTGGAGGTTCCAAATTCTCATCTATTGCATTGGCCATAGATGAGAATGTGGAATTTAAAACTTCCAAATTCTCATCTATTGCGTTGACCATAGATGAGAATTTGGAACTTCCACATTCTCATCTATTGCATTGGCTATAGATGAGATTTTGGAATCCATCAGGTATCAGTTGATTTTGGAGCAGTTTTTGAACAAAACATCAAGCTTTTGGCCTCCACCCCTCCTCTTCTGACAGCCTGCCTGGCACGCTCCGCAATAACCTTTGTTCTGAGTTCCTTGGCACTCCGCGAGCCGTGCTACGGCCGATCAAAGTTGGCGGTTGGAAGTTTGTCAAAGCCAATCAAAATTCAGCATCTAAATTTCAATCTGTGGAGATAAAGTGGATCCTCATCAATCTAGGAAGATGTAAAAGGGTTGATATATGTTGTGAAGCGATTCATAACCATTGAGGGAATGTCCTTGTGTTGCATATTAATCACATCTTTGAAGATTTATGTGCAAAAAAGTATCTAGAATTGTGCCACTTATTGAATAATGAGATATTTGATAGAGCTCTTTGCAAGTTTTCCAACGGTGTTGGAACCACATTCCTGCATGCTTACATTGCCGAGATACAGCCTCCGACCTGGTAGACGTTGTCGCCCTCTAGCTGTGGCCAGGAAGGTCACAGAGATCCTGCAGTGGGACGGACGGACTCGGGGCGCCGAGCCCTATCTTTACACCCATGGGTCGAGACCCAGCGACCCCCGGTTCACAAGTCGGCCTCGTTGGCCCTGCCGAACAAAAGGGTCCTGGGACCTATGGCCTCTGATGGCCTCGTTCGGTTTTGAGGGAGATTGGAGACCAAATTCAAAACACCCCGGCTCCCACTTATGTCGTAGGGCTCCTCGAGAGCTTTCGGGGCCACCTGGCCCCACGTCCCTAGGCCTTTCCGTTCTCGAGTTACGGCCGTTTACGTGCCAGAGGTCAAGAGGTCAGCTTCGAGTGACGTTTTTGGGGCCTGTTCGGCCGTACAGCAAGCTAGAGACTTGCAACCACTTTTAACTGAAAATTTAGATCAGGCTGATGGATGGTGATCAATTTTGTGCATTTTGATCATGAGGAAGGGCCCCAGAATTGTAACCAAAATTCAGCAGGTCATCTCAATGGGTATGGATCAGAATGTGGAATCTTCCAAATTCTCATCTATGGCCAATGCAATAGATGAGAATTTGGAGGTTCCAAATTCTCATCTATTGCATTGGCCATAGATGAGAATGTGGAATTTAAAACTTCCAAATTCTCATCTATTGCGTTGACCATAGATGAGAATTTGGAACTTCCACATTCTCATCTATTGCATTGGCCATAGATGAGAATTTGGAATCTATCAGGTATCAGTTGATTTTGGAGCAGTTATTGAACAAAACATCAAGCTTTTGGCCTCCACCCCTCCTCTTCTGACAGCCTGCCTGGCACTCTCCGCAATGACCTTTGTTCCGAGTTCCTCGGCACTCCGCGAGCCGTGCTACGGCCGGTCAGTGGCTCCACGGAGCCACTGACTCCACTGACTGCAGGGATCTACAGGTCCACTGACCTGTAGATCCCTGCAGGAACAGGCGACAGCCATGATTTGCTGAGCAGGATCTCTAGAGGCAGGACAGATGCTGCCAGGGTACAGACCTGGCATCCAAAGTGGATTGTGAACCACAGGCAGAGGAGCAGGCAGACCTGTGGAGCCACTGACTTCCCCCGAGGTGGAGTCTGGTTCGTCATTATAGACAGGTTGTTCATCAGTTGAGGTTGTCTCTGATGAATCACTAAAGAAAGTCCAGACACCTTGCTTCAATCTTCTCTAGACATTACAAACTATTATTTAAATAAAATGACTGCCTCCACACCGCTGTTGAGGCAGAAGAAAGCTTCTGAGCAACCACTCCTTTCTGACAGAGAGAGTGTGCCACGACCCCATGTTGAGCAGAGTCCAGGGGGTGCAGCAGCACACCTCCCCAATCCACTGCAAAAGCAGAATGACAATTTAGGTCCCCAGAATTGGCACCAAAATTCAGCAGGTCATCTGAATGGGCAAACATCAGAATGTGGAAGTTCAAAATTCTGATCTATGGCCAATAAAATAGATAACCCCAGGTAATGCAGGTATACGTATGAGTCTAATCGAATTGTGCAATTCGGTATGAAAGGATACTACAGTGTGCAATTTGAAAGTGCACCTGTCACTGAAACAAGCAAGAAGATGAAATGTTCCTCCAGAGCAGAGGAGGAAGACAAAGAAATTTTTTTCACCTCTCATATCAAAGGAAAAGAAAGATACGAGATGCTTAAGAAGATCAATGACGGTCTTGAGCTATTGGATAAAGAAGGGTAAGGTGTTCCCTTTAACAGTATCCAGTGTCTCTTAAACCAGCATTAGAGGTCGCTGTGTGCGGTTGTTAAACCTGCTCTGTTAAACTTTAATTATATGTACTGTGTAAATATTGCATAAAATTAAAGATTAAAGTAAAGCAATATTAATGCTCATGGTATTAAGAAATCATATTTTCTGTTTTTTTGTCACAACAAGCTGTAAACCACCAAGGTGTTCCCTTTAAGATTAAGATTAATCTTAATCTTAATCTTAAAGGGAACACCTTTCCCCCTCACCCTCATTTTTCTGCTCATATCAAAGGAAAAGAAAGATACGAGATGCTTAAGAAGATCAATGACGGTCTTGAGCTGTTGGATAAAGAAGGGTAAGGTGTTCCCTTTAAGATTAAGATTAATCTTAATCTTAATCTTAAAGGGAACACCTTGGATAAACAGCTCAAGACCGTCATTTGGAGACTTTGCACGGCTGGAGGAGAGGGCCATGGGCAGAATAGAAGAGCGCATGGGGCATCTGGAGGGAAAAATGTGCTGGGCAGCGTCCGTCAACCCCGCTGCCCAGCACATCCGGCTCACAGTGGTCTCAAGACCTGCATGCTGACCTGCTCCTCTCGCTCTCTCTCTGTCTCCCCTTCATTCTCTCTGTCCTGTCTCCCTCTTCTTCTCCTCCTCAAAAACTATGCTGCTGTGCAATGTTTATATATAATTCATCTTTTATTTTTAGTCTAATATTTTTACTGTACATATTCCATTACCATGTATGCTGGTGTGCAATGTTTGTAAATAATTCCTCTTATCTTTTATCTTTCATTTTACTAATCCATGTTCTATTTTATTGTATTTAACTCTTGCTCTGTCTGTCGGTGTTCTATTGCTGGTACCCGAATTTCCCTGAGGGACCTTCCCAAAGGGATTAATAAAGTATATTCAATCCTATTCAATTCAATTCAGTTTTGTTAATATGGCGCATTTTACTATCAGAAATTGTCTCAAAGTGCTCCACAAAAACCCAGAGCATGAGACCCAGAGCCTGAACCCCCCAATTCCAAATTCCGATTTCGGTACAAAAGTCACCATAGAACAGCGCCACCCTGTGGAGTCAATAGAGCTCCTCAAGACCAGTCCAACAATGTATGTCCCACATCTGTAGGTGCTTCCGTTCCCAAGATATGGACCTTAAAGTGTCTTCATGTCTGCCCATCCGCCACCCACAGAGACTCCTGAGGATGAGATCTGAGCCATTTTTTCAAGGTGCCCGGTTCGATGCGAGTTCAGAGCTGTGGATAGTACTGGGTGAGAAGCTCTCAGTGTGAAAATATTGGGGTCCCAAATATCTCCCCCAGGACACATTCCACATTCCACGTTCCAATTCCAAATTCCACGTTCCACATTCCACTTTCTACATTCTCCTTTGGAACTTCAAAATGCATTGGTTTAGAAGCCTGAAAAGACTCCTGAGTGAAAGTTTAGATCAGTATGATGGGGCTACATCCCACATTTCAATACCACACCCCACATTCCAAACTCCAAATTCCAAATTCCAACTTTCACATCTCATTTGGAATTTCCAAATACATTGGCTTAGAAGACTGAAAAGACTTCTGAGTGAAAGCTTAGATCAGTATGATGAGGCTACATCCCACATTCCAATTCCACAGTCCAAATTCGACATTCTCATTTGGAAGTTCCAGATCTGGCCATTGTGGATGATGTCAGTCATCCTCTGCACACTGTCATCAGTGCTCAGAGAAGCCTGAACAGTAAGAGGCTCCTCCTCAAGAGCAGGACCAACAGACTCACAGACTCTGTTGTCCCCCGATCCATCAAACTCTACAACTATTTTTTGGCAGGAGGGAGGAGTACAGCCTGCCTGGACAGCGGTGATCCCAAAGGGATTAATAAAGTATATTCAATTCTATTCAATTCAATTCAGTTTTATTTTTATAAACTACATATATATGTGCTCCACAGAAACCCAGAGCATGAGACCCAGAGCCTGAACCCCCCAATTCCAAATTCCGATGTCGGTACAAAAGTCACCATAGAACAGCGCCACCCTGTGGAGTCAATAGAGCTCCTCAAGACCAGTCCAACAATGTATGTCCCACATCTGTAGGTGCTTCCGTTCCCAAGATATGGACCTTAAAGTGTCTTCATGTCTGCCCATCCGCCACCCACAGAGACTCCTGGGGATGAGATCTGAGCCATTTTTTCAAGGTGCTCGGTTCGATGCGAGTTCAGAGCTGTGGATAGTACTGGGTGAGAAGCTCTCAGTGTGAAAATATTGGGGTCCCAAATATCTCCCCAAGGACACATTCCACATTCCACGTTCCACGTTCCAATTCCAAATTCCACGTTCCACATTCCACTTTCTACATTCTCCTTTGGAACTTCAAAATGCATTGGTTTAGAAGCCTGAAAAGACTCCTGAGTGAAAGTTTAGATCAGTATGATGGGGCTACATCCCACATTTCAATACCACATTCCAAACTCCAATTTCCAATTTCCACATTCTACATAGGGCCTTGTGTATTAATGGCGAGCACAGAGCCATTTTGTGGTCATTTCCGCCATTTTGTGGTCATTTCCGCCATTTTGTGGTCATTTCCGCCATTTTGCGGTTATGTCCGCCATTTTGTGGTTATGTCCGCCATTTTGGAATCACCATCCATTTTCCTATATTTGCCATTGTCCGCCATTTTGTGATCACCTTCAATTTTCATATTGTTTTACATGAGCCCACACGTTTGTATGGGAGTTGTGGATAGTACTGGGTGAGAAGCTCTGAGTGTGAAAATATTGGGGTCCCAAATATCTCCCCCAGGACAAAGCCAATCAAAATGCACCAACCAAATTTCAATCTGTGGTGACAAGGTGGTTCCTCATTTTAATCTATGAACATGTATTTTGGTACAAAAGTCACCATAGAACAGCGCCACCCTGTGGAGTCAATAGAGCTCCTCAAGACCAGTCCAACAATGTATGTCCCACATCTGTAGGTGCTTCCGTTCCCAAGATATGGACCTTAAAGTGTCTTCATGTCTGCCCATCCGCCACCGACAGAGACTCCTGAGGATGAGATCTGAGCCATTTTTTCAAGGTGCTCGGTTCGATGCGAGTTCAGAGCTGTGGATAGTACTGGGTGAGAAGCTCTCAGTGTGAAAATATTGGGGTCCCAAATATCTCCCCCAGGACACATTCCACATTCCACGTTCCAATTCCACATTCCACAATCCAAATTCCACGTTCCACATTCCAATTTCTACATTCTCCTTTGGAACTTCAAAATGCATTGGTTTAGAAGCCTGAAAAGACTCCTGAGTGAAAGTTTAGATCAGTATGATGGGGCTACATCCCACATTTCAATACCACATCCCACATTCCAAACTCCAAATTCCAATTTCCAACTTTCACATCTCATTTGGAATTTCCAAATACATTGGCTTAGAAGACTGAAAAGACTTCTGAGTGAAAGCTTAGATCAGTATGATGAGGCTACATCCCACATTCCAATTCCACAGTCCAAATTCGACATTCTCATTTGGAAGTTCCAAATCTGGCCATTGTGCATGATGTCAGTCATCCTCTGCACACTGTCATCAGCGCTCAGAGAAGCCTGAACAGTAAGAGGCTCCTCCTCAAGAGCAGGACCAACAGACTCACAGACTCTGTTGTCCCCCGATCCATCAAACTCTACAACTATTTTTTGGCAGGAGGGAGGAGTACAGCCTGCCTGGACAGCGGTGATCCCAAAGGGATTAATAAAGTATATTCAATTCTATTCAATTCAATTCAGTTTTATTTTTATAAACAACATATATATGTGCTCCACAGAAACCCAGAGCATGAGACCCAGAGCCTGAACCCCCCAATTCCAAATTCCGATGTCGGTACAAAAGTCACCATAGAACAGCGCCACCCTGTGGAGTCAATAGAGCTCCTCAAGACCAGTCCAACAATGTATGTCCCACATCTGTAGGTGCTTCCGTTCCCAAGATATGGACCTTAAAGTGTCTTCATGTCTGCCCATCCGCCACCCACAGAGACTCCTGGGGATGAGATCTGAGCCATTTTTTCAAGGTGCTCGGTTCGATGCGAGTTCAGAGCTGTGGATAGTACTGGGTGAGAAGCTCTCAGTGTGAAAATATTGGGGTCCCAAATATCTCCCCCAGGACACATTCCACATTCCACGTTCCAATTCCACATTCCACAATCCAAATTCCACGTTCCACATTCCAATTTCTACATTCTCCTTTGGAACTTCAAAATGCATTGGTTTAGAAGCCTGAAAAGACTCCTGAGTGAAAGTTTAGATCAGTATGATGGGGCTACATCCCACATTTCAATACCACATTCCAAACTCCAATTTCCAATTTCCACATTCTACATAGGGCCTTGTGTATTAATGGCGAGCACAGAGCCATTTTGTGGTCATTTCCGCCATTTTGTGGTCATTTCCGCCATTTTGTGGTCATTTCCGCCATTTTGCGGTTATGTCCGCCATTTTGTGGTTATGTCCGCCATTTTGGAATCACCATCCATTTTCCTATATTTGCCATTGTCCGCCATTTTGTGATCACCTTCAATTTTCATATTCTTTTACATGAGCCCACACGTCTGTATGGGAGTTGTGGATAGTACTGGGTGAGAAGCTCTGAGTGTGAAAATATTGGGGTCCCAAATATCTCCCCCAGGACAAAGCCAATCAAAATGCACCACCCAAATTTCAATCTGTGGTGACAAGGTGGTTCCTCATTTTAATCTATGAACATGCATTTCGGTACAAAAGTCACCATAGAACAGCGCCACCATGTGGAGTCGATAGAGCTCCTCAAGACCATTCCAGCAATGTATGTCCCACATCTGTAGGTGCTTCCGGTCCCAAGATATGGACCTTTAAGTGTCTTCATGTCTGCCCATCCGCCACCCCCAGAGACTCTGAATTTCTTCCTGAGGATGAGATCTGAGCCGTTTTTTCAAGGTGCTCGGTTCGATGCGAGTTCAGAGCTGTGGATAGTACTGGGTGAGAAGCTCTCAGTGTGAAAATATTGGGGTCCCAAATATCTCCCCCAGGACAAAGCCAATCAAAATGCACCACCCAAATTTCAATCTGTGGTGACAAGGTGGTTCCTCATTTTAATCTATGAACATGTAAAAGTCAGTGACCTTTGACCTGTCCTAGCATGGTGGGGAAAAGAGAGAGAGGAATTGCGATGACAGCTAATTATCGGCACCGGAGAGGACAATATTTGTGAGTGATAGGTCAAAATTTTGGAGCACTTTTTGAAAAAAAATTCATGCTTTGGGCCTTCCACTCCTCCTCTTCTGACAGCCTGCCTGGCACGCTCCGCAACGACCTTTGTTCCGAGTTCCTTGGCACTCCGCGAGCCGAGCGACGGCCGGTCAAAGTTGGCGTCTGGACGCTGGAAAGTGCCCGAGTCGGCATGTTCCCATTGTCCTAGAAGACAACCGAGGACATCGTTGAGCTCAGCTCATCAAGCTCTTCTATCTTACTGCACCTTGGGGCCACTAAGGCCAACTTTGGTCCCAAACATGGGAGTAGGCTCGAGTCCCCGATATATGCGAATGACTGTCCTGCGCCCTTCCGGGGACTGTTTTCGGTTTGTCTGTAGCACGCACCGTCTGGGAGCTGCGGTACAAAAGTCACCATAGAACAGCGCCACCCAGTGGAGTCGATAGAGCTCCTCGAGACCATTCCAACAATGTATGTCCCACATCTGTAGGTGCTTCCGTTCCCAAGATATGGACCTTTAAGTGTCTTCATGTCTGCCCATCCGCCACCCCCAGAGACTCTGAATTTCTTCCTGAGGATGAGATCTGAGCCATTTTTTCAAGGTGCTCGGTTCGATGCGAGTTCAGAGCTGTGGATAGTACTGGGTGAGAAGCTCTCACTGTGAAAATATTGGGGTCCCAAATATCTCCCCCAGGACAAAGCCAATCAAAATGCACCACCCAAATTTCAATCTGTGGTGACAAGGTGGTTCCTCATTTTAATCTATGAACATGTATTTCGGTACAAAAGTCACCATAGAACAGCGCCACCCTGTGGAGTCGATAGAGCTCCTCAAGACCATTCCAGCAATGTATGTCCCACATCTGTAGGTGCTTCCGTTCCCAAGATATGGACCTTTAAGTGTCTTCATGTCTGCCCATCCGCCACCCCCAGAGACTCTGAATTTCTTCCTGAGGATGAGATCTGAGCCATTTTTTCAAGGTGCTCGGTTCGATGCGAGTTCAGAGCTGTGGATAGTACTGGGTGAGAAGCTCTCACTGTGAAAATATTGGGGTCCCAAATATCTCCCCCAGGACAAAGCCAATCAAAATGCACCACCCAAATTTCAATCTGTGGTGACAAGGTGGTTCCTCATTTTAATCTATGAACATGTATTTCGGTACAAAAGTCACCATAGAACAGCGCCACCCTGTGGAGTCGATAGAGCTCCTCAAGACCATTCCAGCAATGTATGTCCCACATCTGTAGGTGCTTCCGTTCCCAAGATATGGACCTTTAAGTGTCTTCATGTCTGCCCATCCGCCACCCCCAGAGACTCTGAATTTCTTCCTGAGGATGAGATCTGAGCCATTTTTTCAAGGTGCTCGGTTCGATGCGAGTTCAGAGCTGTGGATAGTACTGGGTGAGAAGCTCTCACTGTGAAAATATTGGGGTCCCAAATATCTCCCCCAGGACAAAGCCAATCAAAATGCACCACCCAAATTTCAATCTGTGGTGACAAGGTGGTTCCACATTTTAATCTATGAACATGTAAAAGTCAGTGACCTTTGACCTGTCCTAGCATGGTGGGGAAAAGAGAGAGAGGAATTGCGATGACAGCTAATTATCGGCACCGGAGAGGACAATATTTGTGAGTGATAGGTCAAAATTTTGGAGCACTTTTTGAAAAAAAATTCATGCTTTGGGCCTTCCACTCCTCCTCTTCTGACAGCCTGCCTGGCACGCTCCGCAACGACCTTTGTTCCGAGTTCCTTGGCACTCCGCGAGCCGAGCTACGGCCGGCCAAAGTTGGCGTCTGGACGCTGGAAAGTGCCCGAGTCGGCATGTTCCCATTGTCCTAGAAGACAACCGAGGACATCGTTGAGCTCAGCTCATCAAGCTCTTCTATCTTACTGCACCTTGGGGCCACTAAGGCCAACTTTGGTCCCAAACATGGGAGTAGGCTCGAGTCCCCGATATATGCGAATGACTGTCCTGCGCCCTTCCGGGGACTGTGTTCGGTTTGTCTGTAGCACTCACCGTCTTGGAGCTGCGGTACAAAAGTCACCATAGAACAGCGCCACCCCGTGGACTCGATAGAGCTCCTCAAGACCATTCCAACAATGTATGTCCCACATCTGTAGGTGCTTCCGTTCCCAAGATATGGACCTTTAAGTGTCTTCATGTATGCCCATCCCCTACCCACAGAGACACTGAATTCCTTTCTAGGGATGAGATCTGAGTCATTTTATCAAAAAAATGTTAGTATGCAGTTAATTCGGGTTTCCTGTAGGTGGCGCTGTCCGCAGATGTCCACACATGGTCAGGGTTGGGTCTGTATCCCCTGTAAAAAATTTGAGAATTTTAGGAGCATCTGTGCTGGAGTTATAACCTTCTGTAGTACCGTATGTGTCCACTAGGTGGAGTCGGACATCACAGGGAACAGTGGAGACCAGTATGTGCACCAAGCATCCCAAAGCATGTGATTCATACATAGAAACGGTCAAAAAAGCACTTACTCCCGGTTTCCTGTAGGTGGCGCTGTCCGCAGATGTCCACACATGGTGAGGGTTGGGTCTGTATCCCCTGTAAAAAATTTGAGAATTTTAGGAGCATCTGTGCTGGAGTTATAACCTTCTGTAGTACCGTAGGTGTCCACTAGGTGGAGTCGGACATCACAGGGAACAGTGGAGACCAGTATGTGCACCAAGCATCCCAAAGCATGTGATTCATACATAGAAACGGTCAAAAAAGCACTTACCCCCGGTTTCCTGTAGGTGGCGCTGTCCGCAGATGTCCACACATGGTGAGGGTCGGGTCTGTATCCCCTGTAAAAAATTTGAGAATTTTAGGAGCATCTGTGCTGGAGTTATAACCTTCTGTAGTACCGTAGGTGTCCACTAGGTGGAGTCGGACATCACAGGGAACAGTGGAGACCAGTATGTGCACCAAGCATCCAAAAAAAATGTGATTCATACATAAAAACGGTCAAAAAAGCACTAACTTCCGGTTTCCTGTAGGTGGCGCTGTGCAGGTGAGTCATGAGCATGCAGACATGTCCGGGGGCAGAGTGTTATGACATAAAAAAAATTTGAGGAAGATAGGACCATGTATGGCGAAGTTATAAGCATCTGATGTTTCATGGCGAAGGATCACCACCGCCACGGGCAGACCGATGATGACATTGAGACGTTCAGGGCGGTGCTCTGACCATATGCAGAACGTTTGAAGCCATTTGGAGCAAGTATATAGGTGTTTGAGCTGTTTACGTGTATTAATGGCGAGCGCAGAGCCATTTTGTGGTCATTTCCGCCATTTTGCGGTCATTTCCGCCATTTTGCGCTCATTTCCGCCATTTTGCGCTTATGTCCGCCATTTTGGAATCACCATCCAATTTCCTATATATGCCATTGTCCGCCATTTTGTGATCGCCATCCATCTTCATATTATTTTACATGAGCCCATTCACTTGAATGGGAGTTGGAAAGTTGGAATGGTGGGGCTTGACTGCCCCCTACAGGTCAATTGCACTTCCAAATTTGAATTCCAACGTTCCAGATTTTACACCCAGATTTTGACTGCCAGAGTCCGGTTTCAATACTAGTCAATGGGAAAAATTTTGGAAATTTCGAGTTGGAATGTGGAAATATGGAATGCGCCCAAATTCCATTGACTTTGAATGGGCAAACCCTAACCCTAACCCTAACCCTAACCCTAACCCTAACCCACCGCCCCTTCGGGGCGTGGGGTTCCTAACCTTTTCTCCTAACCCTAACCCTAACCCTAACCCTAACCCTAACCCTAACCCTAACCCTGCAGTGACTCCATCCATTCCCAGGGAGTTTGCACATACTCACAGTAAGAACAAAGGGTTGTCAACCAGTCCCCCTCCGGCAGCTTCATAGTCGTTAGCCAGTCGTTAGACACACCTGGCCCAGTCAGCCAGAACATCACAGGTAAGTATGGAAACATTTAGTGCTATTGTTTTTTCAGTTTTTATGTTTTTACCCAGACCCACCCACATAGGTCTGTAACCACATATAAACCATGTTTCCCCACCAAACACTTAGAACTGATGAAGCTGCTTGGATGAGCAGCGAAACGTCTTCTAGAAAACTCCACAAGTCCAGACGCCTTGCTTCAATCTTCTCTACGTATGATGACCTAGATGACTGAGAATCTCCATCAACATATATAAATAAATAATTTTTTTGTTTTTTTTTCTTTTTTTCTAAAAAAGACAGTTTTTGTCAAATATGGATGGAGAGTGGACCACAGTCTCCTACCGCAGGAGGCGTGGCCGCCCTCAACCACCACGGTGGGACCTGGGTGGACGGACTCGTCCAAGGATGGACAATGCATGTCCTCCCTTTGAGGGTCGACGAACCTGTTTCCCCAAACCTAACCCTAACTGAAAACTGCACACTTCTTCAAAATCTTTATGACTCATCACATGAGCTTCTAAGACCTTTGGACATTTATTAAACAACTACCTAACCTCACAAACTATTTGTGAATGGGAAATATTTAGCAACACAACACACTGACACTGACAAACCATGACCTGAGGGTCAGCTGCTGTGTGTCCTGACACTGGCTGTCGAGCTTCTGTTATCATCACACACAGGGCCTGTGGCATAAACACAACAACGACACATTAACTGTGGGACTTCAGGACGACATTTCTACTCAGTTACACAACATACTCAAACCGCACATACCTGCATCACTGCTGATTCACTCTACACTTCATTCAGCTGGATCATCTTCTGCTCCAGGACCTACACAAAAAACACATTCAACTCATTTCCACTATTTTAATATTGCAATTTAAATACTGCTAACAGTGTCAGCTACCTCAAAGCACGTCTAACAGCAACAGTAACATTACAGCAGCTCAGCTATGCTAAAACATGTCCTGTGCTGAGGCCACGTCAGCCTCTACACACTATGTTTAAGGCTGCCTGAAGCTGTACTGCTGCTTTGGTCCGGTCTGTCTGAGGCAGACCATCACACTGATTCAACTATCTAAGTAACTATCTAAGTAACTAACTAACAACAAGACATTTATACTCAGTTCAAAGGGAAGCAGGCAGAATTAGACCAGCAGGGGGCAGTATGAGAGAAGAAAGATGCATTAAAAGACTCAGACTTGGACACACTGGGTTAAACAAACACTGAAACGAACAGGTAAACATACATCAGGGCTCTGGAGGATTGTACTGAAGAAGAAACAGTCCCTCATGTGTTCTGCATATGTCCAGCACACACAACAGAAAGAAACAAGTTCCAGAGGGAGGAAGCTAAGGAAAGCAGCATGAATGAATTCAGATACCATCTATTCTAAAAGGGAAACCTTGGAGATATTTGCTAAGTTATCTAAACAGGCTTAGTTTTTAGGATTTAGCTGTTTTGTTTCGCTCTCTCCACTCAGGCCCACACTGCAGTATAGTATGGGTGGTAATGCACCGGGGTAGGATGCCACTTGCCAATAAACTAGAAGAAGAAGAAGAAGACAACAACATAAACGGCGAGCAAACTGGGTAGAAGTCCGGCCGCAGCTCAGGTCAAGATAAATACCTAATTTGCAAGTTAGCACCGTAATGTAATGGCGGATAGTTTATAATGACTGAAGTGTTGTCACTCGGCTAGTTAGCTGTGCAGAGAGTTAGCTTCTGTGTTTGGTGACTTGTATCGCGGGACACCGGGGACAACAATCTGGCCTTCTTGGACTGCACAGTACATATTGAGGAGGACAGGAGCCTCAATGTGGAAGTGTACAGGAAACCCACACACACGGACCAGTACCTGTTGTTTGATTCACACCACCCACTGGAACACAAACTGGGAGTCATCAGGACCCTGCAGCACAGAGCACAAACTGTACCCACCAGCTCAGAGGGGAAGAAGGAGCAACACCACATCAGGAAGGCCCTGCAGACCTGTGGCTACCCCAAGTGGGCACTCATCAAAGCCACAAAAACAAGACCCCCCAACAACAAGAAGAAGGACGACACCAGGCGGAGGAAGAACATCTCCATTCCATATGTGTCAGGAGTATCAGAGAAACTCCGCAGGATCTTCAACAACCATCCCATCCCGGTCCATTTCAAACCTATGACAACACTGAGACAGAGACTGGTTCACCTGAAGGATCAGACTCCCAGGGAGAAACACAGCAATGTGATATATGCAGTCCAGTGCAGTGAGGAATGCTCTGATCTGTACATTGGAGAAACTAAACAACCACTCCACAGAAGAATGGCTCAGCACAAGACTCAGCTGTTCACCTCCACCTCAAAGACAAAGGACACTCCTTTGAGGACAACAATGTCCACATTTTAGACAGGGAGGAAAGGTGGTTTGAAAGAGGAGTCAGGAAGCATCTATGTGAAGCTGGAAGAACCTTCCCTTAACAGAGGCAGTGGCTTCAGACATCATCTTTCTACCACATACAATGCAGTGATTCCATCCATTCCCAGGAAGTTTGCACAGACACACAGCAAGTGTTTGTTTATTTAAATTTTACCCAGACCCACCCACTGAGGTCTGCAACCACATATAAACCATGTTTCCCACCACCAGTCAGAACTGATGAAGCTGCTTGGATGAGATGTTGGTGAAGATTCTCAGTCATCCAGGTCATCATCATACGTAGAGAAGATTGAAGCAAGGCAAGGAAACGTCTTCTAGAAAACCCTACAAGTCCAGACGCCTTGCTTCAATCTTCTCTACGTATGCTTGGATGAGCAGAGAAACGTCTTCAAGAAAACTCTACTCTGCTCTACGTATGATGACCTGGATGACTGAGAATCTTCATCAACATGATTATAATATGAAAATTAAAAACTACATATGTTCAACCTTTAAGGATCTACACCCCATCACAGGACACCAGCATGGTCATCACATGAGCAGACGACACAACAGTGGTGGGGTTGATTAGGAATGGTGACGAGTCTGCACACAGAGAGGAGCTGCAGGCGCTCACAGACAGGAGCAGCGAGAACAACCTCACTCTAAACATAAGAAAAAATCTGATAGGAGCTGTGTCACTGACATGCAGTGAGTGCATCTTCACAGACTCATGTAATAATGCAACAATAGCTTGATGTGTTGAAATGAAACATTTACAAAGCTGATTATTATGCATGTGATTATTAACCCATTGGTTGTATAGAATTATACAGTCATCAGCAGTGTTCAGTTTCAATTGAAAAGCTGGAAGCTTTGGACCTGAGGCTCCACAAAGAATGATACTCCATATGCTTCTTAGTTGTTTGTGTTTTACGGATAAAGGCTGAGCCAAAAGTCCAGATGCATCATTTTATATTCAAAACATTTGAGTTCCCTACCTGTTACCCCAGAAACCATCGCATCATTTCAAACTGGGGTTCCAGTTTAAAAATGTGACTTGGGGCATCTAATTATTATTATTATGATTACCATTATTATAGGACAGAAGGGGGTCTGGGGGTGGTCCCCCAGAAAGTTTTTCATTTACTAGAAGCCATTTCCTGCATACTGGTGGATTTTAACAGGTTGTTAAACACCTGTGTTACATACAGAAGTAAACGCTTATTTTCCCATTCTGGAATCAGATCTACTAATTCCAGCCCGTAACCCTTCTCCTCATGTCCATCGCAGATATGGCAAACAACAGATCATCAGCCAAATAAAACCATCTACTGTACCTTTAAGTAGACAACTGCTTCCTCCCAGCGTTTTCTTTAAGTTGAGTCTAACCATCAATGTACCGTCACAGAGAGCTCCACCGTCTCTACAGTCCCTGGGTTTACACTTCATCTGGTCTCTGTATCACAAAGTCATTGCACTGCCTCCCGATTCATTTTCACATTGATTTTAAAATTCTCTTATTTGTTTTTAAATCCCTTCATGCCTGACATGCTCCAGCTCTACTGCCCTGCTCGCTGTCTCAGGTCAGCTGACCAGTCTCTCTTGGTCGTCCCAAAAACCCAGAGAAAACTCAGGGGGAACCGTTCCTTCTCTGTCGCGGCTCCTAAACTGTGGAACGAATTGCCTTTGCACCGTAGACAGATGGATTCTTTTATGGCTTTTAAGTCATCACTTAAAACACATCTTTTTACTCTGGCTTTTAACTCTGAGTTGTTGACTTTTATTAGTTTGATTGCCATGGCAATCAAACTCTTGTTCTTCTACGTCTTTATTATTCTTATTATTCTTCCGTACGTTTTTTGGCTCAGCATATCTTCAGAATGCATGGGCCGATTCAAATCATTCAAACATCAAAAGATTCAGCTCATTCAGGACATTCCCGGAAACCTTCAATATTAATTACAAATATTATAATATTAAAAATATTAAACATTTTCCACCCTCAAATTAACATTGGAGTCAATGGGAGAGCCCTTCAAACCATGCATTTTGCAAAATGCTACTGCTCCTACAAATATTAAGTTAGAGAAACCATTCGAGGCTTAAAATACTTCCAACGTCTTGGTCTTCAAAAGTTGTATTCAGAATTTGGAAGTTCAGCTCCGTCTTCAAATGATAGGGGATTAAAGATGAAGTGGTTTTTGAGGTCTCTTCTGAGTTTAACATTAGTGTGTATTGCGTGGAATGTTGGGAGCTAGAGTGGGTGAGTCATCGCTCAGAGTGCGGGAGGGAAAAAAATTAAACCAGTTTCTGCGTTTCTATCCTGCTGTCACGTCTGCACCTTTTGTCTGACAGGGATAATTTGGCCACCAGTTCGAAGGAAAAATGGTCTGGGTTCTGTTGGTGTCGGTCTTAAAACTCAACACCAAACAGTTTTGCCTGTAGATCGAGCTGTTCGGGGAGAGTGCCGGTCATTCCTCCATTAAGACATAATGTAAAACCAAAAACAGAGAAGCAGAGCTGCCATATTTTCTAACTCGCCGCCATCTCCACATCTTCGACATCCCAGACATAAAAATCGTACCAGTTGTAGAGCAACTTCTTGGGATTCTGACGGTGTTCTTATTTTTCGTCTAAAGTCTTCGGTTTGGAGAATATGAGACGTTGTTCGGAGGGTGGTTTTACATAGGAAATGCATTAGGAGGGGGAAAGAGAGCTGCAGTTAGGGGCAGCTGATAAACATTCCGGTTGCCATGGATGCAGGCAGGCAGGCAGGCAGGCAGGGCTGTTACCATGGTGACATGCTGACACACTAGAAGCATACAAAGCGGCCATATTTGTAGTCTTTATCAGACTTTAAGCATTATATCTGTCATATTGATCATCCTTCAGCTGTATACTACTTTTCCACATTCAAATCACACAGCCTGAGCTTCTTATAGTCTTATGGTATTATTCCACCCTCAGACCTTTCATATGGTATATTCACAGGCTATTCTTTAAGGTTGTGACTTCATACTGTTCTTGTCTTCAGCTGTTTCTCTTTCATATCTTCATAATATTAAAACATTTTCTACTTTTCCAGATAAGAGCTTCATCTTTCTAAATTCTTAACTGTGTTTCAGCAAATTAAGTTCAGATTGCAGATTCTCCAGCAATTCAGAGCAATCGTTCACATCAGCGTTCAAAGCAATGCTTCAGCTGCGGCAATCAAACTTGCATTTTCTTCAGGAAATGCTTTTCTAGTTTGTTTTATTGCTCTTACACCTGACTGGTGTTTTTATTGTACTGTTGTATATTCCTGTGCTTTATCAAATTTATACCTTATATTATTTCATTTTATTTTATTAGTAATTTATTCTACACTTGATAGGCTGTGTACAGCTCTTTGGCTGACCTTTGTTGTTTTTAAAAGTGCTCTATAAATAAAGATGGATTGGATCACGCAGAGTGGAGTTCGCCCCAACACACACACACACACACACACACACACACACACACACACACACACACACACACACGGCATGCTCGTAAATGTGCACGACTCTCTCTCTCCCTCTGTTGGTACTCACCACGAATCTGACTTCATGAAGAACTCTGTTGCTAAGATGTTAGCCTCCTCTGCAGCTGTGTTTTTGTTCTTCCTCTCTGATGACAATATAACAATATATCAAAAATAAATACGAACGATGAAACATAAACATAAAGTCATATCTGCCCGCATCCTTTGCATAGACAGCCTGCTAGCAGACCCACCGACAGCTCGCCAGTAACATGCTAGCGGCCGCACCCCACTCCAGCTGCCACCAATAAAACAAACATTACTGGCATCACGTACTATTCAGACCCGCCAGATACCAAACTACGTACTTAACAAAAATACAACAGAGTAAAGGCGGTTTTAGCAGGCTTCATAAACCAACGAAAATCACTGGAGCACACAACCCAGCTTACCTTCAAGGTAGAACAGCGACACTGAACGTGAGCAGGCGCTTGTTCAGGAGGGTTGCGCCCAAACTACGGTGTCCCGGGGGGCTCACTAAGTCTGGGTAAACTGTTACACGGCTGCCACCTAGTGGCCAAAATAAATACCTGTCTTACATATATATGTAGAGTATATATAGTGTGTGTGTGTATGAGAGGAAACTGTTAAATAGCTGCATTTCTTTTCTTTTATCTTGTTAATGAGGAGCTTCTGCAGCTTCTGATGAAAGCAGAGCTGATGAAGCTGCTTGGAGCAGAGCAGCAAAACCTCTTCAAGGAGCTCCAACAAGTCCAGCTGCCCTGCTCCAAAAATGACCTGGATGAAGCTCCATCAATGTGGAGCTGCATGGCTGCAAAGAGAAGGGAACAGGTGCAGAGCTCCACCAGCTTTGGTGTTATATTGCCACCTAGTGGAGTAGATATGAATAATTAACTACTCTGTTATTGGTACATGAATAAATATAATATAGAAGCCCGCACACATGCACCAGAAGTGATTGATGTAACATCTTAATGAGCAAAAATTAACATGAATTAATACATGTGTAAATCTCATTTTGTTATCAATTAAAATTAGAGGTTACAGTTGAGAACCTGCATGTAAAGCAACATTAATGATTAATTAACAGTAAAACTAACCATTTTTTATCCCTGATTAACATAATCAATCAAATCAAATGATCAAAGCCAAGCAAATCATTTATTTCAAGCAATACATTTGTCTGTTTATGTTCAATAAATCCAACTCTATTCAGTTTACCATAAAATACCCCACAGATTTGAGACTCTGACACTGACATGTAAATGTTATCCATCCATTAATCAGTGTATCTACTACTTGGGAATGTACTTGGACCACAAACTGGACTTGGACACTGTTAGATAAAATAAGGTCAAGTAAACAAGGTCAAGTCAAGTTTTTTAATTTTATTTATAAAGCACATTTGAAAAAACAACTTTCATTGAACAAAGTGCTGTAGACAGGAGTCAGTCATGTATTAAAAAATTAAATTTATTAAAAGTAAAATAATAAAAGTACAGTAAACAAGATAAAACATGCATAAAAGTGGTAAAAGCCAAGGTGAACAATGTAAACTAAATGTGAGGCTATAAACTGACATGACAGACACACAATGACCAGAACAGAACATGAGTGGTGGTTGTTGAAAAAAAAAACAGGTTAAATTCAGAGACTTAGGTTTACTTCAGTATCTTCTGTGTGTCTTCTTTTTCTTCTTTCGTCCTGTCTGTCTTTCGCCTGTCTCCTTTCCACAATTATCCCCAATCTTCGGGTTGCCCAGGCTGTATTGGTCCTGGTGGTCTACGCTCTCGTTGTAGTCCCAGCCGTGCTGGTAGTCTGCGTATTCCTGGTCGCTTAGGTTGTCCGGGTCTAGGGTGCCCTGCTCGTGTATGCGGAACAGCCAGTCCAATCTCTTATCTGGTGTCTCTGCAACACGTTCTCTTTTTGGAGGTTCCTGTAATTTTACCCATTTTGGCAGAAAGATGTCTACCAGCTGTTCGGGGTCCAACGGTCTGTACTTGTCCCTGCTCTTGGACAGCTGGTTGCAGGGATCCTTGCTCTCAGCAATCAGGTCGCTGCCATGTTGCTTGAGCTCCTCTGGTTCTTTTGCTTCCTGCTCACATTTCAGCTGATCTTGTAAGGAGGACCTGTCCTCTGACAGTTGGCTGATCTTACTGTCCTTCTCCTGGACGGTCTTGTTGGCCTTCTCTAGGTCACTCCTCAGAGTGCAGACCTCGTTGGCCAGCTCCTCACACTTGGAAGAACACTGGGCATGTTCTTCGGCAGCCTTTCTGAGGTTTTCATTTTCTTTTCTGAGCTGGTCACACTTTACCCTTAACTCTAGAGCCTCTTTTTGCTGAAGAGTCAGAGACTGCTGTAAACTTTTCTGCGTTTGCTCAAATTCCAGCTCTCCCTCCTCCAACTGTCTGAACTTGGCCTTGCTCTTGGCCAGTTCGTTGCAGACATGATTGTTTTCAGCAAACAGGTCAGTGATGACATTCTCCTTACTAACCAGCTCTGATTGAATTTCACTGTTACGTTTCTCGAGCTCATCAAGGTGTTTCTCAGTGCTTTCTCTTGATTCCTGCTCACGTTTCAGCTGATCTTGTAAGGAGGACCTGTCCTCTGACAGTTGGCTGATCTTACTGTCCTTCTCCTGGACGGTCTTTTTGGCCTTCTCTAGGTCACTTCTCAGAGTGCAGAGCTCGTTGGCCAGCTCCTCACACTTGGAAGAACACAGGGCATGTTCTTCGGCAGCCTTTCTGAGATTTTCATTTTCGTTTGTGAGGACGGTCCCATTGGCCTTTTCCAGTCCAGTGATCAAGCCGTCTGATTTCACAATAAACTGCTTCACCGTTTGTCCTTTCTTCTCGCGCTTCTCACGTTCTTGGCGCTCTTTCTTCTCGCGCTTCTCTCGTTCTTTGCGCTCTTTCTTCTCGTGCTTCTCGCGTTCTTGGCGCTCTTTCTTCTCGCGCTTCTCACGTTCTTGGCGCTCTTTCTTCTCGCGCTTCTCTCGTTCTTGGCGCTCTTTCTTCTCGTGCTTCTCTCGTTCTTGGCACTCTTTCTTCTCGCGCTTCTCTTCTTGTTTTCTGCCTGAAGGCATCAGTTTGGACATCCATCCATCCATCTTCTGTTAACCCGCTTGTCCTGCAGTGGAGGGTCACGGGGGGCTGGAGCCTAGCCTAGCTAGCTTTGGGTGAGAGGCGGGGTATACCCTGTGAGGACACGACACACCCTGGATGGGAAACATTGGAGATGCATTAGGAAGGGGACAGAGACAGTTGAATGGCTGAAATCGGTCAATGTATGCTGAAGATACGCTGCGCCAAAAAACTACACACCAAGCAGTTGTTCAGAGGGTGCAACCCCCATTAAAATACATGGGATCTGCCCTGAGAGGAGTAACAGGAGGCTGACACACCCCTCTCTCCAACATTAATTAGGCTTAATTAGGCAGGCAGAGCGGTTACCGTGGTGACAAGCTGACACACAGAGGCATACAAAGCTCTGAATTGCTATGATTCTCCAGCAAAGCAAAGCAAGCATGTTTCAGCTGCAGCAATCAAACTTGCATTTTCTTCAGGAAATGCACTCTTCTAGTTTTTTGAAAAAAACTTGAGGTTGACCCGGAATGTCCTCTGTGAGATGAACATTTTGATAGCTGAATGGCTGAAATCGGTCAATGTATGCTGAAGATACGCTGCTGTAAAAGGCTCCTGAAGGAAATGCAAGTTTGATTGCAGAAGCTGAAGCATTGCTTTGAAAGCTTATCTGAATGATTGCTTTGAACTCTAAAAGTATGAAAAAACACATCTAAATGCATATGAATAGAAGCTGGATGGCAGAACAAGGGCTGAATTCCTCTGAACACAAGCTGAAGCAGTCATAAAAGCAGCCGAATTAACCTGAACAGCAGCTGGATAATTGCTTTGAACAGCAGGTGAATTGTCTGATCTTGGAATAATAGCTGAGGCTTAGGGAGACTAAACGATTTTGATGTGGGCATGTAGCAAACAGCTCCATAGCGATGAATATGGCAGATATCATGTGTAATGATTGATAAAGAAGTAGCCGTAATACTAGTGATACTATACAGCTGAAGGATGATCAATATGACACATATAATGCTTAAAGTCTGATAAAGACTACAAATATGGCTGCTTTGTATGCTTCTTGACAGCCTGTCACCATGGTAACCGCTCTGCCTGCCTAATTAAGCCTAATTAATGTTGGAGAGAGAGGTGTGTCAGCCTCCTGTTACTCCTCTCAGGGCAGATCCCATGTATTTTAATAGGGGTTGCACCCTCTGAACAACTGCTTGGTGTGTCCAAACCAAAACACTCAACAATTTAAAAACCGTGAGCATCACAAGTGTTTGCTCTACAAATGTCTGCAATTTCATGTTGATCCTGTAAAAGATGTGGAAATGGCAGCGAGTTAGAAAATAGGTTTGCTCTGGTCCAGTCACTTCACCATGAATGAGCAAAAAGACCGGCACTCTCCCCGAACAGCTGGCTCTACAGGCAAAACAGTTTGGTTTAACGTCACCAGGAGCTCTACCGTCTCTACAGTCCCTGGGTTTACACTTCTCTGGTCTCTCTATCACGCGGAATGGAGTTCGCCCTTACACACTTACACACACACACGGCATGTGCATAAATGTGCACAACTCTCTCTTTAAATAAACATGAAGAAGTTGCACTTATCACTCACTACTGTTGGTACTCACCACGAATCTGACTGTATGAAGAAATGTGTAAAAGATGTTAGCCTCCTCTGCAGCTGTGTTTCGTTCTTCCTCTCTGATCCTTCACTTCTCCGAGTTTAGTCCAGTAATCAGTTTGATTATTTTCCTTTGCACTTTAGGCAGGTTCGTTTCCACGAACTCTCCAAAATCTCCTGCTGTGTCTCTCCTTGAAACTGTCCACCAACAGCTTTATTGCACAAAGGTGTACCTTTATATAACTTTGGTATGCCTTTGATCTCTGAGTCATCAAAGGTACCCCTGTCAGCCTGTCACCACGGTAACAGCCCTGCCTGCCTGTATCCATGGCAACCTGAATGTTTCTCAACTGCCCCTAACTGCAGCTCTCTCTGTCCCCCTCCTAATGCATTTCTGATGTAAAAACACCCTCTAAACAACTGCTGCTTTTGTCCAAACCGAAGCCTTCAGACAAAAAGTATGGACACAGCCAGAATCACAAGATGTTGCTCTACAACACAGTATATGCGATGTGGACATGTAGCAAACAGCTCCATAGCAATGAATATGGCAGATATCATGCGTAACGATTGATAAAGAAGCAGCCAAATACTACACAGCTGAAGGATGATCAATATGACAGATATAATGCTTAAAGTCTGATAAAGACTACAAATATGGCTGCCAAATGCAGCCAAATGCCATATGGTTGCCAAATATGGCAACAGCTCTGCCTGCCTCATTAAGCTAAATTAATGTTTTTTTATTATTAATTTTTTTTCAAAAGACTATAGTTTTTCAAATATTAAGCAGTTTCTGTGTCATTTTTAACATGGGAGTCTATGAGAGAGCCCTTCAACCAGGGTCATCTTCCAAATTTATCTCCTCCTACAAATTTCAAGCTTCACACGTATAGACTTAGCCTGCCTGTGTACGTCATCTCCCCAGTTGTGTTGTTTTAGTATTGGTTGTGTAGTGTTAGCTGTGTTTTTGCCATCGTTCGTTGTTTTCCACGCAGGTGTTGGTGTGTTTATAGATGTCTTACTATGGACATATATGTGATGTCACTCCGATGATCTCATCCATGATATGTTACTGTGAAATATGATTGTGCCTGTGCCTGCTCTAAGATGTGTGTGTGTATTCTGAGAAGCTGTGTCTGTTGGATAACAGAGGGTATAAGACCGCAGGCTGGTTGGAGGCTCATGTTTCCAGAACCAGAACCTGAGCCTATAATGTTTGTAGCAGGTTAGTAGCTCTGCATTTGGTCCACATACACCTGGCCGTGGTCATCGTGGTGATAAGGCAGGTGATGGGGGTCTATGTAAGCTCCAACCTGGTCATTGTAGGCGTAGTTCAGCTCCCCCAGGTCATCGGTGGGGGCGTGGTCTCTGCCAGCCAGCAGATTGGTCCGTTTCAGAGCGCGGCCTTCTCCAAATGCACGGTACAGATACACCGCCATGACGAACAGCACCACCTGCAGAGAGGCGGAAACACTCAGTGTGATGGAGCTAGAGTAACATAAGGTTACCATCCAGACTCACTGTATGAGACAGCGTCTAGTGGACACTGGAGGAACTGCAGTTTGTGCTGCTTGGTCTCAGTACCTACCTCAGTACCTCATCTACTAACAGATACAGAGCTGCGCTGATCTTCCTTCTTATTCACCCTTAATAAATATTTATGTCATATAACCACAAACAGGCAGCCATGTTGATTCAAAACCATCCAATCAGAAGCAGACAGGAAGTGCTGACACGTCAAAGTGATCTGCTGGTGACTCAGTGAAGACACATAAAAACCCTCAGACTGTGACAAAGGTGTGTTTGCACCCTCTGCAGGCAGTGCAGTGTTACTACCTGCAGTAACTGCAGGGCGACGTCCATGGCGATGATGGTCAGGGAGTTCTCCTGCAGCCAATCACTGAACGTCTGACTGCAGCCCTGAAAACCACAAACCCAGCAGCATCATGGGTAAAACATCACATCACACCAGCGATATGAAACACAGCAGGTTTAGAGCCGCCGGCGCCCCCTCAGGAGCGAGCTCGTGCCGCTCCCTTGGCCAATCAGAGTGAGGTTCAGCAGCTCGGAGCACCAGGAAGAGTTGACGCTGCGCTGAAACGAGTGAAAGCAGGAACACGGAAGCACGTCTGGACTCGTCAGGTTCAGGCTCTGGATGTAGGTGTTGCTCAGCCAATCAGCAGCACCGGGGGGGGGGAAGCCAAATATAGAGAAAAAACATGGAATTCTTTAAAAAGAAGAAGAGACAAATGCACCAAAATGTTGTTCTTAGGAAACTCCCCCAGCAGTATTTATAGGACAGATGTGAATCAGACAACCCACATAAACTGTTTTAAAGTCTGCAGGCCATTTGAATTTGAATATGAACAAAGAAGATTTGACAAAGAGGATGCTACATCTTCCTCCTGTGTTGCACAGAGGGGGAAATATCTGATCTCCAATGCTACACATCTCATTACACATGCACCATGATGACATCATGTGTGGACACTACCATTCAAAAGTTTGGGGTCACCGAGCCACTTCTAGAGCTTCTCTGATCAGCATTACTCAGCTGTGCTAACATCATCTCACAGCACTGTTCTAATCATCAATTAGCCTTTTTAACACAATCGGCTAACACAATGCACCATTAGGACGACGCTTGTGCCAAAATCTGATCGTGTGCGATTAATCGTCAGAAAAATTGTCACCGATTACTATATTTACCACTCATCAATTACTGCAATTAGTGCCTCGTCATGATGATGCATTTTTGTGTGACGTACTCTCCCCTGCAAGTGCACACATGTAAGCCCACAATAATAAATCACAATAATGGCAGAAGGCGGTGGTGTTCAGTTAAATGACGCGGAGCAGGACATTCTAACAGAGGCTCAACGTCTGTCACCATAAGCTGGAGCACGAAGAAAGGCGAAGAAAGCGTGACGAGGTCACAACGCCAGCTACAGCGAGGCCTCCTCCAGCAGATATTGGAAAGAATTCCAGTCGGCCGAGAATCCGCGACATGTTTAGTATTATGCTCCTTACAACCAACCTAACGTAACGCAGGTTGATTTGCACAAACACACAGTTACATGTGAAATTGTCCAGTTTGTTTGTTTTTTCTGCTGCTGTTCTACAGTATGAGTGAAAACATGCACTAGTGTGGGACGTATTCCAGCCACAGGTTAGCAGGTCTGTTTGCACAGACATTTTTTTAACCTTAAATAATCACTGATGTGTAATCATTATCAGCTAAATGCCATAAATAATCGTGACTCATTCTTTGGCCAATATCGCCCAAACCTAATTACAACACAGGAGTGATGGCTGCTGGAAGTGCCTCTGTTCACCTTTGTATATATTCCATTAAATAACAATACAATATATTATATATATATATATATTTATATACAAAAACATACCTGTTAACACTGGTACACTCTGCTCACTCACAGCACCCTGCTGCAGCTCAGCACACACCCGCAGAAAACACACACACAAAATGAACACATGCCACAACCTTCTCAACTACATGACCGCACACAGACACATCACAGCATGACCCGCTGCTCTCTAACAGCCCATTTACCACACCGACAGGAAACACCTCGTAGGACCTTCAGGAACAAAACACAACGTCAAAGACAACACACAACACCGTCTCATTAATCACATAAACTACACACACACACAACAGTTACACAACACCTGCATCCGCACATGCCTGTCGCTCTGGTTGACAGGCAGCAGCCTCAGCTCCTGTCAAACCAACCAAACACTATCAGTTTATAACACATCACAACGTGTCATCACCAACAAACAGGATCACTGGTCCCACTCCAACAGGACCCGTCACAACAACACTACACAACTCCACATCACAATGTTTCTCTTTCGTCCTCTGGTTCTACTTGAAACATGAACAGTATCATTCACTGACATGGACCCATTTGGCCCATTGCTTGTCTGAACTGACCCGGTGCGTCCAGGTGCCGATGTTGCTCTGTATGACACAGGTGCAGCAACGTGCTGACGGGCCTCCCTCACCAGGAACCTCTCTGAGCTCCTCCGGTACCTCTTACTGGAACGCTTCCTAGCTTCTATACAGCTGCTTCTGATGGGTCACAGGCCCAGACAGCAGCTCGGCATAAATCCAGCCTGCAGACACATGCAGACACACAAATGTCTACAACTACACAGCTACATTACACTCACTCACCAACCGCCGACTGTGTTGTACATATGAAATCTCCGCCTTCGTTCACACTGCAAACCTCTGGCTGGCCTTCATCACACAAACACCACTCAACACATTAGCCAGAGACTCTTTTCATCCCATGTGTCACAGCCAGTGGTTAGGCCCTTTGTTTGAAGGAGGTTTGTGACAAAAAAATAATTTTCTCACCAAAAAAGAAATTCAAAATAAGAACTAATCAAATCAAATCACGGCAACAAAACCGGATCTCTCCTCCTGCCTTCCTCCTCCTGCACACACCTCGCCCCGCCTGTCTGCAGGTGTTTTAGAGCTGATTGCCAGGGAGGAGCCATCCATTCATTCTATACAATCCGTACATTCTATCCATAAAAACAATTCAAATCATAATCTAATCAGTAGCAACATAAACTCTGATTGTCAACATATTTACGTCTATTCAAAATTCATCTGGCTCCATGCGTAATGAACACACAGTGACCCGACTCACTGCTTCCCTCTCCACACACACACACAGACAACTGCACACTTCTTCAAAATCTTTATGACTCATCACATGAGCTTCGAAGACCTTTGGACATTTATTCAACAACTACCTAACTTCACGCACTATTTGTGAATGGGAAATATTCAGCACCACAACACACTGACAATGACAAACCGTGACCTGAGGGTCAGCTGCTGTGTGTACCGACGCTGGCTGTCGAGCTTCTGTGATTTATCATCGCACACAGGGCCTGTGGCATAAACACAACAACAACACATTCACTGTGGGGCTTCAGGACGACAGTTCTACTCAGTTACGAAACATACTAAAAACGCACATACCTGCATCACTGCTGATTCACTCTACACTTCTCTCACTGGGTAGCTGGATCATTTTCTTATCCAGGACCTACACAAAAAACACACTCAACTCATTTCCACTTCATTTCAATAACGCTGCAAACAGTCTCAGCTACCTCAAAGCACGTCTAACAGCAACAGTAACACTACAGCAGCTCAGCTATGCTAAAACATGTCCTGTGCTGAGGCCACGTCAGCCTCTACACACTATGTTTAAGGCTACCTGGAAGCTGTACTGCTGCTTTGGTCCAGCCTGTCTGAGAGGCAGATTCTAACATGCACACCAACAGCTACCTACACTGTAAAAAGCCCTTCAACGTTCAGTGTTGTCTGTAGGACTTTATTTTATAAAGTATATTTCTTTCTGAATTTATTTAAGTTGCACACAAGTAAAAAGTGTGAATCTTTTGGTAGCTTAATATTAAAATGGATTTGACTGAACGTCAATAATAAATTGCTTCTACAGAACTCAATGTAATTGTCTATATCCAAAGGAAAACGTCAGGACCCGCCCACCCGCAGCACAACAACGGGACCGTTCCTCACTGTCACCTACACCGGAGCAGCGCCATCTGTTGGGGTCTGTGTGGAGTGTCTGTGGGCTACATACAACACGCAGCACATGTAGCTATTTACCTGGCTGAAAGTCAGGATTCATCCAGTAACGTTACGTTTAAAAACAACAACAGACAGAGTGTCGGTCATAGCTGCACTTTTCAAGGCAGAGTAATGTCAAAGTACAGCTGACAGAACATTTACATCGACAGTGGAAACAGAGATGTTCGGGCTGCTGCAAGTTGACTCTAAGGTAACGTTAGCCTCGGTCAGTGTTCTGTCTCAAGTCACTCGTTTGAAATGTTAGCCTCTGTCCAGCTACCACACGCTAGCAGCACGGCCTCTCGTCCTGGTTCACATATCGGTTAAAAGTGACACTGTGTTTGTAGTCACTGTCGTCCCTGCATATTCGCTAAAGATGACGACATCATATATTTCAGCGTGTCTCTCCCTGTGCAGCATGGTGTCATAAAAATGCATAAATATGTAAAGGCTACATATTTGTAAAGGTGTGTGTGTGTGTGTGTGTGTGTGGGAACATTGTTCTTTGTTGCAATTATTTTTCTGTTTATGTCACAAAGACAAAGGGAGACCAGTGTCCAAGAGGAAAATGCAGGTCTATCTGTGGAGAGCATCGTCCTGAGCATGGATCTGTTGTATGTATATGGAAACTGTTACAGTAATAAACGCTGGAAACTATTACCTCTCTTTCCTCCTTTCTTAAAGTTAGAGCCATGCTAACTAATGTTTTGAAGTGGATCGCATAAATAATTTGTCAAAATTCACGAGAACACATGAATTAGCCTCATTTAAATCAGAAAATTTTAGTTTTTTATTTAAATGTTACTTATTTTAAATCAGTATGATGTGGTCAAAATGCTACTCTTTCAGTTTGGTTAAACTTAAATGTTTTGCTTTTCTTGTAGACTCTAAAATAGAAAATACTGATTTTTACCAACTTCAAATTCCAAGACGTTCACTAAACTAACAAAGTGGAAAATGTTGCCTTCATTTTTTTGCCTTGAAAATGAGTAACGTTTTTTACAGTGTACTTACATTTATGTACCGACTCGTTTTGTTCTAACATTACTCACTGAATTTGACCTGGAAAAATATGGACTATATCTGCACACGAGCAAGTAGTACTGACCCGCTCAAAGGACAAAGTGGTTCAAAGTAAGACACTCATGTACAATCAATATCTCTAACTACTGAGCACTAACTGGCAAGACAACACACACACACCAGGACAAACCATCACCTGATCGACAGCTGCTGTGGCTCCTCACACTGGGGCCAGGGCCAGGGCCTACGGTGAAAACAAAACGACACATAAACTTTAAGACTTCTAATACTGTCCGACTACACAACATACAGAAAAAAAACATACCTGCAGTCTTGCTTACATTTCCACCATTTCTGTTAGGCTGACACCACTGTGATGCTCCGTCATCTCCTTCTCCTTAGCCTACATAAAAAAACACATTCAGTTTAATTCTATTTCAATTCGACAGCACGTCTCACAATCTCAACTGTCTCAAAGCACTTCACACACCCAGAGCCACAACCCCTGACCAACAGCGACAAGAAACACCCCCTTACATACACATATATATATACAGTATATATATATATATATATATATATATATATGTGTCAAAAACAGTCCATTCCAGTCCACATATTTTACACTCAGGGCCACATTTTACACAATAACTTATTATATACTTATAGATTACTCCCAGCTCATAGAGCCCACGAAAAGAGGAATTGAACAAAATTAGACTACAGTGATCCCTCATAGACCATTATCAACCAATCGGGATGCAAGAACAGAACAGGACACACAACACAATGCACTTTTATAAAAACATGCAACGCTGCACAAACAAAAACCCACAAAACAGCAAAGTGCATGACTGCAGGCTGTGAAACACTGTTTTCAGCTGACTGTCATTCTGATCATCCACTCAACTCAAAACACCTGCACAGATGTTCCAAGATGTCTTTACATTGCTTCAACATTAGCAAGACTGCAGACATGACAACTCACCGATACCCTCCATCCGCAACGGTTCATAGCTAAGGAGCGCTGTGTCCAAGCTTATAAGCCTGAGCCAACATACAAAGTCAAGCTTGCCTTTCATTCAGGACTCAAGGTGCAAAAGTTTGGAGAAAAAAAGGACAGATTGAAGCCAGATTGTGACCTTCATGTTGACGTCCACTGAGTTGATGTGTTCTGTGAACCGTTCCGATTCACGGGTCTTGGCTTTGACCCAGGTATCAACAGGAACTCTTCTCTCCACTTCTTCCATGTACAGATTAGCCACAATTGGAGACATAGGTGATCCCATTGTACTGGAAGCAAGTGCTGTTCAGGCAGAGGTCCGGCAGGTCACGGCTGTGGTCCGGCATGACGTTGGTTCGTTCCTTCAGTGTGCCGTCTTGTGTGAGACATCTTCCTACCATCTCTGTGGCTTCTGAGGTAGGGATGCAGCTCAACACACCTGTGTGTGACTCAACAGCAAGGTGACATCAAATGAGACCCGTGGTGTTTTCCCCTGAAGTCTAAGCTGACGATACTGCAAGCCCAATATGACACATCCAGACTCACCAGGCATACATTTACACATTCCAATGGCAGCTTCGACAGAAACCCACAAATCTGAAATATAAGCAGGTTATGTACTGGCACAGCTTGATGCAGCTGTTCACCATGTCTGTCCAGATAAGAAGGACCTCTGTGAGCACCTGAAGCACACCAAAGGAGTAGCATCGCCTCCTGAGAGAACTCCTGGAACATGTTGAGGAAAATGCCAATGACCTGCTACTTGAGCAACAATGCACGATGAGCACAAGACAAAAATGGTTGCCTTTTTGATGGACATTACGTCACATCTTAATGAGCTTCATTTAAAGCTGCAGTCGGTGTTCGCTCTTTCAAAAGGAAGCTGGGCCTTTTCAAAGAAAATCTTCAGGGAGAATGTGAGTACTTCCCAAAACTACAAGCTGATTGGAAACTTCCCAAAAAAGTTCAACACTTTCTGCCTCTGGCAGCTGCTCCTCCTCCTAATCCAGAATCCTTTCCTCATCGGACAAGTCCAAGAATTTTCACCAGAGCTGGCTCAGATGTTCAAGTGGACACATGAACGGACACCTGCACCTTCAACTCATTAATCTGCAAGGAAATACTGTATTAAGAGAGCATTTTGAGGCAACTGACCCTGCTTCTGGCTACAGTCTGTTCCCTGGTGCCACCAGTACACCAAAGAAGCCCCAATACTACTCAGACTTAAGTTAACTTTAGGAATTTTGGATTAGGATTGGCCTATAATTGCTACATGCCTCTGTACAGACAATCAGAATCAGAATCATGTTTATTGCCATGTAAGTGAAGGGGGTTCACATTACTAGGAATTTGCCTTAGTGATTGGTGCATACAAAGAACATATGACAATTAACATGCAATAAGATAAAAACTAAGATAAAATTAAGTAAATAAACTAAAGTAAGGCTAAATTTACATGACAGACATGGCGTAACAGACATACAATGAACAGAACATAAAATACTGTGCAGATGAAATGGTAAACATAGACCTTTATATGATCGAATGGAACAGTGTGATAATGTAATAATGTAACAGGTACCACATGGATCGGTGAGGTGGTACTCGTGTGCAAGTAGTGCAAGATGGAGTAAACAGTGCAAATAGTCGTCATTGTGCAGTGACTATACTAAAGTGACCTTCTGAAGACAGTGCAGAGCAGTGCATTAATTACAGTTTAACAGTCCAACAGCAGAGGGGAAGAAGCTGTTCTTGTGGCGTGAGGTTCTGGTCCGAATGGACCGTAACCTCCTGCCTGAGGGGAGTGGCTCAAAGAGTCCGTGTCCAGGGTGAGAAGGGTCAGCTGTGATCCGACCTGCACACCTCAGAGTCCTGGAGACGTACAGGTCCTCGATAGATGGCAGGCTGCAGCCGATCACCTTCTCAGCAGAGCGCACAACACGCTGCAGTCTGTGCCTGTCCCTGGCAGTGGCCCCAGCGTACCACACTGTGATGGAGGAGGTGAGGATGGACTCAATGATGGCCGTGTAGAACTGAACCATCATCCTGGCTGGCACCTTGAGTTTCCTCAGCTGCCGCAGGAAGTACATCCTCTGCTGGGCCTTTTTGATGAGGGAGCTGATGATGAGCTCCCACTTGAGGTCCTGGGTGATGGTGGTACCAAGCGGCAACCTTCGGGGCTCAAAGTGGAAGCCCATGCGGAAGTGTCAAAACTTGTAATTCACGCTGCAACAGCTGGGGGTTGGCTCCAAAAGCGAGTAATTTCCCATAGACTCCCATGTTAAAATGGCCGATTTCACAGCAGAAAAGAACATGTTTACGGCCTGGTACAAAAAATCGCTGTGGTCTCAGATGATAGGTTCTCTTCTAGTGTCAATTGTAGGGGGGGGTGAATTTTTTTACAACTCACTCGTTTCAATTGTATTCGGACTTAAAATTACGCCTAATTATGGGCGTTGCCGCTTGAGTGACAGACAGTTGACGTATCACAGCGTGAGTTTCCTGCTTCCACGATCGCCCGCCCCCCTAAACCCCGCTCGTGCCCCCCCTCTTTGTCCATATTCGGAGTTTTAGTTGATGTGACGCTGCCAACATGGCGGCGGTCATCACGTCCCGGAACCTCCCACTGAGACTCAAAACGGCTCTTCAGAAACAAACGGGTGACGTCACGGAGGCTCTGTCCATAGTTTTTACTGTCAATGGGTGGTACCCAGGAAGCGGAAAGAGTCCACTGTGGAGATGGAGGTGTCTGTCAGGGTGAGGGGGGGTGATGGAGCTGGCACTTTCCGAAAGTCTACTGTCATCTCCAGGTTGTTGTCAGCACACCAGGACACCAGACGGTCCACCTCCATCCTGTAGGCAGACTCATCCCCGTCTGAGATGAGTCCAATGAGGGTGGTGTCGTCAGCAAACTTAATCAGCTTGACAGACTGGTGGCTGGAGGTGCAGCAGTTGGTGTACAGGGAGAAGAGCAGAGGGGAAAGTACACAGCCTTGGGGGGTACCGGTGCTGATGGTCCTTGTTTCCGAGACATTCGTCCCCAGCCTCACATGCTGTCTCCTGTCTGTCAGGAAGTCAGTGATCCACCGGCAGATGGAGTCTGGAACATGCAGCAGGGACAGCTTGTCTTGGAGGAGAGATGGGCGGATTGTGTTGAAAGCAGAGCTGAAGTCCACAAACAGGATCCTAGCATAGGTTCCCGGGGAGTCCAGATGCTGCAGGATGTAGTGAAGAGCCAGGTTGACAGCATCGTCCACAGATCTGTTAGCTCTGTTAGCTCTGTAGGCATACACACTCCAAACAAACAACATTCGTAAAATTATCAATGCTACTTTCATGCAAAACACGTGCAGTGTCCAACTTATCTGATGTACTTCTACCACATAGAGAAGATTGAAGCAAGGTGTCTGGACTTGTAGAGTTTTCTAGAAGACGTTTCGCTGCTCATCCAAGCAGCTTCATCAGTTCTAACTGTTTGGTGGGGAAACATGGTTTATATGTGGTTACAGACCTCAGTGGGTGGGTCTGGGTAAAACTTAAAAAAACTTACAAAGAATAGCACTAAATGTTTCCATACTTACCTGTGATGTTCTGGCTGACTGGGCCAGGTGTGTCTAACAACTGGCTAACGACTATGAAACTGCCGGAGGGGGACTGATTGACAGCCCTTTGTTCTTACTGTGAGTATGTGTAAACTTCCTGGGAATGGATGGAATCACTGCATTGTATGTGGTAGAAAGATGATGTCTGAGGCCACCACCTCTGTTAAGGGAAGGTTTTTCCAGCTTAACATAGATGGCTTCCTTAACTCCTCTTTCATACCACCTTTCCTCCCTGTCTAAAATGTGGACATTGTTGTCCTCAAAGGAGTGTCCTTTGTCTTTGAGGTGGAGGTGAACAGCTGAGTCTTGTCCTGAAGAGGTGGCTCTCCTGTGCTGAGCCATTCTTCTGTGGAGTGGTTGTTGTAAGTTTTTTAAAGTTTTACCCAGACCCACCCACTGAGGTCTGTAACCACATATAAACCATGTTTCCCCACCAAACAGTTAGAACTGATGAAGCTGCTTGGATGAGCAGCGAAACGTCTTCTAGAAAACTCTACAAGTCCAGACGCCTTGCTTCAATCTTCTCTACGTATGATGACCTGGATGACTGAGAATCTTCATCAACATACTTCTACCACATGACGGCATTCCTGCGAGGCTACAGTGGCAAACTGAGTACATACAAACTAGCCTACAACACCCTTACACTGAGAAGAACTAATTCATCTGGCAAAGTAAAGCACAACAATATGTCTTGCACAAGATACAACTCTGAAAACTTTCCTTTCACATCACCCAAAAACACTCCATCTTCTACACTGAAAAGCATGCTAGCATGCCGGTTCAGCCTACAGCGCTCGATGACCAAGAGACCAAGAGAGTGTGAAGGTTTCTTCATATTAAAAGGGACTTTCTATCTGGGGGTGAGGCTCTGGGTTTCTTTAAAACAATTTCACACAACTTTTCATGCACAACATGCTACACAAATAACATTCTACATGATTACATCGATGCCACTAATGACATTACCTCAATAAAACCAACAATAGCTTCAACAACCTTTACCAGAACCCCTCCTGCTGACGGGAAGCCAGGACAACTCTAGCCGTCTCACAGGTCCAGACTGCAGTTCTGCATTGACATCCGACGACACGCAGGCCTGCGGACACAGTAAAACAAAATCAGCTTCAGCGTCGTACCTCTTTGGAATAACATCTTTCAAAGGATTCACCAAGTGTTCAAGTGTTTGGCTTTCTATGGCAGGCAATACGTCATGTAATTAACTGATGAATACTCAATTCATTTCAAACATTTACCATTTTGGAGACGTCAGCGTGGCTGGACTGCACCCAGTGACATGACTGTTATGACGAGCAATGGCATAGATTTTTTCAAATACAGATTGTATGTAATGACTGTAACTTCATGGCATGATTCACACACTCAAACTGTGTGTACAACCTTTAATGACACATCTTGCTTGTACTTTTTAAAGCCACCTTATCACAACAATATCACTCACTCAACTATAAACAAACACACAACATTGTGTGGGACAATTAATTGACTACAATAGCAAGGCTTTGACATTAAGGGGAAACCAGGGCACTGTTTGGCAGGACACAACCGCCCACTCCAGATCCTCCAGTCCCTGTGTAAAACACACAAAAGTATAACACATGCAATCGTTTAAACATCAAATCTGTCTTTATCAAAGCACATTCCGATGTTCCAAACTCACAAATATGAGCAAACTACAAAAACTTCCATCAATCACTTTTATTCAGTCATTTCACAACATGGCATTGATAAAAATAAACAAAAGGTCACAGGCTGGAACACAGCGAGGCCGGCGAGTGACGTCACCGGGCCATCTGGAAGACAAGAGACAAACTGTCAGTGTCAGGAATCACCACCTCAACATACACTGCATTTAAAAATACACTTCGCTTGCCAGCTCCACTTACCATTCCTTGTTAACAGCGTGCCCCAATTAACGATCACATCACACTCATTTCTGCAAAGGCAAATTCTGGACACGGCTGTATTGACTGAAACGGATCCATTACAAAAAGCATGTTTGGGTTTGTGGTGGCACAAGTCTGGCCAAAACTGTCCATGTCAAGACCACCCCTCTGGTACGGAAGAACATTATTAAACAAGGTTAACATGATAATGACAATCGGGATTAAATGGTTAGGGGGTTAGCAAAGCAGGAATACACATTTATTGACAAAAAACAAGCAGGTCAACTTTTGTCCCCCAGCTCAGATTCTGGTCTTTGCTCCACCCCCCACCACCCCAGTGTTAGGTGGAGTTGGGGTGGCAGTGGGTACCTGACAGATAAGCAACAGAAACAAAGAGAAAAAGCACAGGTTTCTGGAATGACATGACCATGCGATGCAATGACGCCACAAAAAAGGGGTGGGACCAGAAAAGGATGTTTGTCCTTTTCAAGCAGTGAGCCCCCCCCCCTCACCTGTCCAGGTGAAAGGCAGCACAAAACCTTTGTTGACAACCCAGCAGCAATTTTCCACACCATGACACACATTACATTCATTTCCCACATTTCCCACCCCATCATTGGTATAAAGGGACCGTTCTGAAAGTGCTGAGATTCCAAAACCCAGCACCCCAGCACATTTGAATATCATGTTGGTCACAGAACCCGTACTTGCATTTCCACAATTCCCTTGTGCAAGTACATTGTTGTTTTGAAATTATTTCCCTGTTGTCCACAGCTTTGATTCAGGTTTGGATGCGTTTGCTGATAGCATTGCTCGTTTGTAGTTACAACTGCGTTTTCCATCCTTGCTCTTTACTTTAGCAGTCATGTGCTGCTCTGTTCCAACACCGTGTTTGAGTATGTTTGTATTTCATTTGTCCACAATGTCTCCTTGCTGTCACCGTTTCCACACAATGGTTACATTGAGAAATCCTTGGTGCCTGTTGTGCGACACATTTGGCATTCCTTGCTCCTTTTTTGGTTGTTTTTTGGTTGGTTGGTTGCTTGCTCTCAGTCCCAGTCAAGTCACCAAAAAACCACACCTCAACCACCACAAAACTAATCAACTAATCCACAAGCTCAACTCCAACTAACAACATGCCGGCATTCTACGATCTAAGCTACAATATCCACAACCTTGACCCTACATTGCACAACACAATACCACCCACACCCTCAGTCAGTCAAACAGTCAGGGCACGTTGGTGCACGCCGAATCCATCCAGAGCCAAATTCCTGGTGAGATTTCCAACACAGAGAGTCATTAACAATCCTGTCCATTGGGGTTCTGGAGACAGGGCAAAACACTGTTTGAGTGTTCGGCCAAACCTAAAACGAGTCCTTTGACATTTCAAAAAAAAAAAAAAAAAAAAAAAAAAACATACCAGAAAACCATTAAACACCTACAGTTTCAAAAGGTTTTACAGTACCTCCACATCTGCAATAGACTGTTGGTGTGGTCTGAGAGATTAAGATAGTAACCTTCCTTTGGTTAATTGCCATTGGTGACAATCTGTGACGCGGAGTTCATCGCACCTGGTTGAACTGCAGAAGCCACCGACTCCTTCAGCATTTCTTCAAGGCCTACGGGGGATAAAACGGTCACAAAGCAAATATTGTAAGTAAATTACTCAGGTAGGATGCATTACCATGACTTGCAGACTGAATACTTACACATCCAGGCTTCTAAAGTCACACAGCAGCACCCATCTTCATGAGTAGGATGTACTACGATGAGTTGCAGACACATCACCTCACCGGCAGAAATCCACCCATCAGTGTGATGAATCAGTGGTCCTGTGAAGACAAAAGTGGTAAGGAATAATGTTCACTGAAAGAACGTGTTAACATAACTTCCAAACACACTACCTTACTCACAGAAATCCAGCCTTCGAGGCGACAAATCAGTGGTCCTGCGAAGCCAAAAAAAAAAAAAAAAAAAAGCAGCATGGTAAGTGTCTTCACTGCCAGGATGTGTGAACAGGTTGTAGACATATTACCTCACTTGCAGAAGTCCAGGTGTCCACTCAGCGGTTCTGCTAAACAACAAAAATCAGAGTGGTAAGCAAGCGTCTTCACTGGAAGGATGTGTTAACATGAGTTGCAAATATACTACCATACTCACAGGAATTCCACCTCTCAGATGACGAATCAGTGGTCCTGTGCAGCTAAAAACATAATAAAACTATAATAAAACACAGTGGTAAGCAAGCATCTTCACAGAAAGCATGTGTTATGATGACTTGCAAACACACTACCTTGCTCGCAGAAATCCAGCCTTCCAGGTGACGAATCTCTGCTCCTGCAAAGCAAAAAAACACAGCAGCATGGTAAGTGTCTTCACTGGCAGGATTTATTCAGTTGCAGACATATTACCTCACTTGCAGACATCCAGGTGTCCACTCAGCAGGTCTGTGGAACAATAAAGTCAGAGTGGTAAGCAAGCGTCTTCACTGGAAGCATGTGTAGAGAACAGTTGCAGACACATTACCTTCCTCGCAGAAATCCGGCCTTCCAGGTGACAACATCAGCGGTTCTGTGAAGATGAAAACAGCCATGAACGCACACATATTTCCTCCAACAACCCACTGTTCTGTTAAAGCCCTCCAGTGCTCAGACAGGAACCTCCACAAAGCCCATGATAAAAAGCACCCATAGTGGCTGTGCTACCTAGCTGCCTACATCAAAGTGAAAAGTGACCCTACACTTTCGGCTACCAGCTCGTCCTAAGTTTGAATTAGACTTTCTTTATGCGCTCTACAGCCACACCTTTTTTTAGGAAGCATAGTTTGTTCTAAGAATTTACCTTTGTACGCTACAACTACTTAACATATTTTACAGTTAAAGGGAACACTGACACTTCACCTCTCCTCTGACACATTCTATTTCATTTTCTGCCTGGTTTAGACACCGACACTTTAATTTGTCTCACTTATATTAACTACTTATTGTTGATGATGAAGATTCTCCAAATTGACCTAAATGACTTTTTTTGTTACGCTCTGTTAAAACACTAATGACGCACATGCTACTTAACGAACCTCGCAACATATAAACTTCACTTTTAGGACGCCAGGTTTGGGCCATTAATTCTAGCCTCTACACTACCGCTTTGACTAGTTTGCCTGGTATCCTGTCCTATTTATTACTACACTAAACAACTACTCTGGGCATTTTACACCAAACTCCCCAAGACCGACAACTAGCCCATCGTCAACAACCCACCTACAACCATCACAACAAACCAAATGCCCAGCACCAAGAGCTCCTACAACCACTAGCCACCAAGCTAACATAACATCTGAATCCCTAATGTTACTTATAATAACTACTAACTCTCTCCTACCCTACTTAGCCATTAAAGTTATATACATTATAAATTTGATCTACTAGTAAATAAGGTCTAGGCCATGTTCTCCTGACGTCCTTTTCTTACTATGCTGCTAGCACGTGGTAACGAAGCACAGACTTTAAACGGCTACTTAATTACTTCACATTTTATTGGATTTTTGGCTAGATAACGACAAATGTTTAGCAAAACTATAGCTAAATTATCTGAGTCCTACGATCCTCTATTATTACTTGTGTTTGATTATTCTGCCCTACATTGTCCTATTTTATATGCTTCCCATCACAACACCTAAAAGTTTTATTTAACTCCTTCCTCTCCTACACTGTCCTAGTTTATATGCTTCCTGTCACAACGCCTAATGGTTTAATTTAACTCCTACCTCTCCTACACTATCATTCGTTTGCTTATTCTGCCCTACATTGTCCTACTTCCTAACCAACACCTCCTAAAGCTCCTACAGCAGTTCAGGAGCAACCGTCCTGCAGACGTATTAAACGCCTGTCTCCCCATCTCCTCAGAAATGGACTTCAAGTTTCCACAACAATTGCTGATTGATTGGAACATTGCTGTGACGCTGCTCGTCGTCATGTTGACGTGGCACACGCCGAGTGTATGATCCAGAAGGTTTGTCCAGGTTCTGATGCAGTTGCAGAAAGCATTGATCATTTCTTCTTGTTGTCTTCAACTCTTCAGAGATCCTCACAATGCTTCTTCCATATAAAGGAGTCATGAGCTGTTCCATTCACTGCAAAGTTGATTCATTTCTTTTCTTATTTTCTGTCCACGTCGTGTCCTTTGCTGTCAACATTTTTATGTCATTGCTTCAAAACTGGTCAAGGCACCCCTTTGGGTGTTGCCTATTCATAGTCAACAAAAAAAATCTTCATCAATCAAACCCAATCCACATAACCACCAATACCACAGCAGCACATGGTAAGACACAAAAACAAACCCACAACACAGAACCACCACAACAACAACAACAACAACACTAACCAGATGCCGGCATCCACACACCTCCTAAACAACAACCACAACCTCCTACACACCTGTCGTCACTAAACACTAATTTAATCTTACTTAATCCTACCTTAACGCTCTACTACTAATTTTATATTATAAATATAAATCTATATATTATAGTTATTAATGTTAACGACCCTGACTAGACGCTCTATTTAAACATCTATTTTATTATTAAGCCTATTTTAGTTGTCTACTGACATAATCCTAACATTTAGGTTAACCTAATTTCTTTGTCGCACCTTTCCACTACAAACACTACATTTGTTTAATTTATTAATGCAACAACTATGTTCATTTATTTAATTATACTATGAATAATATAATTTTTATCACTACACTAGTGGTAGCCTGCGTGAGGGAAGAAAATATGAGGTGAAAAAAAAACCATGCCATACAGAAATAACAAGAAAACCGATAACCTGACACAGCAGCACATGAAGACGTCTCCTCAGACCACAGGCGGGGCCTGGCTGGTGGATGACCAGGTGCAGGCAGAGGCACTGGTGGCGCTGGTCAGTTATGTGGTCGTCAGCTGAGGAGGACAAGATGGACCATGTTTAACAACAAATATAACACATGATCTGCAATGCAGAGTTAAAACACTGCAGACATGAGGGCAACACGAGTAAAACCAAACGCTGATGGTGCAGATGTAGCTGTAGGCCTCATAAGTAGTCGCAGTTGAGGACCAGGCCAACACGCCCGACGTTGCCACTGTTCCTCCTCGCAAGATGCTACTTTTGTCTGTGGGCAGCAGTGGCTCAGTGGTGAGCAGGGTTGTCCAATAACCGGAAGGTCGGCGGTTCGACCCCAGCTCCTCCCTAGTCATTGTTGTGTGTCCTTGGGCAAGGCACTTTACCCGCATTGCCTCCAGTGCACTCACTGGTGTATGAATGCGTATGAATGGATTGGCGGTGGTCGGAGAGGCCGTAGGCGCACCTTGGCAGCCACGTCTCCGTCAGTCTCCCCCTGGGGAGCTGTGGCTACCACCACTGCCACTGTGTGAATGTGGTGTGAAAGAATAATGCATCTCAATGTAAGGAAACAGAGCAGAAAAGCGCAATATAAGACCAATGCATTATTATTATTATTGAGCGCTAATCATCTGCCAAAGAACATGCTTTATCTGCCAGGCAGGCCATGCTGCAGTCAGGGACCTCTTCACAGGACAGCAGCTGAAAAACAGCAGAGTCTTCAGGTTGGTGTGTCCTACCATCAGCAGTAAAGCAGCCAGGAAACATCCACTCATAACACAATTTACAACTAAATTCAACTAAAATAATACTTCATGATCCTTCACTGTAAACTCAAGCAGACAGCACCTGTCCTCAGACAGCCTGTGCGTTGCTCCTGACCTCCATGTGCTCTGATTATCACTGCTTTCAGCTGTGTCTCTGGAAGTGGTGCATTTCTCCTGTTCACCACCAGATGGAGACAAACTTTGTTAGTTTGGAAGCATTGACTTCACACTGATATTTATGAAGCGTTGACTTCACACTGATATTTATGAAGCGTTTGAATTTACCACTTATTGTTGAACACAGACAATAATGCTTCCCTTTTATCTCAGCGACTCTGTAATGAAGTCCAGATTATCTGCAGCCATTCACAGTGTGGAAGCACCTGCTCTGGCTTCTAAAGACAAAACAACATTCATCAACTTGTGTCTTCATCTTCACTGTAAACTCAAACAAGCCAACAGCACCTGCTGCAGCTCCTCACTGTGCGCCATGTGCCCACCAGCAGCAGGCCGCTGCCTCTGCTTCCAGGCCTTTCTGTGGAACCAGGCCTTGTCTCTTCTCCTTCAGTCGAACCAGGGCCCTTTCTCTAATCTTTCGGTGGATGTTACACCAAAGCTAGCGATGACGTGCAGTGACACTGGCTAGCTGCTGTTACACCACCAGTACATTAGACCAAGCAGCTGAACTTCCACACCTGCTTCAGGTTATCTCCAAAATGGCGCCGATGCACGGCCAACTTATCACTTCCTGAGAACTTCTTCTTCTTCTGTTTAATGGCTAGTGACAACCAACGTTTGAGGTGCATTACCGCCACCTACTGTCCTTCTCACCATTCCTTTAAACATGAAAACCCGAAAACCTCCTAAACACTGACTGTGTTTTTATATATTTTATTTATTTATTTAGTCAAATGTCCACAGAATGTTGTTTTTGTTTGGCTTCATCAATCACACTATTCATTTTTATACATATAAAGAATATATAAATACAGAGCTGTCGTCATTCCCCACGCTGACCAGTCATTACTGTCAGGTTCACAAATATACCACTTGCTGAACTCAGCCTCTCCTTCACCATAGTAGTCTGGATTTTCCAAAGACCACCGCCATGCATTAGTATCAGCATTCAGTCTGATCCAGGCCAAGTTCCCAACTCTAACTTCATTGAGTTTGGCCTGGTCTTCCTCGTTTCGTACAGTAAACAGGTCAGTGTAGTTCCTCCTGCAGGTGTCCTGAGCTTCATACCAGGTGGTTGGGGTTGTAACAAGAAAGTAATCACAAGTAAAGCCAGAGGCAGGCAGCAAACACAGACCTGTGGTAATAAGAATATAACAATATATAGAACACAATATTGAAGCTTCTTGTCACAATAACTGAATGTGTTATATCACACTGTAACTCATTAATGTCTCTTTAATCTTTGTTTCACAGTTGATTTAAAACCAAAACTGGAGCAGCTTTTCAACTAAAAATAATGCACATTTATACCAAATTAAACATAAATAAGAAGTTCAGAGATTTGTGGAAATAAATGACTCACACTGACCTGATAAGACAGTGATGATAACAGCAGTCTGCGTCATCATGTCCTGCTGGACAGATCACTTAAATCAATCCGCTTTGGTATGTTAATGACTTTTTACAATCTTACACTGTAAAAAGGTCGCAAGAATTTACCAATATTTAAGCATTATTTTGTCTAAAACATTTTTTAACAACTTGAAACTTTTCAGTAATGTCTCAATAAAAATGAAATGAACATCATTTCTTTCTGGATTTTAGTAGCATGAAATATAAATATTAGAGTGAAGTACATGTCATTCTTATCAATATCTAAATTCAATGAATGGCTTCATATTGTTTTTATTTACACTGTAGTCAAAAATGTATACATGATCTTGTGTAGAGTGTATAAATATCATTGTGAACAAAACATGGGTAACTTTATACATACATGATATAGTTGTATAAATGTACATTTACATCATTTCTATTTAACACTTTCTCACCCCTAGCATGCTCAAAAGCTGCAATAGGATTAAAATTGAATATTCTATGGACATAAAAATTAAAGGAACCTTCCAATACTAAATAAACATACTGAATAGCACTATGGTACCTCATCGAAGATATTTTCTAACTTTTGAACAGGATTCATTACAAAGTATCCAAATTAAAGCAGACATATTATGGTGTATTGCATGATGAGTTGAATTTAGAAGGATCAGAAAACATTTGCAAACATTGAGCTGTAATCATCACCGGTCAAAAATGACCTTCAATTGGATCAGTGAGCTATTTTCTTAACAAATAAACAAACAAAGGTGACCGAGTGTCTACATTTTGAAAATTCCAACAATAGACCGCTGAGGATGCACAAACTTTAACAAAACTAATAATACTATAATCTAGTATTCTACTGTGAAATTGATGTTTTCACAGTGATTTCCTATGACCATTACTTTTTCCCTGAATTTGACAAAATGTCCCTGCATTTTTGAACAGTACACTACTGTATTCACACCACCCACTGTAACAGAATAGAATAGTTTGGACATGAACAGTTGATCCTTGAATTTAGTTTGCTACTGGTTAATGAGTTCCATATCAGAGAGACGGTTGAAGCAAGGCATCTGGACTCTCCTGAATATAACCCGGATCACAGAATCTTCATCAACACGTTGCCCAATGAGTTGCAATCCTTTTACAGTAACAATGTAAAAATACAGGGATTTTTATACATAACTACATACAGCTATAGCTTCACAATAGTTACTGTAAAATAATTACACTAACATATTGGGATATATTTCCAGTAAATTACTGTGAAGGTAATGCAATTTATTATTATTATTTATTATTATTATTTATTATTTCTCAATGAATGATGTTAGAACATTTAGTTTAGTCTAAATTTAAAAGTAAAGTAAATTTAATTAGTTCCACCTCAAAAGCATCCATATCAACACTGTTATATTTTCAAAATGATCACCTGATTATTAGATTTAAGGATTAGAGTCCTTAAATCTTTGAGCACTTGGACAACTTCAACCTTTGATATGTGTCACAAACAGTTCTGTCCATAAACCTGTCAGTCTGATCACTTTATGTCTTTGGTTAAACCTGCTGCACGCTGTGTTGTATTTGCATGCAAGTTCTATTCTACAAAAGGACAACTGTACTTCTTTACCACACAGGAAATTTGAATGGTTTACGATCCCTGTGTGAGAATGGCCACAGATCAGCTGCCAGCAGTATGGAACAGGCAGACTGGATAAACGAATCCCTTATTAGACCTCCAGTTCATGAAAAAGACTTAAATACTGAGCTGTACTGCCACATTCATTTCTAATGTTACTTTTGGGCATTGTATTGTGCAGTATAGGCTATAGAAGTGCCCTTCTTATTTTACATTGTGTCCCATTATGAGGCCTCTTAGCTCTACTTATGCTCTACTACTTACATTATTTGCAATATTTTATATTTATTGATCTCCAGGGCGTGTCAGCTGACACTGGAGAGTGAGACGCAAAAAGGAGGGGAGACCATGAGGGAAGATGTGTTGTCCCTATACCTATACCTTTCTGTAATTTCAAATGTGTTTTCTGAGATGTATATTTTATACATTTTAAATGTTCTATGCCATATTTCTATTTCTTAATGTGAATCGCCACTGCTGTTGAATTTACTTTGTGAACCTATAAGTCTGAAATGTTGGACATTTTTCCAGAAGAACTGTCCCCGGGCTGACGCGCATGTTCGGGCGTCACCGGCGCCACTGAGAGTGGGCGGAGAAGCTCACCGGAGCACAACAGCACAGCAGATGCGCACACACGGTCTGTCGGACGACCTGTTCACCATGGTGAACTGCGCGCTCAGCTACGTCCCCGTCGCGCTTGCCCTGCTGCTGGTGCTGCTGCCGCCATGTAGCGGGGAGTACTCCTCCAAAACCGACTTGGACTACGAGTTTGGGGACTACCGGGGAAAGTGGTGCATCGATGATCACGGTTTCGTGTACGGCATTGGAGAGGTTTACTACCCGAGTCCTACTGCATGCCCGTGCACGTGCACCGTTGACGGTCCCGTGTGCGTCCGACCTAAGTGTCCACGCATCCACCCTCGGTGCACGCGGATCAGGTATAAGGCATGCTGTCCGGTTTGCGAGGCCATGGCCAGAGTCTGCGTCTACGGGGGCAATACGTACAGACTTCTAGAGGAGTTCAGGGTGAGAAAGATTCAACCCCCCCCCCCTTCCCTATTTATACACACCTCGTCCCATTCATAAGTTTGCACAGCTCCAACTCGGTTCAATGAGGCACCTGCGCAATTTTACGCACACCTACCACAGCCTCTCAGTGGTTGATTGTATTTTATTGTTTCTGTTCTCCATGCATGCACTATTACTACCTTCAATTACACCTAGAGCATCTTGAAAGGAGATTATGATGATGTTTTAAAGGAACCTTTGGAGAACACAGACTACAGGGTCCACTCTGTGTGTGTGTGTGTGTGTCCGAACGTGTTTAACATGTTTAAGTTGTGTTAATTTGAATGATTTCTCAAATAACAGTACTATTTTAAAAATGATTCATGCCAGTTGTAAATTATATTATTAATGGAAGCATGACTGTGACATGAGAAATGGGGTCACTCATAGAGTGAGTAAAACTATTTCTGGGGAGTGAAACCATTTTTAATTATAGTATAATAATTGAAAATATGGCTTAGATATTTTAAATATGATATTTTGTGTATTAATGTTTACAATTTACTGGGTCTTGTTTTACTTAACGTAACAATGCTTCTCATCTTGGTATCACAGATGAGATCAAAAACCATGAGCCAGTGATAATATTTGTCCTTATGTTTCAGCTGTCAAGGTGCGAACGATGTCGCTGTGAGGCCAACAGGGAGGTGTACTGCAGCATTTCAGACTGCCCAGCGCCACACTGTGTCAACCCCACCTACGAACCCAACCACTGCTGCCCCATTTGTAAGACTGGTAAGAGTCGAAAGATTCTTTTTTTTCAAAGAATTGTCACATTGATGCAAATGAAGCCGTTTGGTAAACTTTAGTCATGCACTTCATTTTACCTTTCATGGGCTGGTATAGGTGACAGCATGGACGTCTGAATGATTTCACCACACATCCCTCACTCCTCCCTGTGCTGCTATAACACAAACGTGCCGTCATATCCCATCTCACTGACTTTCTGCTTAACACACACAGACACATTTAATCTCATGCCCCCTGTGTGTGCAAAATACACATCATTAATAAAGCTGTCATTAATGCGGTGTGTGTGTGTGTGTGTGTGCTGCATCCCGGAAACTTACATCACGTCACACACCCCCAGCTTACAGAGCCATCTCTGTTATGTCACACATTCTGCTTTCATTGCCTCCAGTATTAAAGCCCCTTTTTAAGATTGGGGAGTTAGACAGGAATAGTAGCAGGGATCACAATAACTGCTATTATGAGTAAAATGGACAGTGAACGCAGCTAATCTTTATGGCTTGTAAAAAAAGATGTATGCTCTCTGCTTTCCAGTTGTCTTGCTCACACTATTTTATGGCACAGTTGTAGTCAAACGTAAGCCTTCCTTCTATTTTTACAGCTCTTCTGCTGGACAGACAGTGGGACAGATGGTTGCGTTTGTTACGTCACTGCTTTATTATATTTTTTTTTTCATGCCGCTGCCAAATTTCCTCATGTCAGCTGTGTTTTATCAGACACGGTCAGATCTGGCATCAGATGAACTGTACTTCCTGCTCCCCTGCTGACTGGCATTAGTAATTGTTTCACAGGTAGCTGCCAAGTAAAGGAACCCCCATCTGTGAATAAGGGATGGAAATGTTATCAAAGGCAGGCTGTTTACATTTTTGTGATATCATATATTTAAAGAAAGTGGGTCCAAAAGGATTATTTATGTAAGGCTTTCTGTTCTGTTAGTACTCTGTTCTTCTTTGATTCCTGGTATTACAACAAAAGGTCAGAGCAATGACTAACATTTCATTGTATTGCTGACCCTATTTTAAAATGCATATCACAATTAACACTGAACATAACTAGCTAGCATTCTTTTGCTCCTGGCCACCTGATCAATATGAGTTCGATTTTTGCTCTCTATTTAGCTCTAATCTGGGTCTCTGGCAAAAATATCTGACTGAAGTATTTGAAGCCTTTTCATCATTAGCTTTTAGCTTCCTGCTGCAGATGCACACAAAAGCAAAAAAAACAAAAATAAAAAAAAATGAAGAACACTTAAGGTCTTCTGTGATTTTGCTGCAGTGCTTTGAGCTAAATGCTAACCTGTGCACACTAGTATAGAAGCAATGGCATTTTTCATATTAAACATGATAAAGTGAACATTTTTAGGGGCTGATTTTGACATCACCCAGGCTTCATGCCAAGCCAGCCTGCTACATTCTCCAACTATACATTTCTTTGACACACAGCAAGAGGATACTTCATCAATTCATCAAGAAACAAGACTGCGATATTGCTAAAGTTCCACTCTCACACCTGCCCTAGGCTTCACAAGAAACAGTATTGTACAATATTTATTGACAGCAAACCCTGATGAATGGATTCACTTCAAACACAGACTGAACTGTCTTTCCTTCCCCTCTAGGTCCTAACTGCTTTGCAGGAAACAGGGTGATCCCAGCAGGTGAGCGTGTAAACATTGACGAGCAGACGGTATGCTACTGCACCTACCGGGACGGGACATGGCACACGCATCCCCAGGCCACCTGCGAACAGCACCCCCAGCCTAGCCCCACAATGACCCTAACCCGCACTGAGACCCCCAGGGATGAGGACACCAGAGGGAGAGGGGGGAGATATATTCCCAGACTGGATGTGATCCCATGAGTTTGTTAGTTTCATGTCTCTTAGAGGAGCTCTTCAGGTACAAATACACTCACTGTTCAGTTTCCAAAGCACCAGAGAATCTTCCTGCCCAATGCAGGACAACTTGACTCTGTTACCTTAACCTGAATCTAAAACTCTTAACACAAACTCTGGTCTGTCTCATCATGTGTACATCAGAAACATGAAAACGTGTCTACAATTTGAATTTATACATCCCATTCTTAATCCATAGGGTTTATGTTGACTTGCAGTCTTCGCTCTAAAATCTGTAGAATCTTTGATTTAGAAAAACAAGACAAAATCATCAAGTTGTGATCAACAGTTGTGTTGTCACACCCAAGATGTCTACGCTGCGGAGAGGTTAGCATGCTAACCAGCTAGCCATGGACCATACAGGTTAAGATAAGATAAGATAAAACTTTATTAATCCCGAAGGAAATTCTTGTGCCAGAGGTATCAAGTTACATTAATACCACTTTGTGCCATTTTTGAGCTGTCCCAAACCAAAAAGAGGAAAAAGTAGTTACTGGTGTTTTTGTCAAGTACAGAAATCATTCAATAATCAACTATGTAGTTTGACAATCTGCTAGCTGATAGTTCTTTACATCTACACAATACAGAACAGCATGTCGATCAAAGTGGCTTCAGTGACAACGGCAAACCTCTTAGGAGAAAGGTATGACACATATTCTTCCCTATATTTGTATTAAGTGGTAGGCATAAAACATGTTTAGTTCCAGCCTATAATATACAATGTCTTCACCGACCTTGATAGCATGCTAGAGTATGGGAGACGAAGGCAATGCTGATGTAGGGGAAACACATGTTGGTTGCAGGTGGTCGCCTGGTTTCTCTCCACAGCCATGCTGGTTTCCGTCTGTGAGCAATGACAGAGGCCAGGGATGTCCATGTAGACCAGACACACACACGAGAGCAGAAAAGGGGGGAGAAAAACAACAACACACTACCTGCACTAACAGATGGTGCATGGGTAGTGCATGCCAAACAGTATGTTAACCCAGTTATATACTGTACAAGAGTCTCATGTTGACACTCATGTCTCACGAGTCTCAGAGCTCCTGAAATTTGGCCTCTTACATTTTTAGTGTACCTTGTGTATCCTAGTTTCATTTTAAGTCTTGACCAACAGTATTTACAAGTACCGTACTCAGGTTTAGCATATACCGTGTTGTCTGGATTCTTTCTGAACTCCCACCATGTTTTTATTTTATCTCCCGTTTCTGTTTAAGAATTCAGCATATTGTGGTATCACTGAACTGTAAGTTGTCAAATAAAGATTTTCCAGTTAAGTCTTTCAGTGCACCATCTAGTGGTCTTTCTAAAACAGTGCAATAATGGATTAAACCAGCATTTTCACACAAAAAGCTTTCCAAATCGACAACACGACCACTGCAGACGCAACCAAGCACCCAAGATTAATGGCAATATTTAAAACACTGATTGTTTTTTCCCCATTTTCAGGTCAGCAGGGTTATGAAACCAAAGAACTGGCTACAATAACTGCATAACACAAGCCGGTTAGTATTGCTCGTCTTATGTCCTTTAGTGACTCTGCAGTGTGCTAGTAAGTACAGTCAATGTAGTCGTTGTGAAGACTTTAGATCCAAAATTTGAGAACATTAATTTAAGTTTAATTCAACTACAAAAACCGTTGCATTTCAAGAAATTAATATTTTAAATTATTCAACATGAAACCCTGCGTCATGTGCATAGGTTAAAGTATAATTTCTTTACATTAAAGGAAACCACCTGGTCGTCACAGCTTGATTAACAACAGTTTTTTATTGAAAACAAACAGGTGCATGGTCAGCCTAGGCTATGCTGCCAGCGTTGGAGGCAATCCTGGGCCACAGGTCGGCACACTCTTTGGCCACAGGGCCTGTGATGGCTGAACCTGCAGAAAGACAAGAATAAAATGTAGTCCCAACACTGCACACTTTCAATGAGAAGTTACAATTCAGCTATGACATGGTAATAAATACATAAAAACATGAACTTGTTGAGCAGATTAATGTTGTCTCATTCCTGATTGAGATCAGTCAGCCACAATTTGTCGCTGCCGTCTCACCCACAGTGATGATATTAATATTCCCTTCTACGACAACTCACCCAGCCACTGAACAGACAAAGCAAGTGCTTTTGGAAGGGGGAAATAAATTCTTACCAAAGTAACACCTCCCATTAGCACTGAGATAAGTACCATAAAACAACTTGGCCTCTCAAGCGCTGAGAAACAAACACACACCTAACAACATTTTGACAACATGACTGAAACACACCTTTCATTTCGCCTTTGTTGTTTACTATGACACCCGCGTTGTCTTCAAAGTAGAGAAACACGCCATCTTTTCGTCTATACGACTTCCGCTGCCGTATCACCACCGCAGGATGTACTGTGGAGAGAGGAGTCCGTTCATTCAAGCTCATCATAAATCCATAGAACACCCATGTCTGAGGTAACCTCCATTTTGCTGTACAGACATAATTACTGTGACATTTAACTCACACACACATTCACACCGACTAGTTTTCATGACTTACCCTTCTTCCTGAGCTCTGGCTTGCCTTTCTTGACTGTGGCCATGACCATGTCACCGACTCCTGCAGCAGGCAGACGGTTCAGACGCCCCTTGATGCCCTTGACAGAGATGATGTACAGGTTCTTGGCACCTGAAGATCAGAGAGCATCATAATGTAGACCAAATGCACAGAAGCACCAAGCACCTCCAGCTAAAACACTGTCAATTTTGTCTCATCCCTGATTGAGATCAGTAACCTACAGAGTTAGCTGCTGTCTCACCCACAGTGATGACATCAATATTCCCTTCTACGACAACTCACATAGCCACTGAGCAGACAGAGCAAGTGCTTTTGGAAAGGGAAGACAAGTAGCTAAGAAAATTCCAGACGTGGGCTCAGCTGACTAACCCAAACAACTTGTAATACCCAGCACAACGGCCCTGAGTTTGTTTCAACCAAACACTAACCAGGCAACAAGTGAAGCAAAAAAAAAAAACCTGAATTGCATTTTGAACACCAGTAAGAGCCTTTTCCACATCTACTTTGATTTGAGTTTTGACTAACCTCAGCAAAACCACAACATTTGATTTGTGTAAAGGGTAATCTGAGATGTACCTGTGTTGTCGGCGCAGTTGATGACTGCTCCCACTGGGAGACCCAGTGAGATGCGAAACTTCGCTCCGGACGAACCACCACGTCCTGTGGAAAGAGAAACCTTGTTAAACAATTTTACCTCATAATACAGCCACTGGTGGCTTTGGCCATCTCAGGAACAAAAATGATATCATCACAAATGTGAACACAACAACCACAATACCTGTAATTAAAACTTGTGTTGACAAAACTGCAGTCTTATTTACAACTAACAAACCAACTTGTTTCTTAGAGGCTGAGGCGTGAGAGACATTGATGCAGGATATGATACCACACCTAATTTGTGGATATCAGGCACACCAATGTTTCCTAATTCACTACTACTTACTCAGAAAAATGACTTTTCAACTATCATTTAGTCACTAAAGTGGCACAGAAGCTGACATGAAGTGCATAAATCCCACTTTGGTTTACATAAGTCTTCAAAAAGTCCTCAAACTACGTACAAAGCACAAGGAACCATTTCACTTAGATTAATATGGTGTTTGATGTAGTAACGTAGTAACGGTACAAGACTATTCTTAAACTTATGACCTCTTCAGTAAGGGATGAGAGCTACGCAGTGCGCATCACAATGTCACTTATTAGTGTAGTGTGCATTTAGGAAAACGTTTACATCAAGAACACATGGACTATCAGCAATTGACGATACTTGCATGTACCGGCTGTGCTAGCTTTCTTAGCTAGCAGTAACTAGCCACAGCTAATTCACCTAATAAAACCACTCACATCACTGTGCGTTGGTTTAGATTCACTAAAAAGCCACGATATTAACATAAAACAATTTAATGTGTCTACGATTAAGAGGCAGTGATAGAAATACACATTTTGGCCCTCTTGCTTCACTCGCTTCACGCATACATGGCGCTGACAGTGAAACATGGCTTCCGTCAGCTAGCCAGCAAAATGCTATCATCAAAAAAATAGCAACTTGTTTTCGTAAACATAAAACTAATCAGACATATATTTTGCATTTGTCTTTCTATAACACTCCAGCAACCTTTTAAGACCTGACGTGTAGTAAAAACAAAAGATGAGGATGGATTTTACAGGCTGGGTTTCATACCTCTCTTAGACATTGCTGCAGTGAGGAAAGAGGAAGGCGGAGAAAGGAATTGTGGGATATAAAGTTGAACGGAAGTCCATCCGGGTCACCGCGATGATCGGCGCTGCGTTCAGGGGCAGTCAGAAATATCCCACACACGGAACTAGCATTGAACTAATTGTTAAGCATTTCAGACACCGTTTTATAAAATATCAAGTCTACAGCGTTACGCTTTTTAAATTATGATTATTTCAGTGCACGTTGTAGGCCAACAGAGTTTTTACCTATTATGTCGATCTGGTATGTGATGCATTTAGGCATCATTTAGGCATCATTTAGGCATTTTAGGCAACAACTGAGAAACAAAAATAGTTTCCGGGTATTTATTGTTAAATTTGTGAGTGAAGAAAAGAGTTTTCAAATCACCGAATGCAATGAATGAGTGCTAAGAAATCCAAAATGTTTTTGTTAATTCTGTACTTTTGCGATTTTAAAAGCAGCCATAAATCACCTTTCGTTGTTAATTCTGACCACTTGGGGGCAGCAGACGTTGCTATAAAACCAACAACAACTTACACAGGAGTACTGCACGCCTTAATGCACCCAAATAAAAGTTATTGCATGCTTTTCTATTCCTTCTACTCTATAGAAAGTTGTCAAAAACAATCAGATAAATTAAACATTTCATACAATCCACTTATAGCTTTCATGAGTATTAATGAATGAATGAACGAATTTATTGTCACATGTGATACAAGTACAAGCACAAGCACACAGCGAGATTAAGGAAGATGGAGAAGGCCACCGAGCCACAGCCATCAGGCACCACCACACACACTCCTGAAAGTTGCAGTTGCAGATGCGATACATACACACAAATCAGCACAAACATAATGACATTGACATTTGATTACAGTACACGTGGTAACGTAATGGAATTTTTCATGGACACTGAGGATGAGGGAGGAAGGCAACAGATATGGAGGCAGCCGTTTTTAAGGGAGGGCAGGGTTAGGGAGGGGAGTGTATGTGCGTCAGTACATGAGAGTGTATGCAATAGCATGACTGAGACCACCAGGCAGTACATCAGCTGTCCTTGAAGGGAGATAGGAAGTTTCACAGGAGTCAGATAGGAGCACATACATATTGTACATTTTGTAGGTGGATAAAAGTGTTGAAAGAAAATACATGATTGAAGACAGTGTTTAATATCTGATGATTAATTTTGCTTAATTAGAAGACAAACATACAACATATGTAGATCCCTCATACCAGTGCTGCAGTGCGCTGCAGGGTTTTGGCCAAGGGAATTAATAGAAAATACTGCAACTTTATGCTGCATTTAAGAAGGTCAGTAATATTTTACTGCTACAAATCTGTTACATTTTACAGCACTGAAAAGAAACCCGAAGCTTTGTTAATTTATATATGTACAGACATGTATGAACTCCAGATAATTCAAAAAGGGGCAAAGCTGATAGATCTCAAAGAAGAACTTTGCAAAAGAGGACACCTCAATGTGAAAAGATACGAGGAATCATCGGAATACAACTTGCTGTCTCGTCTGATCTGTAATGTCAGGCTGTGACTGACTGTGTCTGAGTGAAGGCTACTCTCTGTGGACAAAGATCCTCCACAGAAATGCATTTAAAACTAGGAGAGCAACTCTAGGGGCCGTCTTGACATTTCAGATTTTAGTCTGTTCTTTGTCTACACCAGACACCTGTCATGGAGCATGCCAATAGAAAACGGCTTACAATATTCTTAACAGTAGCAGTCTAATCCGCACTTTGACAGATGCCTGGTAAGGAAGAGCAACAGACAGAAGTTAAAATGTCAAGGTGTGCTTTCAGTTTGTGTTCAACCGGCACTGTGAAGTCTTCACCACAACACTTTGACATTTTTTGAGAGTAGAGAAGTTCTGTTAGGTCTAGTTATAATCAGTGTTTATGTCACTAATTTCCACCCCCTAGTGGCCAGGAAATGATTACTATACCTTTAAAGCTGGAGGCAAATTAGCATCCAAATGTGATCTTAGCATTACAGCCGTACCTAAATCATTAGAGATGTTACATGAAGATTTATTGAGATATCTGTTCAAATACATTTTGAAAGTTTCATTTAAATTGATTCTAAAAAAATTACTCTGAAGCTCACCGAGTTCTTGTAAAGATCATTTAACACTGACAAGGGTGGTTTTGCTGAAACCCCAACATTTCTCATATATAGCAAACATAAGGTCAAGCATCGGTAGTACCTATAGCCATAATATATTGATCTGACAGAAGAACAGGTGAGAGATGTGTAAAGAACTTGTGTTGTCCAGGCAGGTGTTTGTGCAGGTGGCCTTGTCTCCTTGTCATGTGGATACTATGCAGCTATATTGCTGTTGGACATTATTCAATAATTCACATCCAGCGTTCTTCCTCTGCTCTGTGTCTGTTCTTCTCTTATCAAAGGTGTTGAAGGGAAAATGGGCTCTCTTCTATTTGTCTGACAGTAGCTCCGTAGTACACCATATGCATGCAGTGCAGGTTGGTTAACCTGATTGCCCCTACATCACTCAATGTTCAGCCGCTTTTCTGTTTGACAAGATAAATCTCTCCAGTATGCTGTGTAATGTTTACTTACTTCTTATTCTACATAAACCACCATGGGATTTACCTTTTAACAGAAATTTCCCAATCAGGCTCAATCTGGCATCTTTGCTTCCTCCAAACCACTAGGTGTCGCATCGTAACATTTAGATCGCGTTCAGACCAAAAAGGACAGTTTGCGCCCATCAGTTGCGCAGCTTACATTCTTACATTTGGTTTGCTTGGTGGTCCTGAATGTAACTTTGTAGCCATGTCAAAATAAACTCTGGGCAAAACATTTGTAGTCCGACAGATGTTTACACACGGCTTCTGTGTGCAACCCTGTCCCAGTGAGCCCGGAAATATGACATCGTTAGCTGGATTCACTAGCCACATTTGCGTTCAGACCTTAGCCAGATTTCAGTGAATCTATCCGGCTTTATCTGGATTTGTGCTGCCGAGACTGAGAAAAAGACTGGGACCGGCTGAACAGAGCCCAAGTCACTCAACCCACTGTTTTAGACTATTGTAATTTAGAGGCCTGTGGGGATAGCCTTCCTAAAGTGGCATTATGAGGAATTGTAGGCTTTATTTATGAATTTTGAGAAATTTGGTGATCTCTGTGTATCCTTGGTTTTGTTAAACTTCTCTTCCTTTATAGATTAAAATGTACCAATGGCCCCTCCTAGAGGAAAACAGCTAATTATTAGACTGAGATGTTTAAGATTATTAGCATTCCCTTTTCAAATCCTCTTTGCATGATGCACATACCAGACATGTACATGCAGATTGATTTTGTCCAACACTCTGTGAAGGCAGAAGAAATTCAGGGACAGAAAAGTGGTGACTGACAGTTTTAGTAAAAGAAAGAGAGACAAGAAAGAGTTTTTTATTTTTATATTTTTTTTTAATTAGAAAAGTGTGTTCTGCCTCCTATTCGTGGCTGTCCTCTTCTAACCCTCACCAGCCAGTCTCAACTCTTGTGTAATGATGTAGGAAAACATTAAAAGATTTCTCTAACACATCGCCAAGGATTCTGGTGTTGTTCTGGCCTGATGCTCAGCATTTACCTGTCATCACAGGGAGGTGTATTCACATCACAGACATGTCCAGCTGACAGCAGAGGAAGTTCTAATGAGAGCAATGTTCTGCCTGCAGACACAGCTTGGTGGTAACAGGTGAGTGTTCTCATTTGAGCTGTGAAAACCAGCAGGCATGTATCATCCACCTTCTGCTCCTGTCTCCACTGTCACCTATGATGATATTTAAGAAATGTTTTCCTTTTTTAAACTCTTTAAAGATTATGATTTTTCATTTCATTTTGAAAAAATGTACACTTTTCTTGCTAACTTTAGGGTGAAATACACATACAGGCTTTTTTTCTACAAACACTGCATAATGTGAATTTTGTCATCAGAAGACAACCTGAGAATGAAATAAACTAGAACTATTCCCATCAGTGAAAACATACTACTGCCCACTCCTCCTCCACTCTTTTGACTTTTGGTAGCCTATATATATCAGCTACATGTGTCTGGTAGGTAAATTTCAACCAAATGTGTCATTCCTTTGACACTTGTTTCGGGCAACCCAACTAACATGTCAAAAATAGGTCAGATTTGGTCCAACACACTCGCCATTCCATTAGCATTTTTATACTAACAGAACATATGGACATTTTTCCCAACAAATTTTTCGAAACATATCCGACCATTGGAATGAGTCGAAGTTGAGATAGGTTGGAGATGGTGGATGTTATAAAACACAGTGGACTTGGACTCGGAGGTTTCAGTCCCTCTGACACAGCAAGATGTTTTCTTTTCATTCTGTGTTAAGTTTGTTAAGCTGAGATGTGGCCTGAGAATTACACTCACATGTTCTATTTTTTAAGGGAGAAAATATCGACCTCTTGTTACATGTTCCTGGTGAGGACAGGCAGGAAAACAATGTGTGCTCCAGTTTTGGATGTAGTTCCACACAGTAATCTGCTGTGCATGTGCTGACTTGGAAGGTGTATAATAACTTCTACGCATCTGTGAAGTCCATAACTTTTTTTTCTCTGCAAAGCAAAAAATACTTTTTGGTGGCAGCCATATTGGTATTGGTGATCTACAGTGTACTATATGAGCTGACATTTTGCCAAACTGTGACTCTTCTGACTTGCAAAACTAGCTTTAAAATGCAATTCACATGGATTGATCAGTCATTTCCCCTCACTACCAGACTGATCTCCTGAATTAAAGCTTCATGTGCTTTCCTGATTGGGTACGAAGCTGGGAGACTTTATGAAGTTCATATTCCATCTCATCTTTAATTCCAAACATAAAGCTTAACAGTAACATACGAAGAGTTAACGTTCAGAAAAGGCCATATTTTTAGTGTGCGTGCCCACTGCAAAACATTCATCCTTTTACCTGGTTCTTTAAGCTTATTTGGTGTCTGTGAATAAAATAAATAAAAAAATCACCTTTTTATTTATAGAGAGCTTTTCAAGGTGCTCCAAAACATGCTGTATATATTATAATAAAACCATACTAAAAGGACACATAAAAAGCACGATGATGCATGAGTGATGCATCTTCACACACCCACCAAGCATTCACTGAATTACTGCTAGTCTCAGTCGGAGGCCATTTATGGTAATTAAATGTGAAACATTTTTCACAGCATTCACAGATCTTATTTTGTGGAAAGCTGGAGGAGGGATTATGTGTTCTAATTCTGGTGACACTTAATTCCAGTATTCAAATATTACACCAACTGGCCTGGTTGAGGCGCAAAAATTCATTGCGTTAAGAGTAAAAACTTCATGTGTAGTGATTTAAATAATTAATAAACGCAATAACAAAAACTAAAGATGGTATTTTGTTTTTCTTGTGAAAAGCCATACTATTAACCTACTTAAAATTCAAATGCAGAGAGCAGAATATTCATGTGATGTGAGGGGAGATGCCAGACTGATGTTACTACTACTAGTAAAGTTAGGTTGCTAGGATACCATAGCAGGCTGGAGTAAAATGGAGGGGGGGGGGGGTCAGATGCTACTGCCACTGAATGCTTATTAGACAGCTAGGAAGAAGAGAATGTGGCAGAAGGAAGTGGGAAAAGATACAAATGGGAAGATGAACAAGAGGAACGATGGAAAAAAAGACACTCAAAGGAACAGCAGTGGATGGAGAGAGGAAGAGGGAGGAGGGATGTGAAGATTCCCCCTGACAGTGAAACAGAGCATAGGTGAGAGAGGAAGGAGTGAACAGTGAAAATGTGTGTGTGTGTGTGTGTATGAGGGTGTGTGGAGGAAAACTCTAGGGAGCGAGGGAGGAAGAGGAATGTAGGAGGAGAAAAGATGAGAGCAACTGTGTATAAGATGGAGAAGATACTGCATACTACACGTACATAAGTATGTGCACACCGGAATACACCCAGTGTGATTACATAATAATATAGTATTAAAGACACTCTTTTAATCACCTAAAATCCTGTTAGCTTGTTGGAGTGCCTCTTTCACATAATCCTTAACTCTACATAGAGGGAAAGCTTTGCAAATGGACACCAACTTGAATCCATAAATCAGCCTTAAGACTCACTTTCCTCTGACATTTATGTGGATTGTGTGCCAACATGGCCAAAAATATCAGTTAATACAGATTAAGGTCTCTCTATCCCTTTCTTTGCTTCCAATGTAACAAGTACAAGTCACAAACGGCTGATTCTGCACGCACATTTTACACGAAAGCAAAGGGCCGTGTTCTATTTGCCCCAAAATGTCCTCATTTTCCTAAACCGTTCACTCACTCTGATGTTGTAAAACTGGAACTGATCCTCACATGTAGGTGAAAGAAAAAGAAAAACAGATTTCAGCACATTCTGCAGTGTTTCGTCACCAGATTCAGCAGTGAGTTCAGCTCCAGTGTTTTTTCTCTCTACAGAGAATGAAGCGGCAGTTGGTTTTTGATGTTGTGTGAATAAATAAATAAATAAAAAAGCTGGAGTAAAGCAAAACCACCAGGAAGTGTCTTGGGTGGCAAAGATAAAAAGAAAACATAAAAGGGACACGAGGAACACAAATTTAGCTACTACTGTATTTCATAAAAAAACATTGACAATAAAAACAGTTAAGACACTAAAAACACTGTTTGTGGGGGGAGGCTTCAGGATGTTGACAGCGTCACAGTCTGCCAAAACTCGAGTGGAGCTGAACCGGATGGGCAGTTGCAGAAGCAGGAAGCTCTCGGTGTAATATGGCAACCACCTGTCACTCAAAGCAGCCACGCCCATAGTTATGCAATTTTTTTTTTTTTTTGTAAACAAGCTTATTTCTGCTGTGAAGTTGGTCATTTTCACATGGGAGTCTATGGGGAGTGGGGACTGACTCGCTTTTAAAGGCAGCCTCTAGAGGCTGCGACGTGAACTACAACTTTCAACACTTCCGCACTGGCTTCAAGTCTGAACCATGGAGGCACCACTAGTAAAAAGAGGAACGACTGGATGTACGTAATGTGGCCACATAACACTAACAGCAAAAACATAATGTTAACATTTAGTATACAGTGATGTATGGAAACACATGGTGATGCAGCCTTTGATAATGCATGCTGATGATGAAGTAGCTTAACACACGTAAATGTAACATTATGGTCAAATCGCATACAGTAACAATACATAATATGTTCACAATATAAGCCACACTTGTCAATTCTGTTGTCTGTTTACATTCATAAATAAGTACGTTTCGTCAGACTTTCATTACACTCAGTGAATGTTGCTGTCTTCTGAAATGCCACACAGCTCTGTATCATCACAAAACATGGGCACATTTTTTTTTTGAGAGGAATGCAAACATTCGGGGTGTCCAAAAACAATAACTCAAAGACAAACTAGGCCGTTGGCTCCCACTCTTTATGACTGCTGTCCCCCATTTCTTATGCAGTAAGTTTGACACTGAATGTCAGATTGATGATGACAACGCTCTGCACATGTGTATTGGTGAAAAACAATGGGATTTAGGGTTAGATTTAAGTCTTTTCAGCCTGGTAGTCTGAAGGTAGCCTAGGTTTCTAAATGTTATGTTACAGTAGCACACAGTAATGCATGGAAACCTTTAGCCATGTACATTAGTTTGCAGTAATACCAGATGTGTGATGAACTTTTAATAACTACTGGTGAATCTGACCTATTTCTTTTAAGTTTAGAAATTAGAAACTTTAAAATCAAAACTATTTAGTTTAGGTTTAGGAAAGAAACATAGCCTAAGTTAAAATGGACCCTTTAAAGACAATCTACCCATCGCCAGTGAACCTTTTATATGCACTTATTCACTCTTCCACAAGAGGGCACATAACAATGTGAAATTTGTCAATTTGGTAAAAATCTACAAGTAAAAAGTATCCGAGGCTGTCCTAAGTTAGACAGACTGACAGACTGATCTACATCATCGTTTCTGTACAGTATTGTGTCAAAAAGAAAAGTGTGAAAGCGATGCAGTGTATGAAAGATACAGACAAGAGTGGCAGAGAGACAGAGAAATGCAGAGACAGAGGCGGAGAGAGGGCGAACTGAGCAGAGAAGCAGCATGCTTCTAACCTGAGGGCAGAGCAGAGTGTGATATTCCCATGGCTACTATTGTGATAGACACTGAAACCAAACCAGACAGCAGGCTGCTTAACACTCTGCATCAGGCCCTCTTTAAAATGACAAAATACAGCCCTGCCGAGAGGATGGATAGGGCGCGCACACACGCATGCATGCACGCACGCACACACACACACACACACAGGCATAGAAACAGGACAGAACATGTACACTCACACACTTGCACTCACAGACTCCTCTTCGCAGTTACAGCTCTGAATCCAAAATGAGGATAAATATTTGATAAGAAATGCCTAGTGAGCTGAATTTGCAGACAAATCACGTCGCTCTTCGTGTCCGTGGAAAAAAAGAACACACCACACTCTTTAAGTGAAGATCTAGGTCAAATACAGTGTAGTTTCTCATGAACATTTAGGTGATTCAATTCAATACATCAATCAACCAGTTGTTGGAATGCTGCATAACTGCAAGTTTGGATTTCACTGTATTTTTTTTTAAATGTTCTGAAGGTGTATCTGAAGGTGAATTGTCCATGTTCTTCCTCCTGTTAGTCATTTCCAGTGGTGGAGGAAGTACTGAAGCTTGGTACTTCAGTAAAACTACAATTACCCAGCAAAATATATACTTAAGTAAAAGTAGAAGTGCTATCAACAATCCTACTTAAGTAAAAGTCTTAAGTACTTTTAAATGTACTTAAAGTATTCAAAGTAAAAGTACTCACACACTGAATATATGTGATTGATTTCCATTGCAAAGGATCTGAACAGGTTAAAACAATCAAAGAAATCATCTTAAATGAAAATGGAGCATGTGTAGTTAATGTCCATGTTGAGTCCAGAAGCAGCTGTGGACAGGTCTGTGTGTCATGAGGCAGGCTGTGGGCATCAAGTGAACAGAGAGGCTGCTGATAACAAACAGGCATTCAGCATGTTTACTGTGTCAGTGTTCCTGCTGTAGATTCATGTGATGATTCATGTTAATCAGACATTCATGGATGGACCTGTGTTAGCAGACAGCAGCTAACTAGTTAGCTCACTGAGCCAGAGCACCGGCATCATGACTGAGGCTCATTATAGAAACACAGCTGCAGCGTGACACCACCTCCATGCAGAGTCTGACCTCACATCAGTCCAGCACTGTGTTCATCACATGGAACAAGGAACTACAGACACTGTAGACATGTAGTGGAGGAGAAAGGACAGGTGACAGCTGCAGCATGGAGTCAGAGGAGAAAGTATGGACTATTATTTTTACTTAAATATAATTTTTACTTAAGTGCATACAAATTTACTTAAATACAGTAACGAAGTACAAATACTTAGTTACTTTCCACCACTGGTCATTTCTGGTGCTAACAGTGAGCATCATGTTGAGAAAACCACAGCCACTGGAAGGGAAACAGTGGGGCAAGCATCTGAACCCATAGCACCTTTTAGCCATATTTAGTTCTATGCCAGCTGACAGAATCGACGAGGAAGCCCCTTCATAAAAGTCTACGGAGAATGATGTATTGTAGACAGGACTTTTCACTGTCTCCATGGTAACCACCTTGGTACAGACTGAAATATTCCGATTTACCAAATGGAGTGTGGTTAATTTTCATAATATCCTAATGACTGTGGTCATCCTCTGACTTTTCCCTCTGCAGCAACGTTGACATTTTTGGCTCAGATTGAAACGATACAAAAACGATAAATCGATCAATGGTTGAAATGCTCTAATTTTGTCAATGAAAATGAAAAACACAAGCGGCGTTTACCAGTAAAGACGCTGCTTTTGTACATCGCCTTGGTATCTTGCCATCAGAGTGAAATGCCTTCACCCAAACATGTAAGCTGAACTTGGATGTATTATTTACTTTACTGGCTATCTGAACCAGCACACTCTGACAGCCGATCAGCTTTTCTCCACAACAGAATAAATAGCAGCTCCAGCCTGAGGCATGTCACAGGTTCACTGGTATGCAGAGCTTCACTGATATAAGCATCGCATCTCAGTCTGTTTAAAATAACACAGCGTATTATCTAATTTACCGTATATCATGTTATATCATGCTATAAAACTTATGCTAATGACACCCAGGTTTTGTTTTGTAACAACTCTGAGTGTGACTCAACCAGCTCTGGAGCAATCAGTTACATAATGTGGCTTTTCCGTTGGGTTTGTATAGGTATAGCCTTGCAGGCCAGCAGTGCTCACCTGGTGTAATAGAACATGCTTATGTAACCCAGACAAAACTTGCTGCTGCTTTGATATATAGGAGCAGATGTGGCCAGGAGCTAAGAGCAGCAGTCTTGCAGGCAGTTTTTGTTTCCATTGCTTATTTTTCATTTTCTATTATTACAGAGTTCTCCGAGTTTTGTACCCGGGGCCCTCTTAGAACAATGTATCTGAAGATCAAAGAAGGAAGCTCCTAACACACCTTCACCAATGCACCAAGATACCGTTCAGCTCCATTTTTAATACTTCCCAGCAGGTTTGTGTCTACACTTAATATCTGAAGCTGGATTTTGGATTTCTTTATCAACCTTCTCTTGAGGTCTGGTTGATGAGTCGTCCGTCCTGAATCCTGACTTAAAGGAGAAACCACAGGGTTGTGTACCGGGACACCTTCTGTGAAGTAGTCTGAGACTTTTATTTTACCTCCTTACTGGTGCACCTTATTGATGTCTCAACAACAAGTTCAGTACAGATTAGGAAGGTTCCAGAAATCCAATCTGTTAAAAATTCTCACTTCAATCAAAAGTGGGAATAAACAGGTTTGATCTCTGAAGATTATTTTCTCGGTGTGTTTGCGAGTGACAGAGAGAAATGTGTCTGGCCTTTTGCACACTTTGCACGCTTTTAAAAAAATAAAATGAACCTGTGATATTTTCCATGAATTACTGGACCCACAGGTCAATCGGCAATCCAGCAAGCTATGGGTCAACCCACACATCACAACCTGTTCTGCACCAATATACACACTGTACTTATCACTGACAGTTTGTATCGGGTACCAAGGCCAAACCGTCACTTTAAACTGCTTTAACTGTAAAACTAAAAGTGAATAAAATTTGAGTTCACCTGAGTGTAGCTGTTTGGATGTAGACCCTGAGTTGATAAATAAAGTCAAAACCCTTTCACACTGAAGACAAAATCCAGATGTTTGTGGGTTTTTTTGAATGTGAAAGGGGGTCTACATCTTACCTGGGTTAAGTACACAAGTTCCACAATTATTAAACATACAACAGGATTTATTTTTGTTCAACAAGGTTTCCTCTGTAATCCAGCTTATGCTCGCATCTACATACCACCCGAAGTACACTGAGTCTCATTTCAGGTGACCCCAAAGGAAATAATATCATCTCTTTTTTTTGATAATTCTTTGTTAATTAATGAATTTGCGTTCTCCACCCCATTACAGTATTTATTACTACAGTGTTAAATTTTGAACATGAAACAAACAAACACCCAGCATCGCTTCCTTCATGACATACAACATCACAGCAAACTTAAACAATCCAACAAGCTAGTGGCCAGTTGTGTGTTTTTTTTTAATTCATGACATTCAACCATAACATGCACCCATGTTTATGAATTCAAATTATGAGTGTTGTAAAAGTGTCTTTTACCTGAATGGATCTCTTCGTCAGTTCTGATCGGCAGGTGGGTGGAGCAAAAAGGTTAAAAACAGCACCCTGAAATATTTTTGAGTTGTTGAGTATAGGTGGTTCTATTACAGGCAGACTGCTAGTATGAAGAAATTCAAATAATAAATAATATATACTTTTATAAGGATGCAGATGAACTGATTTTGTAATTTTACAAGAATATTGCAAAAACATCTTTAAAGCTGTAGTGCAGAACCAAACTAATTCACACAACAGCTGGTACAGTGCTGCTTGTAAGTTCTCTGTGGAATATTTCTACATAAATATGACCCAAAACATCAGCTGATCGTCCTGTCTTACTTAGACAACAGAGTCTGTGTCGTGTGTTTGTGTAAGTGTCGAAGGACATTTCTGAGGACCTCATTCGCAATTCACAACAATTGTTGATGCTAATTAGGCTGGAAAATGTTATACAACCATCTGTAAAGAGTTTAGACTCCACAAATCCACAGACTGACAGACAGACTGTGTACAAACGGAGGAAATTCACTGATAGCTGTACTCCAAAAACAAAGGTTACCAAGGAACTCAGGGTCGCCTTTGAACAGTTAAAGGCCTCTCTCACATCGGCTGATGTTAATGTTCATGAATCCACCATCAGGAGAACACTGAATAACCACCATGTGCTATCTGCAATTTGCTACAGCTCACATGGACAAACAAGAGGGCTGCTGGGAAAAATGTGTGGATGAAACCAGAAAAGAATTATTTGTCTTAAATGAGAAGTCTGATATTGGGAGAAAGAATGACAGTGCATTCCAGTATATGAACATATTGATCTGTTAAACACGGTGGTGGTACTATTATATTTGACAAGGAAACTCTCTGAAGACAAAGTGGGTCATGCAGCAAGACAACAACAAATTTGCAAATCATTTTACGAAAAAATAAATACATAAATAAATGTACCTGGACCTGAAGTTCATGTGAGGAAACCTTTAATCAGCCGATGTTTTGGATATATATATATTTATGCAGAAATATTGAACAGAAATCCAAAGGCTGACAGATGTGTCAGGTGTTGTCACAGCTGCGAAGTTACCAAAAGATGTTGATGTACGAGACGTTAAGCAAATGTGTAGTTTTTAATTGTATATTTTTATATGTGTATGTAGGAGTCTGCCCTTTATGTCGCTGTGAAAAGCAGTGACCTGACATGAGATGAACTCAGTCACCACATTTTAATTAAATACCACAAGGATGAGTGAACTTTTTCAAAATCATGCAAAGTGAGTGACCTATCCCTTTCAGATCTCCAGTGACTCCATCTGTTCAGGACTGTAAAATGTCAGACTTGTAGTCTCTCCTTCTGTTTCCACCTCCTCCAGCTATGTAACCTGGAATTCACTCATTCTCTCTGAAAATTACCTTCTTCAGTTACCATTTGATATCAGGAGGACCGGCATATTTTTATGTATCACATCATCACAGCTTGGTGAGTCTTTGTTGCCGGGGGTACGCATCATCAGTGGAAATGTAATAATTCCTCCAGTGAGTGGATGATAGTTTTCATAATTGCCTTCCGAAGCCGGGATTTGAATGTGGACAGGTGATGATCACGGTGTTCAGATAAGAGCCACCCCTCTGAAAACCAGCCAGAAAATGATTGAGCTTTCATACATCCAGCTTTTTGAAGTTCACACAACAAATGAAAAACACAACAGAGCGCAGACATCAGAGTCCTTATGGTCTATTTCACTCAGTAGATAGCTGTGCAGGCCCCATGACTTGTGCTGGACTGTGGATGTGTAGGCGGCCGGAGTTCAGTTGAGCTCAGCTGACATCAGTTTAGTTAAGCTGTCTTTAGTACAGGGCAGCTCTTGTGCTTTTTCCATTTAGGTCGGCTCGGCAGTGTGAAATAGACTTGAATGATTTTCCCGCCTTCCCTCTCGCTGTGCCGCAGTTTCACTTCACGTCTGTTTTTATCTTTTACTTCAAGAGCCACTGATTCACTGAGAAGAGAAGAGAAGAGAAGAGAAGAGAAGAGAAGAGAGAAGAGAAGAGGAGAGGAGAGAAGAGAGAAGAGAGAAGAGGAAGAGAAGAGAAGAGAAGAGAAGAGAAGAGAAGAGAAGAGAAGAGAAGAGAAGAGAAGAGAGAAGAGAAGAGAAGAGAAGAGAAGAGGAGAGGAGAGAAGAGAGAAGAGAGAGAAGAGGAGAGGAGAGGAGAGAGAGAGGAGAGGAGAGAGAGAGAAGAAGAGAGAAGAGGAGAGGAGAGAAGAGAGAAGAGGAAGAGGAGAGGAGAGAGAAGAGGAGAGGAGAGAAGAGAGAAGAGAAGAGGAGAGGAGAGAAGAGAGAAGAGAAGAGAAGAGGAGAGGAGAGGAGAGGAGAGAAGAGAGAAGAGAGAAGAGAAGAGGAGAGGAGAGGAGAGAAGAGAGAAGAGAGAAGAGAAGAGGAGAGGAGAGGAGAGAAGAGAGAAGAGAAGAGGAGAGGAGAGGAGAGGAGAGGAGAGAAGAGAGAAGAGAGAAGAGAGAAGAGAAGAGAGAAGAGGAGAGAAGAGGCCATAATTAGTACCGATGGGCAGAGTATAAGAAAACAGAATGAAAGGTTGCCTCAGGTTTTGGAGGTTGTGAGGCGAAAGAAAGCAAGGGTTAGGGTTAGGGTTGAATGATGAAATAGCCTTCAATTCCCAATCTGTTTTAGATGGACATTAACATCGTATTGCAATGCACCAAGGAAAGAGAAGAGAATCTGCTTTTTGATGTGTAATTTTTTAGGAGCTCAAATGAGATGTATATAGTCAGTGGGGGTGCCTGGAGAACAGGGTGTATTCCTAATTTATGCCCAATTTTCTTTTAAAGGAGCTCTTACAGAAAGACTTCAAAAAAATAAAAGACAAAAACAGCCTTTTGTGACATGAAAGACGACTCCTGCATATTTAGTTCACACACACACAGACACACACACTTCATTATCATTAGGCACTGAAGAGGTGCAGATTTTGCAATTAAATCTGCCCCTCAGACTCTAGTGTGAGATGCCTACACATCATTTTGCGTTTTGAAAACAGAACTATTCTCTCATCCTACCAGTATGATTTATTTTGGGTCCAATCAGATGACTTCCATGATTTTAAATCACATAAATTCACATAAATATAAGCCTAACACAGTACCATGCTAGTGTAAATATAAGTGGAGCAGATAACACTGGGGTTCTTTACAGGAGAGCAAATTACGTTGTCCTATTACACGTTTAAATACCCCCCTTTGGACAATGTGTCAGTTCTACCTGTTGGTCTGAATGTCTACTTTGACCTTGACTGCTGGGGTCTCTGTATTACAACAAGCCGATATCAAAGGAAAGCAGAGGCCATGAAATCCATTTGATGCTGCTGAGAGCGCGCTGGGCTCGACTGGATCAATAACAAAGATATTCGGAGCGCACAGGAGAGGCTGTTGGGTGCATTTATTCCTGAAGGATGCAAGGATTCCTGCACTCTCTATGTAATACATCCACACTCATTGTAGCAGGGACCACTGAGTGTTTGGACCATGAGTGGGATCTTGTGGTCAAAGCATGTATGCACAAACATAACCACACAAACAGCTACTGTATGTTTCTTTGTAATTTTTTCTTTTTTTTTTACCACCAACCACAAGCTTCCAGTTTTACATTTGTACAAATAGACAATACAGGTCCACAGAGACATCCTGTTGTTTTCATTTTCATGTGTGTCACCTTTCATTTTGTTCCCAGGAGATACCTCCTCTCTGTTTCATTCGCTATTTTCACATTCTCAACCATGTGTCTGCTACTTTAATGATCAAGCGTGTCTCTGTACTTACAACCACCTTATGCTGACTTTCTGCATTCACTCTAACAAACTAACCAACACCCTCTTTGTTGAACAATTGCACATTAAGGCTTCTCCAAGCGCGTCGAAACACAACAATGTAGATGACGCAGTACATTACACTACAGTGTGCTTCAGGCTTATGTAAGGACAAGATAATAAAACCAGCAAAATCCAGGGATAATGCTTTCTTAGCTATTGTGCAGCAGTACAATACTCCGTCATAATTTGTTCTAAAAGTACTCTATCATGTTGGCTAATTATCACATTTAATGAGATTTTTCATTGCCTTAATTAATGCACACCCTCCTGTCGTCTGGTTCTGAAAAGCAACAACAACAAAAAAACTACTTCCTGCATTTCCTCAGTTTTAGATCACTGCAGTCAGTAATAGCTTGAGAGACATCTGCTGTTTCTACAGTAGTTTTATTTGTGTGAGCCAGAACTGTACAAGACCTCTGAAGGTCCCCTGTGGTGTCTGACACCAAGACGCTAAGCAGCAGATCCTGCAGGTTGCTTGTTCTCCTTGGGTAATTCCTACAACATTACAAACCTGATGATCAGACTTTAAAAACACAACTTGTAATAGCCCTGTTTTACTGGAATGTTCCATACATCAGCTGGTGGAAGTGTATGTTTAAACCTCAGTGGAGGATTTTAGCTGTGGACCAAGGCAAGGACTCAAACAATATGAGGGGCCCCTCCAAACAGCAGTCATTACCATTATATTATCAAATAATCTCACACCTGCATTTTAATATTAAACGTAAAAATAATATTTATAACATTTTAAAAAACTAGTTCAACCTGGGGGGCAAAGCCAAACTTCTCCTCTGATGAACACAAACGTCTCTCAGAGATTAACCGCACTTTATGCCGCCAAGCCCCCAGAATAAAAGTCAGATTGTGTTGATGCATGAACACAGCAGGAGACTGTCCAAGGTAAGTGGGCATGCTGATGTCAGTTTGACTGCTATAATGCTTTCCATTCTGTTACATGTAGTACAAAGCTTTTTCATCACAAAAACAGGACTATTGATGTGCCTCACCTCAACCAAAAGTGTTTCTAACAGTAAGAATGTGTCTGCCTCTGACAGGTCTTCCACTACATTTGTGAATAGCACACTACAGCATGCCCTTCCATGCACCATGCATGGAAAGCCTAAGGCGGGTTTATCAGAACAAAGCAGACGATAGATATGACATGAAGTCAGACACCAGATTGGGAGAGCTAGCTAGGATGAAGGTGGGTTGCTAAGCAGCTTTTAAAAGCAGAACAAGGTTATGCAGGTTAAAGTTAAACAGAGCACCTTGTGTGGGTTTTTTAGACAGAGAGGAATCACATCAGCCATAAGCTGTGGTACTAACATTTCAAGCCAACCTTGTCTTTACAGCCTGCTTGAAGGAACACTTTGTGTTATAAAAGTGCTCATTACACCAACTTTGTGGTGCACATATTGTAACTGAGGCTTGGGACACACTTTGAATTTTTCATTAATCAAAACAAACCACAAGCTTCTGAGCATGAGCCCTCCAGATGTCTTATTTATCTACAGTTTGCAAACTGCAATCATTTGTGAAGAGCTGTAATGTGAATCACTGTAAAGCTGCCACTCCTTGTGATCTTTGTCTAAGTGATTCATTGTGTCAGTCACGTCTGAAGCAGAACACCAACCCAACTGACATGGCTGCTTTAATTTTTCAGAGGAGTGCTGACTGAAGCCGAAGTGTGTCTAAAGTCTGAGTGTAACTCCTATAAAAATGTATCTGCCTCATATCTATTGTAAAACATTATGGCATTACAGAGATTAAGTGTCGTCTTCATGGTTATTTATAAGTGAACAAGTGAGATCTGCTTTGGCATTAAGCTCTGATATTATTGATGTCCATCCTTTGTATTACCTCTGTACTGTGGGCGGAGGGCGCGGTTGTTGGGGCAGTCGCGGCCCTGCTTGCTGAAGTTGATGTTAGTTCGGATGCAGCGCTGCAGCAGAGGCTGGGTGGGACGGGTGTTGTCACTCATACTCATGAAGATCTTATAGGGCTCATTCTGGCTGAGGAGGCGCAAGGAGTGCATCTGTGGGATGTACACAGGTTACCAGGTTCCTCCTTTGCCAGTAAATGCAGTAAACATGTTCAACAAGAATAAAATCAAATAGGTTCCATTGATCAAAGTTTTCACAAATGTAAACCTGAATGTATTATTAAAGTCTGTCTGACAGGGGAGATGTTGACCAGGGGGATGCCTAAGAAGCAAAAATTGCAATAGAGAAGGGAACATTTGCAAAGAGGTGGTGGACATGTGAGAACGTAGCACATGAATGTGAGAGCAGGTATTCAGAGTAGATGGTGGGTGGGAGTCGATTACATTGATGAATGCAGGTGAGTGCTGCACATCGACGCTATCTTTTATCTAAGGAGCGCAGATTATATCTGATTTGTAGCACCGTATATATATATATATATATATATATATATATATATATATATGTAATGTAAGCTGTCAAAATAGGAAAACCTTTAATGCTAAAACAGGTGCTTGGGGTATTGTATATATAGTGTCATTACATCGTTTGTCCAGTAGAGTGCACTACAACTTCAATGTAAACAATCGACAAGAATGACATCATTGATGAGTGATCAGCCAATCATCAATGAAGCGGCTGGGATGAGAATCAGCACCTCTGAGTCTGAGGCCATGGATCTCGACTGGAAAAAGTCAGCTTGTTCTCTTCGGGTTAGAGAAGAGCTCCTGCCCCAAGTGGAGGAGTTTGTGTATCACAGGGTCTCGTTCACAAGTGGGAGATTGATAGGTGGATTGGTGCAACTTCTGTCCGTTGTGGTGAAGAAGGAGCTGAGCCAAAAGGCGAAGCTCTCGATTTACCGGCCAATCTACGTTCCTACCCTCACCTATGGTCATGAGCTTTGGGTTGTGACCAAAAGAATGAGATCGCGAATACAGGCGGCCGAAATGAGTTTCCTTCGAAGGGTGGCTGGGCGCTCCCTTAGAGATAGGGTGAGGAGCTCGGTAGAGTAGAGCTTCTGCGCCTCCACATCGAGAAGAGCCAGCTGAGCTCGGGTGGGCTTCGGATGCCCCCTGAACTTCCCCTGGGGAGGTGTTTCGGGTATGCCCCACCGGGAGGAGACCCTGGGGAATAGAGACTATGTCTCCCGACTGGCCTGGAAATGCTTAGACTGCTGCCTTCGCAAGCCGGTCCCGAATAACGTCTTGCTCTACGTTGTCGGGGGGCACAAACACGATCCTCTGAGCAGTTTCCCCCTCACCCTCTGACCTCTCCTCCACTCTCCTTAGTCTGGATCATACTGGGTAATATCGTCTCATAATCTGTGTTCACTGTCTTCCTCGTAGTTCTGTGCCTCGCTCTCGCTCTCTCTCTTTGCAGGTCTCAAGACCTGCATACTGACCTGCAGTCTGGTCCCTGATCTCTCCTGTGCTCATCGACTTCACTAGCCCCTGCTGCTCATCTTTGCTACCAAATGACTATTCCTACTTATGGACTGACGATATATATAGATATCATTACAATATAATCACTGTTTCATCTTGCTGTCAGTTGACGTTAAGTTAAGTTGACGGGTCCTGCTCAAGGTTTCTTCCTCTTAAAGGGAGTGTGTCCTTGCCACAGTGCTCTTAGGGGGGTTCCTGTGAAGCGCTTTGAGACAATGTCTGATTGTAATATGCGCTATATAAATAAAACTGAATTGAATTGAACTGAATTGAATAAGTGGTTGAAGATGGATAACAAACACATGGTGATGACAACTATGAGAAACGATGTCAGACAGTGACATAGAAAGCAAAATCTTTAAAAAACTGGTACCCGTATCAAATTCCAGGTATTCAGTTGAAATGTGAAGGGTATCCAGTCCTAATCACCATGGGAATCCAGCAGCTCCACATGGTAAATGCAGTCATGGATATTTCCAAAATTCAGCATCAAGCACACAAACTCCAGAGCCTGGCTCCACTCCTTTGGTACTTCAGTCATTTGTTTGTATAGGTTCCATATAACATTTCAATGGGTTTTGTTTTTTTCATTGTGTCTATAGATTTTATTTCATAACAAGGCTGTTACAACACTGCCTCTTTTATTCATAGCACAGGGAAAAACAGATGCTTTCAGTTGCAGATTATTAAGTTCTAATTTACAATTCAGAGATGTTTATGTCCCATGCTGATAGAGAAATGAGAAATTGCTTTTCTGCCCCAGTCATCATAATGCATGTGGTTTTTCCCACATATTTACGTATCCTGCTACCATCGCTTACCTGCATCTGTGTCACATAGACTGGCTTGTTGATGAGTATCCACGTGGAAGTCTCATAACAGGGAGGAATGGTGATGGAGCCCTCGTAGGTGATGTAACGTATTGTGTCAGGGTAGAGGTCAGCTATGTTCAGGCCCATCAATAAGAATGCATCATCTAGAGAGATAACAAGAAGGAAGGAGAGAACGTGTGTGACGAATGTTATATTAAGGAATGCAGGGAAGAGTGAAGGCATGCAATAAATGGTATATTGTGCCTGTTTGCAAATACATAGTACCATTTTGTTACTGGGCAGTGTTACTGAAGTTTAGCCTCCCATGACTAGCTGTTTTATTTAGCTACGAGCCTGCTTCAAAAATGTTCTAACATTCATACTGTAAGGTTGGACTTTTTGGGGAAACACGCCTGAAGACCTTTGAATGGGACAGAAGCTGGCAGAGTCTTAACTCTTGAGAAATGACCTTATTTTGGTCACATTTCCTATTTTAAAACCATCATTTCTGCCTCCAAATTGTAATTTCCTAAAGTCCCCATAAAGATACACACATGTCTGTGTGTTTAGACCTCTGTGTAAGGATATGAATTTATAAAGTTTGGACCAATTAAAAAGGAATGGTTTGCCTCATAAACAAATGTGTTGCTTATGTGTTCTTTTCTGTAATCAGCGTGAACAAAAAAGAAATGCATTGTAGGGACTACTGGAGACCAACTGCTGATCCCCAAACCTTTCACACAGAAGGTTGAGTTCAGGTTAGTGTACCGGTATGTCTGCAGATTATAGATATACTGTAGGTAAGTAGTGTCTGACACAAACAAGTTCCTGTGTGTGTGTGTGAGAGAGCGAGGTTGAGCTCTGCTATGTTTAGCCCCATTAACAGGGAAGGAATTCTCCAGAGGGTTGTACATCTTCACAGCAGAGTTTGGAAAACAGATTTTGGCAATGTAGCGCTGATTTGTATGCAATTAAGAATGCATTCTGCTGAAGGAAAACATTGGAAACTGCCTGTGTGTGTGTGTGTGGTCCTATTACAGTATTCAGAACAACAGTGTAGTCTACATTATGAGGAGTGAACTGTTGTGTAGCAGGATTAGGAGTTAGAAATAGACTCACTGAGACCTGTGCTGCAGGTTTAAAGATGAGAGAAAAAGCAAAAGACATCCTAAAGAAGAATCAGTGGGCTCTCTTGGTGCCCTGCAGAATTAGCTTGTCTAGAGACAAGAGTGTGTGTGTGTGTGTATGTGTCTTACGTTTGTAGTTAATTCTGGTGATGGTGTCTCTATTGAGCATGCGGTTGAGGAAGGCGTTGGAGTTTTCAGAGAGCTGAGGGATGACAAACAGGGAGGAGGATCAAATATTCATCGCAAACAGCAGTACACCCACTCACTCAAACACACACTGCTACCCATGCATCAAAATAATGACAATCCATAATCCAGGTTATGTTTTTAAATCCACCATATGTCATACAGCCACTGAAATATGAGCTAAACTGAAGAAGCCACCTGAAGTGGTGAAACATCTAGAGCCTAGTGGCCTTGAGTTAAACTCTCGGACTTGTTGTTATTATCCTGCTGCAGCAGAGCATGGTCTGCCAGAATGATGTTTGCATACAATATACCAGCTAACACCGTCTTTCCTCCTCTAACAGACATTATGAAAAGGTTCTGCTGAAGCTTTAGAAAGAGATGAGACAAAAAGAGAAGGTGAGGAAGACGAGAGAAGAGAATGTATGTCATGTCTGTTAGACATGACATACAGTAGAAGATAAGTGGATTTCTGACATGCAGACTGGTTGACTAGTTTAAGAATGTTAAGCAAAAAGTTAGTCTAGAGCCCTGTGACGTGCCATCCTCCATTGGTCGAGGTTATTTGGAACTTATTTTGAGTCCTGACACCTCCTTTCCCAAAACTCAGTTTCCATGAAGGCAAACACATACTTTTATAAAGATGGAGACCACAGCAATGCCATGAGGGTTCCTCACAGCTTCGCTGTAGTTGGCGTACAGATCCTGGTTATAATGGATCAGCTGAACCTGAGAAGGAGACAATGACACAAGTTAAACTATAATCAGTTTTGTGATCATTCTCTGGCTATAGAGACAAAACCTTGAGCACTCCATACAGATCCAAAAACTCTACAGACACACAAATCACACCATTTCACAATTTTGGCAGTCAGGTCATCTTTCTTTTTGTGTAAACACAAGTCTTTATGTAATTTAATCCAATTAATTAAAACTGCCCCTCAGTAAAGTTCCTGACCTCTCCGGGAAAGCCCTGTCCGTTGAGAAGGTGCTCCGAACCCTGGGAGTCTTCACTCCCAAAGTGGAGGCGGACCTCTTCCAGCCGGTAGCTGTAACCCAGCGGGCCGCCCGAGATGTTCACCAGGTGGGCTTTGTCTGGCCGGAGGGACACATGCTTCCCTGTATTATACATGGTGCCTCCCATCTACAGAGAATACCAGAGAAAATAACAGAGATGGGTGTTAAGGATGCAAACATTCAGCACAGTATGTTTTAATGACCAAGCACTGTAATATTTAAACATTTTGAACTGTTATGATGTGGGTGTTAATTATTATGATGATGATTTGTTTCCAAGTATTCCACTTTTAACCCCAGAGTGCCTTAATGAGCCACTTTTTTTATTATTTTTTAACATGGGTAATCCCACTGCCCCCAGTGCCATGGCCCACTTACAGAACTACACCCGCTTTGTCTGCAGACAAAATGCAGAATAGAAACAGCAACACGTTCCATAACCTCATTTTTTTCCGCCCCCTCCATATTTTTTTTTAAGGAGGCTTTAGTGAGCAGACTTGGTTTAATTATGGAACAAGAGGACAGTTCCACTTCACTTGTTCACTCTGGATATTCATATTAGGCTATGATACGATATATAAGCAGAGCAATGCATGCTGTGAGGACAGACAAATTGTCTTCATGTACTGTAAATAAGCAAGGCTTAATTAGAGTTAAAGTTTAATCAATATCTGATGTCTTCAAATCATTTTATAATTAATTCTCATACATCTGAGAAATATGTGGAATTCTGACCCAATTCTGTGTTTAAAGACAATATTCTAAGAAAAAAAGTAATAATAATGCCTAGAAAATCTGATAAAAGGGGAAATCTGAGGCTTAATTATAGTAAGAAGTCACTAAAAAGGCTCAATTCAAAGAAAAAAGTGAAGTGAAAAATCAGAAAGTCAGCCATTCTCCTCCATACATAACACAGTATGTATAATTTAACACTTTTTTCTATGAGGCTTTTGAAAGGCTTAACGGAAAACTGAGCCAAATGACAGAATCCAAGATTCATTTATCCTCATATTCATGTGCCTTTCCTCGCCAGGCTTCAAAATATGCTATCAGAAAACTGTGACTGTCACTGTAGATTCAGATCTAATTTTTCTGTGCCGGGCCTGACTGATGCCTTGTTAACTGCGTCTCTACAGCACCGCTGTGCATTCAGAGCAGGGTGGCTGTCCTTGTGCCATGTTTGGTCGTGTAACAGAACAAATTTCTCTATATTTACTGTGTATGACAAATAAAGTGGATTAAACAGCTTTGCCTGTTGCTCATACAGCCCTGGCTTTGTATGCCGTCAGCTCCTTGTGACGCCCCTGGCAACACATAAACCATTAATGCTCTTTACTCGCGTGCACGCCAACCAAATTCATCATACATATTATATGGCATTGCAGCATTCACATATTCATTACTGCTGATTGCATATAATAAATGTGGAGAAAGCACTCTGCCTCAGTTAATTGTGACGTGCTACTGCTGGGGTAGTATGAAATTAAACAATTACTCACCAGCCTGGAATCTATTCACAGCATAATCCTTATAGAAAAACACGTTATTTTAAAAGAGCTGAGGATTTAGCATCTAAAAACGCCTGGATGAATCTTACTCTTCTACGTCACTCTGCAGGTTCAGTTACAGGAAGCACGAAACGAGGCACCTTCTCTTATGCCACGTACCATATGTGGGGATATTTGAGGCTCGTGTAAGGACGTGCGTTGGCAGCATGTCCGTGAAACTCTCGATACTTCAATATCTCAGAAACACCAGAGGGAATTTCTTCAAATTTGGCACAAACATCCACTTGGACTACAAACTAATTAGGAGTTTGGTGGACAAAGAGGACTGAGTGCACTCATTTTAAAAGGCAGTTGAGGGGATTCAGTTTCCTGGGAGCCTTCCTTTAGAGGTCTACCAGGCAACGACCCAGGTCTTAGTGGAGGGATTTCTATCTCCCAGCTGACCCTAACACAGCTCCTACGGACAAGATGGTTTGGAGAGTTTAGAATTAAATGGCAACATGTTTCTAAACAGCTTGGTGTCATGAGCTCACATATCAGCAACATGTCAGGTTGCACGTCTTAATGAAACTTTTGGAGGTCAGCAGCTTTAACTTAGCCTCATTTAAGACTTTTAAGTCTTACACAAAACTCTAAAATGCGCAGAATTGAGTGCTTGGAGCATCACAAAAGAAATGGCTGAACCATCCACAGGTTTTCTAAATTACAAGTTTTGAACTTGTGGTGGCTTGGATTAACCCTGTCTAGGTTAATCCTCCTATGGGCAACATAGTATCCACTTGTCACTCACCGGTCACTGAGTGATGGTCAGCAAATCACAGTGTGAGTTTCCTGCTTCAGAAACAAACAGGTCAGGGTATAGTAGCTTCAGCCATAGTTTTTACTGTCAATGGTTCCGCTTCAGCCACTTTTTAGCACTTCTGCTTCATTTCGCAGGTTGGCTTGAGATGGAGTGCTATACATGATTGTGTAATATTATATTAGTCCCCATACTCAACCAGTATTTCACAAATCTATCCAACAAGGCTCACTGGGGAGAAAAAGGCATGTAAGCACAACAGCATATGAAACACACAGTTCATTTTGTGAAGAGCATTGTTTCTGTAGCATGGCTGCCTCTGAAGCTACAGGGGAGGAGCAGCTGCTACTAGCAGAGCTGAGCAGGACGGGCAGTTAGATCTCAAGTGATTTCTGCTTCTTGCAACAAAACTGCAGATGATTGGGTTGTTACACAGCAGGTAGGCTTTAGCAACTGCAAGGGGGAGCACCAGGGTTGACAAAAAACAAATCAAATCACTCTTTAGGTAATTGAGTACAAACAGGTTAATGCTGTTTGATGTGTGGTCTTGAAAGACCAGACCGGCATGAGGCAATCTTCAAAGCCTTCTTCTGTTTTTTCTTCAAGTATGTGATGGAATCAAATGTATAGAGGAGAGAGAGAGAGAGAGAGAGAGAGAGGTGAGACAGGGGGTCGATAAATAAAACAAGACTCGAGGAAGAGTTATGAGAGAGTACTGTCAAAAAGGCACCGTCAGAATGTGTGAAAGAAAAAGAAGATTGAATACAAGGATAGAGAACGAGATGGAAATTTGAGGGAACGAAAGATGAGGTCAGGATGGAAAATAGACTAATAAAGAGAGAGGAGATGAAACTGAGGAAGAAGAAAGATGTGATGGGTGAGTGGTTGCAGTGGTGGACATGAAATCTAATGAGGATCTCGCAGCATGTTCAAACCCTGCAGACACTAAAAGAATCTCTTAGTGTTTGTTTATCTGTAAACCTCAGAGGAGTGCATTCAACATGAAACATCAGAAACTTAGATGTGTCAAAGGCAATTTACTCTGATACTTGAATAAAGTTGGCTGAGATGGTAAATGACTGGTACTTATGCTCAAAAGCACCAACAGTGGCAGAAGTGGATCCCGGCCCGCTCGGCCACCTGAGCCACTGTGTTAGCTACAAGTTAACCTCTGAAAATACTAGATCCCCACAGTGATGCAACTAAAACGAGTGAAAATACCACAATTAACCTTCAACTGACTCTGCTAGCTTTCAGCCAGTGAACCCTATTGAACCCTATTGTCCAGAAATATAAAGAAACAGAAGGATTCAGCTGGGTTTTATGTGCAGGGTTGGACCATTCATTTAAGCTTGTAGATGCTGTTTGGTTAGATTTAGACACCAAATGTTTTGTTCACAGCATACATGTAAAACAATACTACTGTTCTCAATCTGCAACAAGTATCATTTATTATCCATCCATCCATCCATCTATCTTCAACCTTATCTGGGGCTGGGTGGCGGGGGCAGCAGTCTAAGCAGGGAGCCCAGACTTCCCTCTCACCAGACACTTCCTCCAGCTCTTCCAGGGGAATCCCTAAGGCGTTCCCAGGCCAGCCAAGAGACATAGTCTCTCTACACTGGGTCTTCCCCGGGGTCTCCTCCCAGTGGGACATTCCTGTCATGTCCCACTGGGAGGAGACCCCGGGGGTATATTATTATTCAGGCCCTATTTTTTCTAATTGTAATAAAGAAATTGGAATAACCTTAGCATGCTTAGGCAGCAATCACTTTTTTAAAGACACATTTAAGTTTCAGATAAAGGAACCAGTAGTGTGAAAAGGCTCTGTTTAGAATTCTATGTGGATAAATAATATTTGACTTTAACTATGCTCTGATCCGAGGTTGTATTATTTGTTGTTAGCATTGTTACAAATGTCAATGCGACACTGAATGTGGTTTTCTTTCTCTTTGGCATTCTATAGAGGCTGAGGGACTCACGCCCAACCCTACCCAGTTCACACCCTTCTGCTTTGTTGAGAGACTGAATTTGCAATTAGTGCAGATTTATGACTTGGGCAGTCTGTGGCAAATGAGACAGAAGAACAGAAAGAACAAAAAGCGGCCTAACATTATTATAATGTATACATATACTCAGATATACATTACATGGATCCATCATACATGAAGCTCTGCTGCAGAGAACAGATGGAAGTAGAACTGCAGCCTATACTTTTATGTTATGGATTATAGTTGTAATTAAAGTGTTCTAGATGGAAGGACCGTACTGCATACCATTAACCAGACGCCTCACACTAGGAATTAATTGAAAGAGAAGTGGATACCGACAATGACGGAGAGTCGGTCAGTGTTCACAATTATACATCCAGTAGGATAGAACCAAAGTGAGAGACAATTAGCAGAACTAACACAGAGGAAAGACATGATGGACACGGCAGAAGTTAGGCAAACTAATGATTGACAGAGTGAAATGGATGGAAGAGAGACACAGAATCACTTTTGGGTTGATAGAGAAATGGGTTAGGAGGAGTTCTAGCTCCTCAGAGCAACACTGAGGGAAATGCTAATATTTAAAGGAGGAAAAGTGATCGGTCCCACCTGGGCCTGGGCTGTAATAGGCCGCTGCATAATGCATGCAACTCAATGAGCACACAGTAAGGGCCGAGGTTTTAATTTAAGTCCTCTGCTCTGTCAGTATCTATTAGAAACAAGCTCTCTGGCTATCCCTCTGTTGACACTATGGGCATAATTATCCTGCTGGAGGACGGTGAGTAGAAAGCTCTGCTTCGCTTGCTCTTTCGCAGCATTATGCTGGAGGCCGGCGATTTCCAACCATTCTCACCCTCTGGGATCTCTGGCTACGTGCACATGATGAAGACACAACGCTGCATGGCTGAGTGCCTCTTACCAGGCTAATCCACACAAAAACATGTTTACCGTTTCATCTTCAGCAGCACTGATCTTTTTTATTGTGACGTGAACTTCCAAAATGTAATTATGTTCTGCTGTTTGCACCCAAATACCAGCAAAGAACATAGTACTTCTAAAGTTTATTTTGAAAGGAGTATGTTGAGTTTAAAGATTTGAAAAAAGAATATACTTTAATATTATATTACATATTATATTATATATATTGATAAAATACTTTGGGAAGTCAGAAGCGAACTGTTTGATAGTTTGATCATCCTGTTGGAATCTGGTTTTGTTTGTCCATTGTCCAGCTTTCTGTGTGTGAGGGCACTGAAAGTGTCCAAGGGGGCTTGTAGTCCACTCACCATTAAGTCGGTCGTGCCCTGACATGCCTACGTGTCCCTAGGCAGATTGGGCTTTGCTCCCAGTCCAAAGTACTTTGACTATAGTGGCTGTATAAATACAGACCATTTACCCACTGTGTTACTTACTATAGTGAAAGTAAAGGAGTTAAGAAGGCAGAGAAACTTGAGACAGATTGAAGTTTTGCTTGTTAAATGTATTTAATGCAGTGGATGGATGTGTTTAATCTAAGCAGCATTTAAATTCACCACTAGAGGGCGCTGAATAAAATGCTCCATTAGTTTTGAGTCAGTTGAGTTGATAACGCATGTTCGTTATTTATTTTCATGAATAAATCCTTGCTTATATTCCTTACTGTAGAAGTGAAGATGAACACTGAGCGCAGAGAGTGTTACACACTAGTAAACTATCACTGTCTCCAGCCTTTTTTGTGCTGCAACGCTTTATGCTAAAAAGTGCTTAAGTAGCTGCTGGAGAGCATGTGATTTATGTGTGTGTGAATGGCAGGGAGAGGGACACAGATAGGCTGTCAAAATGATTAATTCCCTGTTTGCATGACCCCGCGCTCACCTCTGTCTCTTTCCATCTCCTCTCAGTCTCTCTACCTCTCCACTTTTTCAGCCTCCTGACTTGTTCTTTCTATCCCCGCTCTCTGATACACTCCTCCCTAATCACTACCTCCTTTCAGTCTTTAGATTTTTTCCCATTTGGTCAACTTTTGACATCCATCCTGTCATTGGAGTCAATCTGATTGGATCCTCTTTTCTCCCCTGTGATCTCTCTCTCCTCCATCTCATTTATAAAGTGAAGAAACTCCTGAAGATCAGTGTTGATCTTCTATAAGCAGATTTAAGTCTTCTAACACCCATCTGAACTCTTGGTGAAGTCTACATCTTTAAAAGTGATGGTAAGACTCAATTGTTGTCCTTTAAAAATAGCACCTGTGATCATGGCCGGGTGAATATCCTGAGGGATTTGGAAGCAAAATATCTCACCGAGAGCTTTTCCTGACTCTGACAAGTATTATTTCCCCTGAAACCAAACCAGTACTCAAGAGATGAAATGATTACTTGATAAGAAAATCCACTGTCTCCAATTTTGATAATGGATGAATTGTCATCCAGGTCATGAAGTATCCAAGTTCTGCCTTTCAGCCAATACCCACTGCATGTCACATTTACAGATTTTTAGCTCTTCTCGAATCATTTTACACCCAAAACCTAGAAGCACACATAAAAACCGGTCTTATAAGTGTGAGTTATCTATGAACTCCTGCTTTGAGTGCAAGATCGAGCGTCATCACATACTCGGGTACTCAGATGCTCTTCAAAGCAGACTAAAAATCAGACTAAATGGTTGATGCAAATTTAACACAGTCACTAATTACAAACACGGGGAAGGGTGCAATTTGTCTCCTGGCCTTGAAGCTGAAGCACAGCTCTGGATGGCATTATTTAATGTCATGTTAAAATTAAAAGATGTTTAATAAGGATGTCCAAATTGTCTCTTGGTTAGTTGGTTAGAGATCATTGTCACTGATCAAATACTGTTTGAACGCAGTGAGTGTGAGTGTGTGCCTGTGAGTACTGGTGTCAGCAGAAGAGATGGGTATGACTAATGAAGTAATGACTTTAACAACAACAAACACACAGATGCAGACTGTCCAGTATGTTGGCCCTGAAATGAAGATCTGAAGTCCCCAGTGACAAATATTAAATAAAAGTTATTTTGTTATGTATGCAAGGTACATTTGTAACATCCAACCTGGGAGCAGAGGTGGAATTCAAGCCCACCACCCAGTTCTTTAAACTTACATTATTAGATTCCCCAGAACAATATTAAATCAGTCAATCAGGAACTCATAAATGGCATGAGTCCATCAATACCACCAGTGATCATCATCATCCTCATCATCATCATCATCATCATCATCATCAAAAACTGATCCAACAGCAGAGAAAAGCTGCTAAGATGTTGTCTATTATTATCATTATATAGTAAAGATATTTGTTCTAAGTAATGATGATGAAACGTGCATATTTTAGGCACAAACATTGAAATAAATGAATATTCATTCATGCCATGTTTATTTCGTTCCAAGGCTTTTTTAAGCCTTCAGGCTTTGTGCATTTTCTCACTGCTGATATCTGATACTATCAAAAACCAGTAAACCCAGTTCCCATCCAAATGTCAATGTTCATTGGACGCTGCTTCTTTATTAACTTAGAGAGGATCTAATAAGGAAGTCGCGTTCAGCTGCCTTTAAGTTAAGCAGGTTAAATGCCTGCTCTACTCCTGTGTTCACATACTGAAGGGTGCTTATGTTGCCGTTTGTTTGGTCAAGGATCGAGTGTTCCTCGGGGAAACTGACGTCTGTGCACACCCTGTAGAGAAAGTTAGCATCTAGTCTGCCTACACTCAAACATGACGGGATTTACCTACATTTTAAATTGACATCAGAGCGAATGGTGTTAAGGTCTAGTATATATACAATTTAACAACCAACCAGGATGATAATCTGCTCAATAAGCTATTTTGGAACCAGGCCTCTGGTCTTTGATATGTTATGTACCAGCAGAAAGGATTTTTACATCAACTCAGTGCTTGTTTCTAGACACCACAGCTTGCAGTACATAATCTATGCATGACACAAATGACTATACTGTATCCATATAACAACACACACTAATGAAAGTTCACTCTCTATTAAATATAAGTACTCAACAGGAGTATCAGAGTATTTATTTTCTGACATGCCAAACGTACAGGTTTAGTAGCTGACTTTCTACAGTAATTGGTGTTGGTATCTATATAAATGTGTGAAAACAGTGAGTGTTTACTGTAAAGATGCATGTAAAGGCTGTCCGTGAAATTCCAAGCAACAAAGAAATCTGCTGCTGACAGCGGGAGCCAACGCAGCCAATCTGCTGTGCAACAGCTTCTGAGGAACCTCGCTTACAAGAAGCTAGAGAGGCCGAGAGAAAAGGCTGGCCCAGATAACTGGATATTACACAGGCACTCTACTACACACAAAGTCAAAGGCGGTCAGCTTGGTTTTTGACTCGTTAACCTGCACGCACACCCACAAGCAAACCGGGCTCGTACAAACACACGTGCTCACATTTACCCTCGATCCTTTGATTGAATTTTTTCACACACAAACACAGAATCACCGTACACATGCTTTCCATCTCTCCCTCCTCTCAGTATACTCCCAAACACACACTCACCAGGACAGATGGCCATGCTATGTGCTCTCACTCAGCAGATGCACAAGAGCATTAATCATGAAACGAGACTCAGAGGATTTAACTGCAGCTTCCTGTAGAGAACCCTGCTTCATTTTGTCTTGACCATCAGAGAGAAGCCTGCCTTCTCATATGACTTTAATGTAAAGATGCCACATAAAAACCAATTTCATAGCTGTTGAGTGTTGGTGAGGAGAAATGCAGAATTAAAAAAATACAAACATTATAAATTAGAAAATATTGTGTAGCTCAGACGGTAACAATGCCCCAGTTAGCTGTATTCTCCCCACCAGGTGCAGCCACAGTCAAATATATACACACACTGGGATCAAGGGTTGGCAGCATCACAGTTCACCCGTAATTATGCGTAAGTTTAAGTCCGAAAATTAAATACTTAAATAATTACAACGTGAATTTGTGTGAACGCTTTATATCAACACGGAATGGTGTAGAACACTTTTTAGGTATGCTTCTCTGTGGACTGTAGTGGATCGATTCTTAGTTAATGTTTTTTCAGCTTTGGCTTTTCAAAATATCAATTCACACTAAACAGCCCCATCAAGAAGTAACTCAACATATTCTGGCATCCTGGTGGCAGTTGTTTCTTTCGTTCTCCAGGTAACATGAGTCCACTAATCGTCATAGCAACCTGCTACGGACTGGGTGATTTCACGGTGCTCAAGTACGGCAAGACGGTCGACTAGCAGCGTGCTGAATGTTTTCATTATCAGACAGAGTGGAGGGCGTTGTGGAGGCTCAGATGAAACACCTGTGGCAGTCTATAGTAGCCGCATAGGTGCTGTTCACTCCTGGCAGAGCTCCTACCTGGGTCATCTGGCCAGAAGTTAAAGCAATGACCTTTGTGTCCAGCCATGAAAAATTTGTACTAAAATCCCACAACCAGCAAATCAGCTTCATCCAGAGCTGGATGGGATATTTTGTCACTAAATCGGCTACGTGTCGCAGCACTTGGCAAGATATATTGATGTTATTCATCTATAATTTTTCTACAGAAGACTGCTGAGGATTGATTGATTGTTGATAGGTTATGTATTATTACTGTGGTAGGGTTTTGTATAATAGGCTACAACACTTTCTTTTTTTTTTTTATTTAAAGTTTTATTAAGTTTTATGAAATATATACAAATGAACATAGGGTCACAATACAACAGTTAGTCTACACCAAAAACAAAACCTATCTCTGACATGCCATATAACAAACTTAACTTAATGGGCTGGAAGCAATCCAGTCCATTAAGTGAAATGCAAGAGAGCCTCTAATTCCAGTGTTTTTATCAGTCTTTGCATATTTCCAAAAATGTTCCCAAGGACACGTCCTTTCCTCCATGTTGTCCTTTAGTCTACAAAGCATAGACTCATAGGATGCTGTCTCCACCATTGCATCCATCCAGTCCAGACTGCTGTTTTCCAGTGTCTGATTACTCTTGAAGCTGTAACTAGGCCCACCATAATAACAGAAAATATTCCTTTTGATACTGTTGATAGTTGAGATCTGTCCCCTATCAGACACATAACAGGAGTAAGGGGGGTTTTTAAACCAGACCACCCCACCAACCCTCAGGAAGTCCACCACTTTTAACCTAGAATTGGCTACAACACTTTCTTAAAAAATCCACCACAAGCACGGTGGAGGAGGCTTCTCCTTAGTTGAAGCTGCTGGGTTTCTCTGCAGACCATGTAAGATGATTTCCCACCCTGAAAGGCTGATCACTGTTTACAGGATAATCAGCAGTTCCTGAGGTGAATCCTAAGAGGTCTGTAACCATTGAGGAGACCTGGGTCCACCTCTTCCAACCAGACACCAACCCAAAACGTAGAAACACCAGTTTCTGGTTCTGAAGAAATCAAATTCATAATGTGACAAACACAGTGTGCCTTTAAGATCACAGTCTACAGAAGCAGTTTATCAAGCTAAATGCAGCAGTATACAGTTACTTGAAATACAGATGATCTTTGTCACAGAACTCAAATCTTGGAGGACATTATTTCCACACAATAAATGGAAGAAAACACCTCTCACAGAGCTAAAACCACCCACACACCCGAGCTCTAGACATGCTGGGAAAGCCAGAGAACACGGTTTCACAGTTCATCAAGCAGTTCTGAGAAAATCCTACATGACTTTCCCATAATACATCTGGCCTGGCATCCACAAAAGAATAGAAAATTCTGACCTACTATTAAATAAGAAAGCACACGACCTGCAATAAAACATCTGTGGCTAAAGCCATCCCGCAGGACTGGTCCAGTTAAGCCCAGTGTGGTTAAATCAACATGGATTGCGGATTTGACGCATGGCTGGATTAAGGCCCCCTCGGAGCCCAACCGCGCACACGTCTGAGACAGAGTTTGGATGCTGAGGCCCGGGGGAGCCGAAGGTGCTAAGAGTTTTTACACTGTTGAAGCTGCAGGCTGGTGTTGTGCAGAGGGAAGAACACATTGTATTGTCCCTTTTTATTACAGCATCATTTTCAAGACTTATACACAAAGCTGGTTTCTGATGCCAAGTGCAAATTTGATACACCTGCATTTTACCTGAGTACGTCCATTTTAGATGACTTCACTACATTCCTGCAGGAAATGCTGCTTCATATTATTGTGAAACATGTGAGTGCTGCTTCATGCTCATCCCTCATCCCAATTTAGAAGAAAATCAACATTACAAATATTTGTCATCTAAAGGAAGACGCTGCAGACAGTGACTCCACCAGCTGTCCCCATCCCTCACTCTTCATCAGCATGAATCTCAGCTGTAGTGGACTTTTCCTTCAATCCATAAGCTTGTATAAGTAACTGCAGCAATCTGTGGCAAACTTACATAAAATGTACTAAATGTCATTTACTAACAATAAGCATATGTCGTGAGATATTCTTATTATAAGTTTTAATCACTCACACAAAGAACCCAGACATTTAAATTGTTCTATTTTAGTCACATATTAAACCATGAAGAGAAGTGCACAAACACAAACCTCATGCAAATGTGTTTCAAATGAGCTCTGCCAGTGTTTCAGTAATCCAGATATTTCATTAGCCTGGGCGACCTACATTCCCCGGTGGTTTGGATTAACAGAGCCTGAGCTTCTACTGTTGCTCATCTGATCTCATACCATCCTCGGCTGAACTGCGGCGGCCATGATTAGTGGTTGACACTGCTCTCTCTCTCTCGGGGAATAACAGAGTGCGCACTTCTTAGCCCTTATAACAATGAGCTAGTCTCACGGGGAATTACAGGGACAGACCTCCTGAAGAGGCCATGGATGGGGCTAATGTTCCCTCCAGGATCCTCTGTGGCCTGCGGGGCACTGTTAGCCCCGGGAAAATACAAACAAACAAAACATAAGGGTGCTAATTAGTATGTAACAAAGATAACAAAGCAACTTAATGCTCGCGCAACATTGAAATTACTCTGGGCTCATTATGTCCTGATTTTATAGGAAGTAACTGAAAAGGCAATTTACAGTTGGTTTTTAAGCTTACAGGAGTTTGATTTTAGAACTTGAGGAATAATAAGCTCTCACATGAGAAGCTGGGGATAATGTACAGCAGCAGCTGAATGGCTGAGTGGCCTGTCCTTGTCATTTAATAGCTGTAAAATAGAGCTTTTTTGTGTGTGTAACCATCTGTAATCTTTTTTAAAACTGACATAAAGGGGCACTAAAGATCATTTCACTGAATATGGAGGCATGGAGTGTATGTATTGTAATGGACTGAAGGTATCGAGTTCTCTTGTTGCAGTGTCTAATGCAGTGTCTTATGTCAGTGAAGGCATCGTAACAAAGACAGTTAAGGACAGGAGTCATACTTGTTACTTATGCCTTATTGTTGCCTTGTTTATTCACTATTACAGAGAAAGTGTACAGCCGTAGTGTTTAACAGCGTCCTTCCACTGAGACATATATTATTTTGAATTATTTCTATGTTTACATTAATCCTCTGCAGCGTTGCAGTAATACTGTACTGAAACTGCATTTTCTTTCATTATTGTGTATTTTTCTAAAACCATTCCACTGACATCTTTGGCCATACAGAAGAGCAATCACTGCACTGTATGTGGGAATCAGATTCAGTACAGTGTAGGCAGAGCTGACGTGAGGTTAGCAGTCAGAGGACTGCACGGACCAGATAAGCTATGACCTTCCAAAGCTTCTCTGTAGGAACTGTGCATGTCTGAGATACTCTCAGTTCCCAGGGACTGATGGCATGTTTACACCAACAATCTGTGCCCTGAAATTAACCATTGGTGTTGAATTCTTGGTACATCCTTCTATCAAAGATCAACCTTAAAAGTTGACGTTTTAAAAGAGTGTCCGTACAATCAAGTGGATTGACAGCTACAGAAGATTTGGAAGATAATATCTGGGTTAAAGAATAAACTTTTTACCAATCAACATATTTGTTGTATTCCTCCTTTGAGGCTCCATACAAAACCTGAGATGTGATGAATTTTCAAACAGTTTCTGAGAGGTTAGACATGACCTACAGTCCTCATCATATCAAACATGAGGCAGCCTCAGCCATATTTTGAAGGAACACTGAATCTGGATGATGGACCTCTATTAAGGGAACATTAAAAAGTAATAGCAACGCACTGTGTTGTTCTTTGCCAAGATCAAAGCAGCCTGCGGTGATCAAATTTTCATAAACACATGATGTTGTGTAATAATGATTTATGACTGATTCAGATGGAGGATTTTCTTCTAAATCAAAGGAAGATGTAGCATTATGGCGAAATGTACCTTCAGTTTGAAGTCTGACTCACTTTCAGGATAAGATTATTAAAAATGATGGACTGCAGCAATTTTGCATGTTCCACTAAGAGCGATCATTCAGTGAGAATGAATGCAGTGAACTGCTTTCAAGGGAACAGTGAAAACTGAAGGATGGAGATGCCAGATGGATAATTTACTCTTGAAGCAGGAAAAGCTTTGCAAATGATTGAATATTGTAGTTTATCAGCATTAATTTATGTTTAATCTCTTAGGACATGCTGGATACAGTGTTAGGTATTAAGAAGAGCTGTTAACAGGGTAGTTGAAGGTCTCCTTAAAGTGACACAGACATGCCGAGTTGCGTTCAGTCAGATGATCATTCTGTGTTGAACATATACTCTACGTCACTGCGAGCTTGTTTATGTTACTGTGTCTTGGTCGTGTAGGCAACGTCATCTAAATACAGCCAATAACAACAATATACTCCTGATTCCCAAAATGAGTCCGGGATGTGATGCACTACATGAGGAGAAGCTGTGTTTCTGCTGTGAATCAGGGCGCTTTAGAGAGGATTTTTTTCCTATAAAGATTAACTGTGGTTTCTGTGTAAAGGGCTGAAATTGTAATGCCTTGCCTGAGCCAAGCGCAGTCAAATGCAGCTGGGAATTTTAAAGAAATGGATATGGATGAAAAACTCAGTCTGTGTCAGACAGAAGTTCCTCAGCGTCTTGATTTAAAGACTCTGTCCTGTCTCTTTGTGATAAATTAAACCTCAGCTGTCAGAGAAGGACGGTCATGCTTGCACCGTGTCCTGTGATGAGCACTCGTCACTCAGGATCATTAAGGGAGGGTTTTTTTTACGTGAAAGGGGTCAGTTCTCACCTTGCGCCCTCCCGTGTTGAGCCTGAGAGGGGTGAGGTAGGGGTCGAAGATCATATGACTGGTTTCGATATCAATGGGGGACTGCCTCTTCCCGATGGCGCACAGGTTCCAGGCTGAGTTCACCAGACCCCAGAAGGATGGGACTGTTGAAAGATGAAAAAGAGAGTAAATTAGTGTGTGTGTGTGTGTGTGTGTGTTTTGTAAGATCAAAATGTAAAAACAGAGCAGTGAACTGATGAGCTTCATTACGATGGAGCAGGAGACATGAGGGAGGTTGGGGAGATTTGAATTTACATACGGCTTAAAATCTGACTAAAAAAGAACTTCCATTAAAGTTTCCAGGTTATTATCTGCTAGTACAACTAAGGTGGGGGAATACACTTTAATAAAGTCTGTCTGGAAGTTCTCCCACTAGATTTCATTGTGTATAATCTACAGTGATAGTGTGAATCAGTGAAGAGCCCAGGGGCCAAATCAACGGGTCTTTGACCCCAGATTAAAGCTGAATTTTGAATAAACCCAATACACAAATCAAACTCTGTTTGTTGTGCACTGCAGAACAAGTTAAAGTACTGTTGATGATGTACTTGTATGTTCAGCTAAACTGTGCTAACAGCCACTTTTCATGCAGCTAATCACATTTTATTTGGGACAGCACCATTAGCCCAGCCCATCACTGTGAAAACATAACATGTGACATCGATATTACAGTCTCTGAAAAAGCAACATTTGTGAGTATTTCTCTGGCAGCATCTCCACATGTCCATGATGGCAGGGACTTGCAACTATGGTAGCTGAAAATGGCGACCGCCGTCATGAATTCACATGTTTAAAGCCATCTTTGCCAAACCTCTTACCCTAATGCCTAAACCTAGCCAGTATTTTTAATGTGTAAACCCAAACATGAGTGACTTACAGTGTCAGGGGCACTCTAACTCTGGGCTCCTGAGCGGTCTGCTTCACTGCCTGTACCTACACCACCCCCACCATCCTAAGCTTTTGCATCTGTCTCATGATCGGAGGAACTCAGGCAATACGACCACATGTTCCGTTAGAATAAACATCACCATGTGTCGTATCTAGGGGACCTATCATCAACCAAATGTGGCATCTTCATGAGGTTGTGCAGACTAAAACTTAGCAAGTATCCGAAAACTTATCCAAACAACACCAGCAGGCAAAAGGTCTAAAAATACTGCAGCTGTGTTGCACTCAGAAATCAAGTGTCTCCTGGGTGAAAGTCCTGCGACCCCTGCCCTACACCAGAAGTTTTCCAAAACACTTTATGTGCTTTTTGTACAGCTTAATGTGGCAGAGTTATTCACTACACAAAGCGGCATCCCATGATACAAAGTAACCTGACTACACATCTATATCTGACCAAGATTCCACTTAGAACCATCTGGATGTCTTCCTAGGATTCGATCTGTTAAAGTGACTGGATGAGCCATCAGTTAGTTAATGTCTTAAATGAGTTAACTTCAACCAATCAGCCAACCATTAATTATCAAAGAGGAAACACAACAAGCTGCTGAGGATGTCTTAGAGCTAGCAGTTAGCATGTCAGCGGTTCATTTTTATTGTCTTCATTAAAAAGCACATAAAAAACAGGAAACGCTTCCTCACAGGATCCTGACTCATCCAGATCACCAGCATTTAAAGTAGTATGGTGAAGAAATTTGATCCCAACCTAAACTAAGCCAAGGTTCACCTAGTCTGGGTTAAACCGTTGGCCTTCAATGCGACCATCAGTGCTGCAGAACTGTCTGCAGAAAGTCTATATTAAATGACGTCATTTTACACACAGCTCTGTTTAACCCAAGCTGTGTGCAAGATCAGATCCCGAGGGCTCACTCTCCACCACCAGCTGGTCATTTGCCTTCACATGATTACCGACTTCTTCCATCCAGCTGCACTGAAACCTCAGAAACGGGATTGGACAGGAATGTCGAGGCAGAACGTCATCCTAAAAGGCAGCCAGATGTGAGCCGCATAAGTTGAGGACGAACATACACAACGGACCCTCTTCTTTTTACACATGGACACAAAGAGAAGAAGCACACACACACACACACAGATGAAAGGGTTTATCACTGGCTAAACTGTCATAATGCTTGTCAGAGACAGGCTTAATGACAACTCCGAGTGTGAAACAGCTGTCATTATGATCAAAAACTAATCAACAGATGTCAGCTTAGACTCCGCTCCATGCAGTTTTTTTTAAATACTTGACAGATTCGAACTTGTCATCCATAAAATTTACATTTGAAAATGTAGAGCTTTTTTTTTCTTCTTCAGGTATGTGCCAATATTTTCATTCACACACATTGATTCCCAGCTGCTCTCTCTCCACGCCTCTCTCTTGCAGTATATTCAGAAAATGAGTGGAGCGACAGATGTGGCAGCTCTGACCTGCAGAGTGCAATCCTGACCCCCCACCCCCCCTGCTCAGCACACAGCCACATGGCAACACACCCAGTTGTGTGTGTGTGTGTAGATAGGTCTGTGTGTGAGTGCTAGTGTAAAATCAAATAGGAAGTAAAATGTGTATCTTGCCATATGTGAGATTTAAATAGGTGGTAGCAGACTTGCAGTTTCATTGAAAGCATGTAGGCTGTGATCTGTGTCAGTTTGCCCGTGTGATTAAGTCTTCCTGAACTTGCTATGATGTAAATACACATTTACACTACGGCTTATTGTTCTGCTGAGGATTTAAACTGTGAAATTACAGAACAGTATGTAGTAGAGTCACAGTAATCCAGCACCCAGGACGTCACAGCACACAGTGTTCGCTTCCCTGATGAGCACCTGCTCAGGATCCCTGTAGAAAACGCTGCACTCTCTCACTAAAGGCTTCCCTCATGTTTTGCAGTATCAACTCTGACACATGGGAAAACTTGGCCTTAAACCGCTGTGCATAGCAGGATGGGTCTGCTCTGGTGGCGCTGCCTTAGAAGATTAAAGAGCCACCAGGAACAAAAGAATCCACCACCGTCCCAAGACTGTCCCAGCTCCACCCCTGCCCTAAAAAACAACTCGGCAAGACATTCAGTTAGGATGCAACAACAACAACCACTAGGTAAGAAGCCATTTGAGTGGCATGGGAGTGTCCACCCTCACGTGGCCATTCAAGGAACTGCACTTCATTTCTTAGCTTCAGAACGTTCCACTTATTTAAGCCTGGGTTTAAATTACAGTAGGAGCAGAGAGATTGCTGGAAACCAAGGTGTTAAATTTGGTTAAAATGGTTCTACATTCCAAATCTGTCACTAAAATAAGAAAATAAAATTATAGTGAAGAAGTGACTGCTGTAGAGTGGACCTGCCAAGACACAGATTGCATTCAGAGATTGCACATTTGATGTTGTTGTTTTCATCCACTAGTGAAAATCGTTTCCTTCAATGAGGTAAACATGGTGAGGTCTGTGACAGAATGTGAATAGGCGCGACAAAAATGTCTGTATTTGGATCGTTGAAATAGAAGATGATGGTTCTGTACTTCTAGTGAACTGCAGCTAATAAAATTCAATGTCAGTGATTCTATTAAAGTCCTGGAAACCATCCAGTGCTGTCACATCCCATTAGGTCAGCATTTACACAGAAAGATTGTTCAGGTACAATCAAATGGAGGAGAAAGAGTGAGGGGCACAAGGAGATGGACTGAGACAGAGGAAGGGGGCAGAGAGAGGAAACCCAGAGGACTCAGTGTGCTTATTAATATTAATAAATCAGAGGTGTAAATGGTGAGGAGAAAAGACAGAGAGTGATAAACGCTGCATGTCATGGTGCACCCTGAGGAAACTCCGGCAGAAACCTCTGCTACATCACTTGGCTGTTGTCTTACCAAGAGACGTCATTGCCAGACTGGGTAACGTTAGCTGCTGGATGCTAGCGCTGCTTGCAGTCTCCTGGTTTCCCTTCATTGATTGCTGGACGAAGATAATAACGTAATGCACACGCAGATGGAAAGTTCTGGCTGCATCGTCCTTCTTCAGCATCTCCAAGCTACAGACAGAGCCAGGATCCCAGGCCACGACCACCTGACACGGACTGACCTCATCTGGACAAGGACCAGCCCACGCACAATTACCCAAAAGCTGGACAGCCAACAATCAATCTGTAAAGATGGCCATGACACAATAAGGCCCCGTTCACACTGGAGAAAGTCATTCCAGCTAGAGTAGGATTGTATCTGGATAGTCTTTAAACTGGATACGTTCAGACCTATTTTCAAATCTAATCTGACACAAGCGTGTCCGCACTCAATCCGGCTCACACCTAAGCCACATTTGAGCCAATCACACCTCGAACCCGGCTGCATCCAGTTTGATTTCAGCCGGATTTGAGGTGTTCACACTCATCTGGATACATCTGGATGCGGCCCTAATCCCGCTTTAGCCAGATTTATTTCCCCAGTGTGAACGGGGTATACCAATCCAGTTAACCAAACTGTTGTTCCTTCATTAACATTTCAATCCCCCATACACCATCCTGCTGCCCCAAAAACTCACTAGGGCACCAAATATAGATTAATCCATCACAAAAATAGCCCCCTGACAAATGCCCTATTTCCTCCTCTTTGAGTTTATTAAAACTTTCAGCACCGAGCTGTTTAGGAAATCACTTTCCTCTAACTTAAACAGATTTATGTACAGAGGTTAAGTCCACTGCAACACCACTTTCTGTGGACTAATGGCTGCTTGAATACATGTGAACATCAGCCCCACTGCCAGGCTAAAGAAGGGTTGCAGTCAGTTAATTAAAACCAGCAGTTAGTTAGCTTATTTTGTTCCGTTCAGGCTAAGGTAAGCCAACAGGACATATCAAAAAAGCCAAATAAAGTTTTAAATGTAGGTTTCTTTGCTGCAGCAGTGGATTTTTTGGAGTCTGTGCTGTGCCACCTGGCATGAAACTTCAAATTCTAAAAATCCTTTCTCAGATTCAAACAGCAGAGAAGTGAAAAATGTGACAGAAGCTTTGAATAAGTGAGGAGAAGAGATTAGCTCTAAGAGAGCTGGAACGATAGCTGCTGTTTTGACTGGACTTTAGAAGGTTGAGCCGCTATCAGACAGCCAAGAGTGAAGGCCTGCTGTGTGTGGATGACTGGGAGAGCCTAACAGTTGGTGTGGGAAATCACAAGCTGGGATAAAGTGTGAAGCTGGACCACGTCCCGTTTGTTTGGGGATGATGCTTTAAAAAAACAAACAGTGTGCCGCTGTGCACGTTGGCTCATCGAGTCAAATTAAGAATGACCCACCTCACTCAGAAACAGAGTTTCTTCACTTCCAGAACTGATGTGCATCACCACAAGGTAACAAAGCCTGCAGCGCTCACATTAACCTTTCTTGTTCTTTATAAAAGCCATTTATCCTCTGAAATGATTTCATTATCAGCCTCTGCTTCAGTGGAAGCCATAACAGAAGTCCCTTATCAGACAACCGTTGTGTGTTAATGCTGCCGCATCCACAGCGCACACACACACACACACTTTCCTCTAAAAACTTGGGATGTGCTTATTGGCTCCCTTTATCTATATTTCGGTCCTTTGCTGCTCTGTAAACATGCTCACTCACCTCATAAATAAATGCATCTGACTTGATTTAGACAAAGAAAAGTTCACCTTAAAAAATGCACGGATTCTCTTCTAAGCCTGGACAAGCACTTAGTTGCTTTATCAAACAAATTAAAGTACTGACCGACCTAATGTGTTATACCATAAGTATAAGGGCCAAATGTAGTTCAGACGGCCTCTGAAGAAGGACCAGTTTATCACATTGAGGGCTACGTCACATAAAAAATGTTCATTATATTCAGAGATAAATCACCTGTCAGATCAATATCAGTCCAAAGGTTAATATTAGATCCATGACTTGTTCTATAAAAAATGGCTACATTTTTGTGACCAAAAGTAAATGGACACCACTTTAGCATACAGCTAGTCCGTTTTGCTGCAGTCTGTTTTGTCCTAACAATGTTCCAGACTAAATATGTAATAGTTACATTAATTGACTGTGTTGGTGTAATATTTCAACATGGCAAAAAAACTTTTACTAAAACTGTTTAATGGGCTAGACAGGAACATATTGAAATTCAAACATGGTGGCTGGGTGTCCACATATTTTTGTCCATATAGTGTAAATAAAACCAAAGACTGACTCATGAACTTGATGTGTCCACAGTCCTAGCAACACCTCTTGCGCCTGAGTATGACAACATTCCCTGCTGAAATGATTGGAAGTAAGCTCTACATATCGGTGTCATCGAGTCAACCATTAGTACCCTACACACCAGACATTAGCCCAGCTCACAGCTTAAGAGGATGCTAACCCATAATGCCTGGTCACTGTGACATATGTGTACTGTATCCACTGTGTTCTGTACACGGGATTTCCTCCAAAGCAGTGACACGAATGTATGGTGCTGTTAGCAGGAGGTGCTTCCACTGGAAGGATACAGATATCAGTCCCAAACTGCATCATGTGTCAGTGGCAGAACATAACATGATCAAAAGATCATGTTACTGAAGGCACTACAGATAAGTGGATATAAGATTCTTTTACAGGCATTAATATTTACAGCAAGAGCACTGCTGTGACTCTCCTATGTTTGGGCTACATCAGAATCAGAATCGTGTTTATTGCCATGTAAGTGAAGGGGGTTCACATTACTAGGAATTTGCCTTAGTGATTGGTGCATACATAAAAACATATAATAATTAACATGAAACAAGATAGAACTAAGATAAAATTAAGGTAAATAAGGTCAAGTAAACAAGGTAAACTAAAAGTAAGGCTATAAATGACATAACAGACATACAATGAACAGAACATAAGATGAGTGGCGGTTGTAATGGCAAACATAGACCCTTATATGAACGTTTGTATCCTGTATATTGCGTCCAGAAGTAAATATGATATGAAAGCATTTTCTTTTAATTCTTAGTTCAATTGACTCTTCTGAGACCAGGTTAGAGCACCAAGGTCAAACTGAGTGTTGTTAAATGAGTCTGGCCTACAGAGGATTTCCCATTTGTGTCACGTTTGTTATACAGAAGCATCTGCAATGCTGTCCTTGGAAAGTGTTTAAAAAGAGCAGGAACTTTCCAAAGAATATTTGGCAGGTGATTGGATGAAGCATCTGTCTATCACAAGCTAACTTACTGGTGGAGGAAGTACTGAAGCTTGGTACTTAAATAAAAGTACAAATACCCAGTTTAATATATAAAGTAAAAGTAGAAGTGCTACATTAGCAATACTACTTAAGTGAAAGTCTTAAGTACTTTTAAAATGTACTTAAAGATAAGATAAGATAAAACTTTATTAATCCCGAAGGAAATTCTTGTGCCAGAGGTATCAAGTTGCATTAAATGCAGTTAAGTACAGAGTATAAGAGTATAAGTGTCACTATAATCCAAAAATAAGAGTACAGTACGCAGTATGAGCACAATATATGATACATGGATACAATATGGAGATGTAAGGTGCTAAGTAAGCATAAATATAGACAAGTGGAGGGAATGACAGTGATGCCTGACATGATTCTCCCTACAGAAAGGGGAGGAGTTATACAGTCTGATGGCCACTGGCAGGAAGGACCTCCTGTGGCGTTCTGTGCTGCTCCTCGTAGTCTCAGTCTACTGCTGAATGTGCTCCTGTAGGACAGCAGTGTGTCGTGCAGGGGGTGAGACGTGTTGTTACGAATACTGAGGAGTTTCCTCAGTATCCTCCTCTCTGTCACCTCCACCACAAGTATTAAAAGTAAAAGTACTCACACCGTGATGTAGGCAGAGCGACAATGACATTAATATCAAGTAAAGATATTCAGAATGGTGTGTTTTAGGCAAAAAAGACCTATAAGTTGAACTTTATGGGTTTCAACGATCCTCAGTCAGTTTCTATATTTCCTCTCTGGTGATTTCTTTAAAATATATATCAGTTTAGGTTAGCTTGTAAAAGATGAAAAGATGATTCCCCCAATCATCCAAGAACTCCTAAATTTGCCTGTCCCTTTCTAGGGCGTCTAGTACAGTTAGATTACTTTTAAAGAGGACTGGGTGTCCCCTTTTTCCATACAACGAAATGCTAAGCTAACTAGCTTTTAATCTGAGTTAAAACTGTTCCTTTAGAGTCAAAATATGGTTGATGGTATGATTAGTTCAAACAAACCTGCTCTTTGCACATCATGCTCATGCATAAGTGTGTTTTCCCTGCACACTTCAAACACATTGAAGGTTGGATTTTTTATTGGCAGCAGTTGTCTATGGAAAATGTACTGTATAATAATGCAATGAAAATAAAATGCCTTGCTGCATTCAAACACTGATGTAACTCCACTGTAATCCATGTTGTGTCCTTTCCCTCTTACTGCCTGTTCATCTGCTTCCTCTGAGCTTCTGCACCTTGCTCACAGATTTTCTTTTCCTCTGAGTGGGTGAAAGAAGGCAAAGAAGACACAAGTGTGACAGACCCACACAGGACATGAGCAGCCAGACATGGATATCGAGCCTCCTGACACATACAGTGTATGTGTGAAAGCCGCATATTCACCGAGCAGCTCTATCAGAGATGTCTGACTGGTCCCACATTCATCCTGCAGCATGACAACGAGTTCAAATGTACAGCCAGGGTCCAACTATCTTCAATGACAAGGAGACCAGATGGTCTGGCCCCCAGAGAGCCCTGATCTCAAAAATCACAGTCAGCCTGGGATTATAGGAGGAGACAGAAGATACTGAGACAGCCGGAATCCACAGAGTTCTCCGATATTCTGAACAACCTACCTGCCAACTAACCTGAAAAACAAGTGTTCAGCTGTGCCTAGGAGAGTTGGTGCTATTTGAAAAGGTAGAGTGCTCACAGCCAATATTGATTTAGGTGTTTTTAGTCTTTACTACACAATTTGAGGCATATTTTTAAAGCACCGCTGCCTTTTAATGCTGTAAACACTTGCAGAGCAACAACCCATGGTTATTTTTGCAAGCAGCTTATAGGTACGTTATATTGTGACCTTTCGTGGCTGGGTGGGACAGCATACCATACTTAAAGACGCGCCTGGCTGACCCCAAATAAACATAACCAGCTGTTTTTCAAAGGTGATCCCAATATGTCCCCCTGTAGGTTTTATAAAGTACCAGTCGGAAATTAGATCAAAACAGGTTTTTGTACCAGTCTCTATCATGTTTTATTTTTTCTCACTTTGGATGTCTATTCGGATTGACTCACTATTGGAGTCAGCCTCAAGTGGCCATTTGTGGAATTGCAGCTTTCCATTTGTCAGTGCAGTTCAGTTCATTTTTCAGCCCTGAATCGGTGCACAAGATTGTAGCACAGATTATCATCAACTCAGACCCTTCACATGGATAGCAGGAAGATGAATTCCATGACAAGACCACAAAGAAAAAAGTGCAAATATGTTCATTTATTTTTAGTTTATGAACAGGCGTAACAGAACAGTATGTTACTTTCTACAACACCCAGAACGCTTTGCAATCTATTCCTTCTGATGTGTCGCCCCAGTCTGATGCTTTAGATAGGCTTGACACTGACCTTTGTGGAAGTGGGCCTACAAACCGTCAGGAAGTACAGACTGTAGATTCTGCATGGAGGAAAGTGAGAGACACTACACAAAAGCTAGATACAGTATGTGCACATTTTATCGTGCCAGAATGTCATGAACTATTCAAATAGTGTGTCTGTGTGTGTGTGTGTGTGTGTAAAGCAGGTGCAGTTTGGTGCATCTCTGACCCAGTGTGTGCATGTTCAGCATAAACAAGACCCAGAAAACTCTTCTGATGATTTGCCTGTGACTTGAGTTACGTTTAAATAAACATTTGTTTGCATAGTAAGTGAGGGCAAATCTGGAGTTGAGCAATAAATGCAACTAGATTCATGGCAGGAGACTGTGGGATGTTGCTGGCAGGGCCCCGAAGAAAAGTGTCTTTGTGAAGAAAACAAATGATCTGGAGCGTTATTGGACGTAGATTTGTTTCACTCTGATTATTCCCAGCTTGCCACAGACATCCACCAGGACTCAGCTGGAAGGATTAGGTTTCCTGTCTTTTCCAGGCAGCAGTTTGAAAAATAGCAGTCAAAACTGGGGCAACTTAGTACCTTTTGAACCTATGAGTCTGACTGTCAACACAACAGACGGGCACCAGAGGAAAGGGATTTTACCTCCTAAAGTTTCTACAACAAATATAGGTCAGATTCCCATTGTGGGACTAATAAAGGTATTCCTAATCTTAATCTTAATCTTAAAATATACCACTTACATGTTTTCAGCCAGACAGGTCCATTCAGAGGCATCCAGAGAGCTAAGCTATGGGTGGACGACATGGTTAACCATCAGCGTTATAGAATGGTTTCTGTCACCTTTCATGGCCGTAAGTCTAATATTTTTGAGATGAAGCATAAAATCCTGCTATTAGTGTTTTTACCAAAGCTTCACTTGAAACCTCTTTTTATTCGTACCTTACACTCTTTTTTATTTATACTGGACCCAGTCGACTCCCTGTCTGTCTCAGCTTCGCATCTGACTTTCTGACACAGACATTTAAAAATAACATTGTCTTGGGCGAATTAAGCGTGAATTAATTTGGGGTTGCTGTGTGTCATGCAGTAATTTTATATTCTTAAGAATATATAAGGCAGGAGAATGATGTGGGTGGAGTGGGTGCTAGTGCGGATTGTTGAAGGCTAGCAGATAGAGCTATGAGGGGTTCCACCACAGATAGTAGAAAAAGACAAGGCCACAGATACAGTGCCTTGCGAAAGTATTTGGCCCCCTTGAACTTTGTGACCTTTTGCCACATTTCAGGCTTCAAACATAAAGATATAAAACTGTAATTTTTTTTGTGAAGAATCAACAACAAGTGGGACACAATCATGAAGTGGAACGAAATTTATTGGATATTTCAAACTTTTTTAACAAATAAAAAACAGAAAAGTTGGGCGTGCAAAATTATTCAGCCCCTTTACTTTCAGTGCAGCAAACTCTCTCCAGAAGTTCAGTGAGGATCTCTGAATGATCCAATGTTGACCTAAATGACTAATGATGATAAATGGAATCCACCTGTGTGTAATCAAGTCTCCTTATAAATGCACCTGCACTGTGATAGTCTCAGAGGTCCGTTTAAAGCACAGAGAGCGTCATGAAGAACAAGGAACACACCAGGCAGGTCCGAGATACTGTTGTGGAGAAGTTTAAAGCTGGATTTGGATACAAAAAGATTTCCCAAGCTTTAAACATCCCAAGGAGCACTGTGCAAGCGATAATATTGAAATGGAAGGAGTATCAGACCACTGCAAATCTACCAAGACCTGGCCGTCCCACTAAACTTTCAGCTCATACAAGGAGAAGACTGATCAGAGATGAAGCCAAGAGGCCCATGATCACTCTGGATGAACTGCAGAGATCCACAGCTGAGGTGGGAGACTCTGTCCATAGGACAACAATCAGTCGTGTACTGCACAAATCTGGCCTTTATGGAAGAGTGGCAAGAAGAAAGCCATTTCTTAAAGATATCCATAAAAAGTGTCGTTTAAAGTTTGCCACAAGCCACCTGGGAGACACACCAAATATGTCGAAAAAGGTGCTCTGGTCAGATGAAACCAAAATCGAACTTTTTGGCAACAATGCAAAACGTTATGTTTGGCGTAAAAGCAACACAGCTCATCACCCTCAACACACCATCCCCACTGTCTAACATGGCGGTGGCAGCATCATGGTTTGGGCCTGCTTTTCTTCAGCAGGGACAGGGAAGATGGTTAAAATTGATGGGAAGATGGATGGAGCCAAATACAGGACCATTCTGGAAGAAAACCTGATGGAGTCTGCAAAAGACCTGAGACTGGGACGGAGATTTGTCTTCCAACAAGACAATGATCCAAAACATAAAGCAAAATCTACAATGGAATGGTTCACAAATAAACATATCCAGGTGTTAGAATGGCCAAGTCAAAGTCCAGACCTGAATCCAATCGAGAATCTGTGGAAAGATCTGAAAACTGCTGTTCACAAACGCTCTCCATCCAACCTCACTGAGCTCGAGCTGTTTTGCAAGGAGGAATGGGCAAAAATTCCAGTTTCTCGATGTGCAAGACTGATAGAGACATACCCAAAGCGACTTACAGCTGTAATCGCAGCAAAAGGTGGCGCTACAAAGTATTAACTTAAGGGGGCTGAATAATTTTGCACGCCCAATTTTTCTGTTTTTTTATTTGTTAAAAAAGTTTGAAATATCCAATAAATTTCGTTCCACTTCATGATTGTGTCCCACTTGTTGTTGATTCTTCACAAAAACTTACAGTTTTATATCTTTATGTTTGAAGCCTGAAATGTGGCAAAAGGTCACAAAGTTCAAGGGGGCCAAATACTTTCGCAAGGCACTGTACATTTATGTCATCCACCGATTTGTGGAGTATCTGTTGACAGTTTTACTTTTTTGACCTTTGCTACCTTTTCATTGGTGCCAGAAATGATCATATTTGGAAGAGGGGGTGGAGCCTGAGAGCAGAGCAGTAGCTAATGAATCAAGCGGCAAACAGAGACATTTATAAGATAGACAACTTTTCAGGTTTGCCCATAAAAATGTGGCCAAAATATTTGGTTTAGTTTAGCGGGTCAAAAGGTGTTCTACTCATCTCCTTTGACGGGGAGGGAAAAAGGTCACGATCAAATTTTAAATACTCACGTTCTGCATAATAGTGGAATATTAGTGTACATTTAAACCCTTAACAATCCCTTTGTGCTGCTTAGTCAGTCACAGGTTGGAGTCCTCCAAAATTACATATTATCTTTACTTTTTGCCATTTTTCTTTTTATCCTCCAAATCTGCACTATCCAATTAAGCAGAAACATTCCCTCCAACACACAAACAAAAAAACTGGGGAAGGATAATCCTGAGATAACAAGAAGCTTTCAAGCTAGAAGCAAGATGTCATCTCAGTAAAATAATGTCTCTTGAACTAATTATGTATCCAAAATGGCTGTCCCGGGCCAAATTAAAGATCAGAGCGCTGGGGGAGCATTCAGACTGATGCAATGACCCCAAAAGAAATCGAAAACGTTCCTCCCTGTCAATCACCAGCTTGCATCAGCTCGGCTAATTTGAGGAAGTTTCTTCAGAACAATATAGAACTTTCAGCAAAAGTCTTATGCCCTCATTACTTCCAATATCTTTAGAGTTTGACCCAAAACTTGAGAAGTGCTACTCAGGAAATCTGCTTCCCAAGATGATTTTAGAGACTTTGTTCCATTTCGTCCAATAATCTGTGACAAACAGAACTTGATATCAAATGATGACAGGTAGTCAACAAGCTTAGCACACGGCTTGCTTAGTTAACTAGTGTGGCACATATTTCCGCTGCTTTTACCTTCTGTACAGATTTAACACTTTAATAAAAAACACCCCTGTGTGGATTCAGCTTTGCTCCAAACTGACTGCAAACAGACAATGCTGTAATAACAACCACCGTAAAAGAGAGGGGTCTATTCTGCTGAAGCAGTGTGTATCCGAACTGTTGTTGACCTGAGGGAGAGTCTTCCTCTGAGAAACTCAGCGGGTGTAATGAAATGGCAGCGGGCCGCTCAGTTCACTGATGTGTGGAGGCCATATATCGCTCCACTCACAGCGGAGAGCGTCTGCTCCCAGCTGGACTAAAAGTAGGTTGAGGTGCTTGAGAGAAATCACTTGGCATACCAGCTGTTCCATCTACCTAATAATCGGCTTTACTATATGAAGGTCCGCTCCGGTCCGCCTATAGGCTCGCAGCAGCGTCACTGACTTAGAAAGGTTCTGATTGAGCTAACTGGCCGGCTGTTTGTTTGGATTTCGTGGAGGAAAGTGCGCTCCCCCCTCCCCAACTATGACAGCTCCAACTGGCAAACACAAGAGAGGGAAATGAAAGAACATGAACCAGATCGTTACAGGGAACACAGTCCAATTTGTGCAGAGAAGTAAAGGTTATTACACGGACTGAGAAAAAGTTAAGGTCAGACGTTTAATGGCTGCAAGAGGCATGTTCAGACCTGGCTTTGCAACAGAGAAAGAATGTAAGCGGCTCCCACACAGACCGCTCTGATACGAGCTGGCCTGTATGCTCTTCTTCCTCACTGCCATGTTTTCTAAGCATTTATTTAACTGGATGGAGCTTTGACTGCCAAGTTTCCTCTGTGGAGAAATGTGAAGGCCACTGACCACGTTACAGCAGCACAGTTAATGAACGTCCTCATTTATAGTCAGTGTTGAAAGAACAATGTGTGAACGGAGATCTCACCTCTGACTGAAGTGCTACCTAAAATTTATAGAAGGACGCACAGGAAACACAATCCTTACAAGTTCTTTTTGTGGTTTCTTTTTCCATCTATGAAACACAGATCAATAATCTGCAAATGACACAAATATGCTCAACTCAAAAATAATATACACAATATACTGTTATTATAACATTTTATCTGCACAGCCAAGCAGTATTTTATATTATATAATAACAATTAAATATTATTTTTATATTATTTAATAAAAAAATACTAAATAGTGTAAAAAAGTGATCAAAAGCTAAACCTATCTAATAATAAACTTCTGGGTTTCTCTAAAATGTTGTCTCTTGTTTCAAGTTTCCTCCCCCAGTGTTACAAATGGTTAAAGAATACGCAGAATAAAGGGGTTTCCTGCCCTTTAATCAGTTTAATATGTTCCAGTGTCAGCTAATGCCAGTTATTACAAAAATGGCCCAAAATTTACCAATGAATCAAACGTGTTATTTTACATGGGAGTGATTTTAAAACTTGAAAATTGGTGATATTTTAATAATGATTTTCTCAAGATAAATTGTTTAGTGAACAGCACCTGTGAGGACAGATTGTACCCTTCATTTTTGCCGAAAGCTGGATATAGGTGAGCCTTAGTGACTTTTTTTTGTGTTAACGGACAAATGATTTATTGTTTCCGCTGTGTCAAATAGCTGCTGCACCTGCTTTATCACTGCAGAACAACCACAGCAGCACAGGAGATTGTGTCTGGCATTTAACAATGGAGAGAAGCAGGTGTAAAACTGTAACGACAGAAGTAAAACCCAAGATATGGCAGCAAATTCAGGAAGAAAAAAGATGCATTAAAAGTTAATTGAACTAATCTCTCTTTTCTCTGTTTTACTCTGTGGAAGAGGTTTTTTTTTCTTCTTAGTTCTAACAGCAGCTCCGGTCCAGTGTGATGTGATTGAAGCAGCCAATTAAAAACTCATTAAGTAGGCATGTTATATTATTTTTAATCTTTTTTACAGCAATAATGTTGTTGAAAGGGTTTCAAACTTTTACAATGAATCTTCATAACTTATTCAGCCACTGATGTTTTTGCAATAACATCCATCTAATTCAGGCCTCACATACTGTGTAGCTTCTTCTTTCAGGATGAACACACACCAAGAAAATGCCCTCATTACTTTTTAGAACTGTACAATACACACTGACACACACAGAGTTTAATAAACAGAGCTTTGTGCTTCGTCTGTTTACATGTGTTGTGAAACAATGAAGGTCTGCACTGGCCCCCGTCATGCTAGCTGCTCCTAATGGCTACACTCCCAGAAAAATTAAATTAACGGGATACTACCTAATAAAGCTACATTTAAAAGTGGTGCAACAAGGCAAAAATACTGTTAGCTAGGTGGTGGATACATCAGCACCAGAGATCCATCGCTGACCACTAATGGATGCTGTTTCTAAGACCACACAGCAGACATCACAAACAGAACAGCCAATAGGGGAAAAACTAGCAGGTTGCTAGGCAACAGAACAACATGAGATCCTTCATAGATAGATTCATAGGCCATGGCATTGACAGTGTGTCCAACCTTTGCAGTCTACGGAAGAGACACCTCCTAGAGTGATCTACGTCAGATAGCGGTGGTGAAGCTGGTTGCAGATTGGTCTGCCACATCAATAGTGTGACCCAAAGACCCAAACCCTCCTTTCCTAAACCTGACCAAATAGTTTTGGTCAAACCTAAACAAGCTCCACCTTCTGCGTGACACTCTGGTTAATATACAGTATCTGTTTGGGAATCACTTCCAACTGACCTATTCCGCATGCACCGAGTCTGGCTGCCTGTCTGATGTATTAGCACTAGTACTGGCATGATGATGGTATTCCAGGGTCTCGACCTTCCTTAGGTGATCAAGGGATTTACAGCCATCTGCTGCAGGAGCTTCAGTCTTGCCCTGCATCTTTATGTGTGTATGTCTGGATGGGGGTCATCTCTCTCTAACCTCCTTGTTGTCCTTTCTCTTTGTATTCTTGTCACTCGTCCATCCCTCCCCTCCAGCAGCTTGTCTGTCTCTGGCTGATGCTGTGATGATGTTCAACACCAAGACAAAGGTCATGCTCCAAGAGCAAGTGAGACGGTACGGACCGTAAAACCCAGCCAGCGTGATCTCTCCTGTGTGTAGGATCTCTGCTGGTTTACAGTTTGGTAACAGGATTTATCACCCATCAAATGTTATGTCGAAGCAATGAAAACAACACAGATGATGATGTCACTCACTATACACTACACTATACACTACACTATACTGTAACAAAGCTGGAAGGGATACAGCACAACTCACAACTACATCAGTAATATACCTGGCATTATGTGCATGTGTTTACAAGACAGTGAACGTGAAAAGGAAGGTCGGCCAATGTATCACAAAAACAGGATGTAAAATACTGCACATGGTACAAACACAGTACACAGCAATTAATATTTCATACTCTGCCTCTGAGCACAGAATGTCATCAGTGTGTAAACGGATGTTTTTGCATAATGAATGCTGATGTGGTTACGTAATATCAAGTTTAAAAGACATGATAACGGCGTTTATTAGAACGTGACTGCAAGATGCATTTGTAAATCATTCCTTCAAATATTCAGATAGGGACTCGGACTCTTGCACCCAAAAGCGGCAATCATCCCTCTACACCACGAGCCACAAAAAATCATTCTCTGCTGCAAATGTGTTACACACAAAACCAGCCCAAAACAAAGTCCAACATCAGTTTGATTCAAGTAACTGAAAACAAGTCAAAATCAAATCCAGAGTGTGTCCAAAGCAGCTCCAATGCAAACTTAAAACTAAGTCCAGGAGTCCAAAACTAAACAACCAACCCAAAACAACCCCAAACCTAGTCCAACACCAAGTACACAAACGGTCCAAAACAAAGACCAACACTAGCTGAAGACTAAACCAAGTACAACACTAGTCTGAAACTACATACCAGCTCAAGGGGGTCCAGGCTTCAGCAGACCTGTGCACACTTTTGTCTGACATGAATGTTCCTGTGAGAGCTCAGTCAGTCCACTTTGTTAAGTGCAACAAGAGCCAAGTGCGCAGGGGAGTGAGAGCTGAATCAGGATCTGTGTACACGTCACACACACCTAAATACGAAGTGGCATAACATCAGTGTGACAATTAGCATACAGTGTGAGTGTGAATTCTTTAACACAGCACTTGTTTTGTGAGCATCTCTTTGCACTCAAGAGCCTTTTTAAAGGGAAATCTACTGTTTGTGCAGCAGCTGCCGCCTTTAAGTGTGTCTCACACTGTTCAGACCAGAGGCAGCAGCTCCCGTATTCATAGCAGTGATGTAACAGGCTGGTGGGCTGCAGAGGAGATAGAGAAGGCAGAGCACTGCTAACACTGGAGACTCCCTGCAGTCACTGTGCAAAATAACAGACGAGACATTTACAGACAACAATAAAAATACAAATAAAAACCCATATTTTTCCTCACAAAAGCATAAAGGCCTTCCTTCACAGAACATACATTGCCCAACATGCAATTTTATATTATCTTAGCATAAATACAGTACAGCCACAACAGTCTGAGTAAGGAGGTAGGATGGTGGGGTACATGCAGCACGGTGGTCCGCGGTTCGAGCCCCCCCTGACACCGCTGTTTGGTTTTTGTGGTGTTAAGACTCATTTTAATTGTGGCTGAATTTGGCGTTAAACACAGGGTTAAACAAGGGGTTAGGTAAAGATCATCTTGAAACACACACATTTCATAACATTACCGTCTGATTTACTATATCTACTTTAATAAAAACCCTGGTGTGTGGCTGCTGAGGACTGAAATATCAACCTGTGCCCGGTGAGGACAGGCTACAAACCTCATCGGGAGGATTCATGAAAGTCAGGATATTATTACCATTGCAGTTTTTTGAAATGTCTCTTGTGAATCTTTCATCTTTGAGTGAAATACTAAGTCACTCCTCAAACAGAGCTGTCCTGTCAGTGGCAAATAAAAAAGGGCGACTGAAAGACAGATCCACCGCGTACTGAGGCGATGATGGATGGAACTTAATAACTCATCATATTTTCTGGAAGGAGTGTCGTCCCGGGGTTTACTTTATTCTGAGGCAGCCAGATGTGCCACCACCACCGCACAGTATGCTGCAGCAGCCATCAAACGTCTGCAGCGGCCTCGCCACTTGGACCCTTTGCACTTTGAGCCTCAGAACGTAATTCAAATTCAGCTCTCCGATGGGTGCCCCGATGGTCGGCTGGCCTGATGTTGCCTCTCAGCATCTGAAATGACCAGCGGGACGCTTTCTTTGAGTCGGGGCGAGGAGACAGTGGTCCATCTCTCCTTTCCTTCAGTCCTCGCTGACTGAAATCAACCCGACCGGTTTCAGCTCTTCTTTTTATTCAAGGACTCAGAAATCCTAACAATGATTCATGCGTTGTTTCGGAGCTTATTATGTTGTTTTAGTTCTTCTTCTGAACAAATACCAACACCAAGAGAACAAACAGCATGGCACTACTCAAATGTTTGTTCAGCTCTAAGACTGCAGCTGGTTTTTTTATCTCATAGCTGCAATGTTTTGTGTTCTGCTTTATTCTTATGTTTTCATCTCTTCCCCTGTTGTTCTACTCATTACTGGCTATGAGGATAAAACTGCTGTGAAACACAAATGTTCGTCTTGTGCAGCAGTTAAAGGAGAAGGCAGCTGCAACTAAGACCTAAATGGCAAATACAAAGACAGAAACGGTGTGTTTCTTTTACACCAGGCTGGTTTGGGTCAGTTTGTCCATGCTGGGGCAAACCTGTCAATCAAAACTACCTAACAGCCCTCTGAGAACTGTAAGTAGAAGTGTGTGTGTAAATGAAACAGGCCAGCAGGATTTAACTGTGCTAGCACATATGTGAGTAAAGCATGATATTATTAGTGTGAGCACACACCTGCTTACTGCCACAACATAAGAGCCTGCCTAAAAGCACTGCTCTGCCAGGGACACACTGCCATATACAAGTGTATACAAGAGTGCCAGCTAACGTTATTAGCAACAGAGCGATGAGGCAAGCTCTCCCACCGTCAGCTCCACTCCTCACCACAGAGTACACAGCTTCACCTGCTGCCGCTTGCTTTACTCTCAGCATTTCCCTGGCAGGGTTTACTCTATCTTCCAGGCTTAAATTCAAGCACTTGCAGCCGAACCACCAGTGGTTCAGACCAATCAGCGTCCAGTGACTTGTGTTTTGCTCATGAAGACGACAAGAAGCACCTCCCAGTGTGCTGCAACTTTCAAAAGATCCTCACCGCTGCGTTTCGTTTCCTTTTATTGAGCCTACATTGATCTGATTGGTTGAACTCATTACAAGGGGACTGGACAGATGGTTCATCCAATCATCTGCCATAAAAGTGCTTGCACCTCTTAAACTCTTTCCTTGGGCGATCTCACAGATGGCTCTATGTAACAAAGCATCTGGCATGTAGCTGACTTAAATCTAACACATGCTCATTTATATGAAGGTTTAAACAGGACAACATGAAATATTACTAAGCTTAACCTTTAAATGTAGTCATGAGTTTACAGCACCTAAAAACATGTGACCTTTTGAAAGGTGAAAGGTTAACCTGCTTATTGACAGTGGTGGAGTACAGCTGCAGGAGCACCCCAATAACAAACTCTGGAGAGCCCTTCGTTTCATCTCTGCACGGCCGCATTAAAACCTGTAATGAATCCATTGGAATGTTTAACTACGGCTAACGCGCCGTCTCAGGGAGCACGTGCCCGTCCAGTACAGCGGCCTGCGGCAGCCCGGCTGAATAAGAACAAATAGCAGCGGTGCCATAATCACCGCCAGCATTAGCTGTAATGTCGTTACCGCGGTGAGTAATTGCAAGAAATGTAGCAGGCAGCCATCAGGCGTGGAGAATGTGGATGTGTAATGATATCAGGAGATTATTGAGATTGAGTATCATAACTTCATTGGCCTCTCTCTCTGATCCCGTCCTTATTTTTTTCTCTCCCTCTCACTTCCTCCCGTCTCTATGTCCTTTAGTCCCATTTAAAATTGCTCATATCTCCTCTACTGCGTGGGTGGAATGTAGTTTCCTCCTCCTCCTCCTCCTCTTCCCCCTGATCCAACTACTTCTCTTCATTTCCTTCTCTTTCTTCCCCTTCTCTCCCTTCTCTCCTGTGGCCCTGTGAGAGAACACGAGAGGCGCTGGCGAGAGAGGTTTTATGAAGAAAGAGTGAGAGAGAGATAGGCAGAAATAGGGAAACTGCATGACAATGACAAAGAGAGAAAAATATATGAATAAGAGCAGTGTGTGAGTGTGTAAGAGAAAGAGAGAGAGAATGAGGGAGCGAGAGAGCAAGGCAGAGGCTCTTCTGATCACTAACTTGGTGTCCTACTTACTCTCTCTGCAGCACACCCAAATAACAACCCTGAGCTGTGATATTATATTCCCAAAACACACCGACTCAGAAATAACCCCCCTCACACACACACACACACTCCCAATGCAAGAAAAGGGATGCACACTAAACAACCGCAATATTATTACATCCTGTGCAGACACACACCCTCCTCTTCACAATGCACAAATAACACGAGGTGTGATTTTATATATATATATATATATATATATATATATATATATAAAACGTTCTTTTCCACTAACAGACTGAGGCGTGTTTTCAGTCTCTTTTTCCTTTGTCTCAAGTGGGCTATCTGCCATTTCCCAGCATCCTCTCTGTGTCAGAGACACATCCACATTTGAGCTTCAATTTCTTCCAGCTTAAAACACATTGAGGGGCCAAACCCTACATAGTTACACTTCTCTCTGTCACATGTTGTCGTCTGCAGCCTAGATATGGCTGGTGTGGGCAGTGAAAATCTGCGGCGGCTGTCTTCTGGCAGCAATACTCAGTTTGACTCATTCCACCTGCTAAAAGAGTGGGATCCATGGGCCACAACTGGGCCAGATGTGCATCTGTGTAGACCACCAATGTGTGATTGATTTTCGAAATAAAAATCAGCTGCAGCAAACAGACACATACACAGGTAGCTTAAGTTTAGCCTCTCAAATATTGATGCAGTTACTTCATAGACTGCACGTCTCACAGTCTATGAGGCATGTGCAAAAGTTTGGGCACTGGTGTATCTCCCATTGCACAGCGGGGATTTACTGTTTATTTTCCTTTTTTATGTGAAATGATAAAACAAAAACACCATGTTCCTTCTACAAAACAGTAAAAGAGATGTTTAACCAGGTAAAATGCAAAATGTCCTAATCCAACATCAAAAGAAAAGCACAGTACAACAAAAGAATCCAGAGGATGTAAAAATAGAAGAGGGGACTACATCACAGTTCGGTGGCAGAACTGATCACCAAACAGAGGCATGAATGATTCAGCATGACATGGACTTCAGTCCTGTGCATGTGTGCATGTTTCTCTGTGTGTGTTATGTGTTAATGGGAGTGGGGGTAGTTTTCCCTGCAAAATGCTTTTAATGCTCTGTGTGTTTTAAGAAGTCTATGCTGAACCTGAACCGGTTGTTTTTTATGCAAAACTAAAATTAACTGCCGGCAAAAATCATCAACTTAACAGTGGGAGAAAACACAACAGCCCACAGCGTCAGGGGGTCAACCTCAGACTCCAGAGTGAAAGTCCGCTACACGTAGTGCGGCTATCCCCAACTGAGCAATCCCAGCATATTAGCAAAAACATAACTGTGTCGAATCTGGAGGCCTTTTTTATGAGGTTCGCAAAATCATTCCTCCACTTGGCAATTCCTTTGCAACGTTCTTCACTTGCACAATCATCTTAAACTGATAAACGTCAAATGTTGATGAGGGGCTAGAGGTGGGAAGTACAGCCAAAAATCACAAAGATGTCCTCCATCATTGTGTAACCTTCGGCCCCTCCAGTGAAGCTCATCTCATCACAGGACAATCAATGGGCTGAAGATACAGTATGTTGCAGCTGAAGCGTATGAGGGCTGCAGTACTGTATGTTCAAATTACAGAAAGCATATGAAGTTGCCAGTTTCTTTGGCTCATGTTTCTGAAAGCGTAGTTATCACAGTCTGTTTTTATGTCAAGTCCAGACTATCGCACAGGTTGGGAAAAGACTGCAAGCTGTCCATCATGTGCCAAATCACAGCGAGAACATTATGTTTGAACTGCCTAGATCACCCTCTGTCATCCAGCAGGCTATTTGGAAGCCATTTACATAAAATTTACATTAATCAGGACCACCTCCTCCAACTGATGAGTAAAGGCTGCAGCCGGAGATGTCAGACTGTTACAGCGATCTACGATCTGATGTTTGAAAGAGTGGGGAGGAATCGGCAGCATGATAAAGGTGAGGTTGCAATACAGCTGGAGGCTGCCAGGTTAGCGTTTAGCACATCGATTCATCTTCACTTCAGTCGTTCCTGATGTGTATGGAGATCATGTGGAAGGTAAAGGATTTGTAACACTGATAGGGTCTCAACCCTGCAAGCTGCAATGTGAATAGACTGAACTGTGAGATACCATGTTAAGATCTTTTAGTATTTTATACATCTCTACTGCTCAAATTTCACCACAGTAGTAAGTTGCGTGCTCATCAAAGCGGTATGCGACTGGCTAAGCTCTCGTCTAATTTAACCACAGACGGTTAAATGAGCCCACTCTATTTGGCCAAGAGGGCGAGAGGTGTCCATCACTTCACTCTCTAAGCACTGCATTAGAGCTTAGACTCTGCATGAACACAACACAAAGTGAAGAACAGAGAAACAGGTGTGGATCTACTCAAATATGCTGGGAGAGATTTGACTGGTAGGCCAGAGGGAAAGTAAATAGATATATAATAGCAAATAAATTGTTTACTGACAACCATTATATTTATAGACATCTAACTGCAAACTGTATATACTTATAAAATCCTGTCTGTCCCTCTCACACCACCCCTGTTGTTAAATTTAAACCTGGTTGTAGCTGCTGGAAAGAGCTGGGAGGTTGATGGTCTCAATCCCCTGAGCTCCCCTCTTCCTCCTCATCCTTCCTTTACTCCTCCACTCCCTTTAAGGCTGGCAGTGGACACACACACAAAGGAAACGCAGTCAGAGCTGGTGTAGAGATCCATCAGGAGGAAAGGGCAGCTCCCCTGAGATCTCGCTTTTTCTTCTATTCCTCATCGCCAAACCCACTCCTCCTCGCACTTTTTCCCCTGTTTTCCTACCTCCTCATTCTCACGGCCAGGCAGGCACAGAGAAGCACACAGTCCCCAGAATCTCACTGATCTTGATTGTGACCAATTTTTTAAAAATAAATCATGATGAGAAGCCTATAAAAACATCGCTCTGACTCAATGAATTAAATGTGCACAAGCCAGGTTGCTAAAGACAGGGAGTGCAGATTTGGCAGGACAGACAACACTCGAGTTTTTTACCTGGCATTTGCTTAAGAATAGTTTGATTAGGGCTTTTTGCTCCTGTGCTGTACGTCTGAGGCAAAAAAATAGATCTATTTCTGTTACTGCATTTTTAGAGGTTAACACACATACCACACACTTTGCTATCTCTGACAACACTGGGCAGACAACTTGCGTTTCAGAATGGCAGTTTGACAGTTTGTTCAGCCTGCTGAGCCGAGCTGAGAAAGCAGAGAAACTTAAAAGGGGAAGCAGAATCCAGTCGCACCAGTTCGCAGCCAGAAAAAAATATTACAGTTCAATACTTCAGCTTTGTGGGTTTTTTTTAATAACTGACGGATAAGAGAGACTGAGAGGTTTAGTGTAGCTGATGCTCCGATCATGAGATGCAAGTATATTTGTAAGGTTTATTTCACCTGAGTTTTGAACAGATATGTTTTCAATTCTTTTCTTTCTTAAACATACAATGATCAATTAAGAGGGCAGAGAGTATTAGCCACGCTAGCCACTCAGTGAGCTTGTGCCTGAGCTTGTGAATGAGCAGAAACCTCTTGGGGGTTTAAATATGAACACTCCATTCCAAACACTGCAGTTCCTCTAATGACCACTTGCGGCAGGCTATAGAAGTGAGCCAATCCACCAGCCCATCCTCACCAGGGAAACATAACAAGAGGTGGATATTTTAGTCCTTGAAAACAGAATGTTTGGCCGCATTGCCTTGTGTGGATGGAGGCGGGGTCTCCCTATGGCTGCTGAAACTGACCATGTGACAGAAGCAGTTTCCCTTTTAAACATGTGTAATGTTAGGAATTTGTTTAAGGTGACTTTTACCTAACCCCTTACCCTGTTTTAATGTCTAAAGAAGGTAAACAGCGAGTGAAAACAGAACAGCTGGCAGTGTCAGGGGACTCGCACAAACACTGATACTGACACAACAGTCAAATCAGGGTGAAAACAGAACATTTCCAGTGACTCTGAACTATTCAAATTCAGCCTAACAGGGAAATTAGGCTTGGCTTCATCCTCTGACGAACCTCCTCTGATGAACAAAGTGTAATCTATATGCACATTTTCATCCCGCCTGTCACGGCTAAAGAGCGAAACTGAAGCAGCACAGAGAGATATCCTGACTTTATCCTGTATGAGACATGCTCCAAAAAATGGTTCAATCCTAAAATCCTCATAATGCAACAAGATAGCAGATTTCTTGACTGATAAACGCTACCTCGATGACACGCTTCAACCTGCAAGCTTCAAGCACAGACAACCTCATCACAGCTATTTATTTTTCTCAGACTTGTAAAATCTGCCCTCAGAGCCACAGAAGTCATTATGCGACACTTCCATGAGTAGAACAAGTAAACCTGGAATTTGCCAGATTGTCTGCGCAGGTTTTACATATACAGCCCAGGAGAGCTCCTAACACACCAAGCCGACAGGTTGAGATGACACCAGCTGGTTCACATCAGTTTCCTCACTGGTGGCTAAATAGAAGCTCATTGTTCTCACTGGTTCACTGTTTAATTGTATTGTTTGTTCACTCATCCCCTACAATGCAAACACTGAAGAGTAGAGATTTTAGTCACCTGAGTCTGTTTGGTCCCTTTGGTGACATTTTAGGTTAGCATAACCACCAAATCCAACCTGACTGCCCATCTTTCAATCATAGGTAAAGGCTCACAGAGGAAGCGACCTCATCAGTGATCTCTAACCACGGTGCACCGTCCAGATTTCCTCAGAGGTTTTAACTGGGCCTCCTGCTGCAAGTGATTTTATATGAATGATAGGAACATCTCGGGGTCCAATCAGGGTAACGGAGAAGAGAAATGAGAGGGATAACAAAGACCGAGAGAAAGATGGGCGACTGGGGACGAGATGAAGAGATGCTGAAAGAAAAGATTGACAGAGAGAAAGAAGAGGCAAAGAAAAAGTGGACCAGCCACGCACAGAGAGGGGAAGGAGGGCTGGAAGAGAAGGAGAGCTGGAAGGGCAGAGGAGATGAGAGAGAATAAAGGCAAGGGGAGAGAGAAGATGAAAGGAGACAGGGAGACAAGCAGACACAGATGTGATCAAATATACATAAGAACTGTACAACGAAAGGATGAACCTGACGCCCCTTACAGCCTGACGCAAAGACAGACGGAGGAATGACAGCGAGAGGAAGACGAGCCGGCGCCTTCACAGAGGATGGAGGCATACAGTAACTGTATAGTGATTAAAAAAAATCTTCCTTTTCCAGGTTCATTAATTAGAAACACTATGAAATATTGCACAAGAAATCAGTGGAATCAATTGATCTTTAATCATTTTAACACCACAGTTCTCTTTCAGACCCCTTCAGAACCTCTTTGTTCTGTTAATGATTACTTGAACAGCTGAACTGTTGAGAGTTCACTCAACTAATTAAAGAAAGAACCTAAAGTAGTACATACACAGACTTCCCAGCATGCATTGTTTGAGGGGCTGTATAAGACATGGCGCTGGACAAACAGTAGTATTGTCCAATCACAGCTGAGCAGCTTTTGTTGATCCACAGTCTATGTAGAGGTGGAACCTGGCTACCTGTCCTCAGAGGCTAAGTGAATTTACTCCCACACATCATCATTTGAGGACACTGACAGACATTGACGCTAAACAGTGCAGCTAAACCTTGAAGCTAGTCCTGCCAGAGTAGCAGCAGCCTTCCCTGCTGATGTTACAGCTGCAACAATAATGGTAAGGTGCTGATTCATGTTCTGCCCATTAAGTGGATCCTTTCTGGTTCAAGGATCATGTCGATCCTGAAAAAAACAACTGGCACAAAGCCTGGCCGGTGAGGTGTTCCAGCAGCACCTACGGAGACGGCATGTGATCCTGTGAAAAGACGTAGAGGACCAGAAATGCTTGTTACCATCCCCGCCTGCCAAAGACTCTCCATTGTTCCATGGCATCTGTGGCGCATACTGTATCTCATGTTATATTTAGTTTCACATTTTACGGTGCCAAAGTAAAAGCTCATGGGCAAACCAGACTTTTTTCCCCCCTCTTATTCATCATTCTGAGCACCTCGGCGTTCATGACAACCAGCATGGACCTCGCAGTAATCTTACAGGGATGGAGAAGCGATTTCCCTCTCAGACGTCTCTCTCTCACCATTTTCCTGCTGAACAAACACCCACAGCACTGTCTCACTCTAATCTCAGCTGATCATGTGGCTGCAAAGGTGATCACAGCAACTATGAGCACAAGATGACACAGTGACCCAAGTCTGAATACAATTCCAGTTTTTCACTGACTGTATTCCCACTTCTCCAAAAAAACAGCTTGAAGCAGATGTTTCTCCTCTGCTGGCACAGCAGTAACACAAAGTAAAGAGAGCGGTGCAGGGTGAGAGCAGACGAGGGTGAAGAAGCTGGAGTCAAAGTCAGGCGGCACTCACTGATGTGATGAGCTTACCGACAGACTCAGATTTCCCAGAAGACACACACACACACACACACACACACACACAGACACACAGACACACACACACACACACACACACAGACACACACACACAGACACACACACACACAAACACACACACACACACACACACACAGACACACACACACAGACACACACAAACACAGACACACACACACACACAGACAGACACAGACACACACACACACACAGACACACACACACAGACACAGACACACACACACACACAGACACACACAGACACACACACACAGACGCACACACACACACACAGACACACACACAGACACAGACACACACACAGACACAGACACACACACACACACACAGACACACACACAGACACACACAGACAGACACACACAGACACACACACACTCTTCGGTCTCACTCTAAAATGGGAAGCGCGGTGTTTAAAAAGCGTGACTCTTGCTCCAGCATGAAACTTCAAATTAAAACTCAGTTGATTTGAAAAGTACAGTCATTAAAATAATTTTTGGCTCCTTACAACGTAACACAGAGCCACAGAGATCAGCCCAGCGACTCCCTTACCCTGCCTGGAGTTAATTAATTGCATGTGACAGTGGAGGTGTGAAGGTGCATGGATGTGCGCCTCATTTGAATAATCCTCACACTCATTTACTAACGTGCTCTGTGATTGGTGCCCATGATGTCAGCCTAGCCACAGAAACAACTACACACAGAACATGAGCCACAACGGAAGATGAGGGGAAGAACATCTTCTCACTACTTCCTGCAAAATAGTGGGCTCTGAGGGGATGCAGGACTCTCTAATTGACAGATGGGACACCTTGAAAATCTGAAGAACTTCATGTACTTCTCCTTTCTTCCCTTTCTCTGAGCTTTGGGTTTCTCCCTAACCTGACAAGCCAGATGGTTTGTTACACAGAACCATCTGGACACTCACCACCGTCTACATTACATGAAGACTCTTTCCAGGTAATTGGATAAAGCGTCTTTCTATTATGGGCTCTCACTGTCATGGCGGAACCTAAAACACACGTCTGACTGCAGGTATGTTCTCCAGCTAACTGGTCTGAACTGGCCTTTCATCATATTTCTTCAAAGTGATGTCATGTTCAGCTTCCTTTCCACTTGTCTGCACAGTAACAGCCAGTTTTTGCCATTGTACCAACCACATCACTCACACACCCAACACACTGTTAATTAATGGGATTAAAATGATCTTGGGTTACATGCAGACTACCTGAGTGAAGCGGGGGGTTGATGTGACTCAAATCATATTTTTTTCAGACTTGAGTCACTTCAGGATGTGGATATATATATATATATATACATGAGACATGGCTGTCAGCCTTCAGGATGTGAACTGTTCAAGCTTCTCCATGTGTATTTGTGTTCAGAATGTTACCTGGAACAAAGCTTCCCTGCACAACGTCCTTATAAGCCCACCAACTCTCATCAAGCTTGGATGTAATAGGTTGAGCTGCAGAAAGAGGGAAAAAATCATCAGTGTGTGAAATAGTCTCATTTTTTCATGCCGTTGTGGAACACACAAGCAGGATCACTGAAAAACATAAAACAGTGGACGGTACATGTAGGTGATTATTTAAGGATTTCCGATGGGGCATCACATAATTAAATGTTGCTTATATTACTTGAGTGAATCAGGTTCTTGTAAACAATACCAATGCCTCCGTACAAAGAAAAGCTGTAATTAAAACAAGTGGGAGTAAAACGTCTAGTTTGACCATTTCCAGCTTGCATAACATTAACCCAGATCACTGCAAGTGTGGCACTTGAAGAGCTAAGAACACACAACATAACTGGACATACAGAACCTGTGAGCATATGAATGTGTCAAACCCATCAGTCTGTGAGCCAGAAAATCCAACTGCTACATTAGCCACCATTACAGAAACCAATCCAGCGAGAGCGCCTGACATAACACTTCAAAACGTCTTTCATCAGCATTACATGTGGTGTAGAGCACAGGGGAGGGGCCAGGTAAGCTGACCAGGAAGAGGAAGACACTTTAAGGCCCTCTGGTGGACAGGTGGCGAATGGGACAACAACAACAGAGAGAAAGCAACCACAGGGGCCCTGAGGTGTGTCCCAGCTGAAAACAGTCTTTATACTTTGTGTGGCAGTGACGTTTCATTCAAGCTTTAACACCCACAGAATCTGATGCTATGGCTGGTCCACAGTTACACTTGTGTTAAACTTGTAATGAGGCTTGGTCATCCTGGAGATGCGAGTGTTTGTGTGTGTGTGCAGTGAGTCCCTATGGAAGGTCTACAGCCTCCTGTGGTGCACATTAGTTTACACGTTGGTGTCCTGTGTGTGTGTTTCTGGCCTCTGGCCCTTTCACCTGGGCTGTGGTGCCGCCACCATCCAGCCGACCTGCCTGGCAGCAGCTCAGCACAATTAAAACAGAGCCGCCGGGGTGTGACAGGCTTGTTGCACCATTTCCACACACAGACGTGTTGTAAACGGGAAACAGTGTCTGACACTCCGACGTGCCCAACTTAGAGTAAAAATACTCATTTTCCTCCTGCTGCAAATGTTCGGCTGTGGGAGTGAGACCCTGGCAGGAACAGATGTGTTTAACAGTACTCCTTACAGTCTCCATGTGTCAGCCCACAGCTCAGCATGTTACCAGCTCTGTGGAGAAGCCTCTCCCCTTTCAAAGATGCCACACATGATCCGGATGCATCTTCGGCAGCGTGTAACAAAAGATACTTGAAGCTCTATGAAGTGTGTGCACCGGGCATGATGGGAAATGAAGGCTGCAGAAAGTTCTCTGAACTCTGAATGGCTGCAGGGCTGCTGCATGCATGATGCTGCCTCTCTTCAGATCTCTAGCTGCACATGTTTGGGCTGAGACGCAGAGGTTGGCAGCTTCAGCAGCTGATGAGTCCTGACTCGTGACACTGACCGGGCTTTGACACTGGCAGTGATGCTCTTCACACATGTGTGCAGTCTCAGTATACTGCGCACTGCTCAGAAGCTGTGCTGGTCAGGCAGCAGCTGTTTGATGATACTGTGCTGCTTTCTACACTTCTACAGTGAAACTAGATTTTCATAACAACAGCTCCTGGAGTACACTGAGCCTATAGTTGTGAAGCCTCTTTCCTTTCTGCGTTCTTACCTGATGAAGTGCAGATGATGTATGTTTGCAGAATCACAGATAAATCCCAAACGACATGCATTCTTCGTTCAATAATTCACGCTCATTGTCTGCAGCTGTGGCGGGGTGGCACTTGTAGACGACACGGCCAAACTTTGAGCATTTTCCCTGCTCCTCTTCCTCCTTCCCCGTCTTCGTCCTCGTGTTAAAACGCGTTGAAAGCCTCGCGGCAGAGACTCGGTCCTCCTTCGCTTTTACCCGCTTTGGTGCTCAGGCATCATTTCCGGGCTTGTCACACATCTCGCTCCTCTGTGTGTCCACCGTTCACAGAGTTCCGCCGTGGAGTCCGCTGCATGTTCTTCCTCTCTGCTGGAGATGTTTGCGACTGCAGCGGATCAGGCAGCAACTTCACTGACGACGCAAAGCGCACCGAGAGCGCACGGACTGACGGAGAGCAGCGACATGCCCACGACGCGATGTGATGTCAGAGTCGCGACAAATGAACATCTTCAACTCGTAGATACGCATAAAAGCAAAAAGGTTTAATACAAAGACAAACTGAGTATGAGCTCAGTGTGAGTCCCAAACTTTACAGAACAGGAAACTAGTTTAGAACACAGATAAAAGTGAATGTTCTCCTCATGGTTCAATAAACTAAAGTAGCTGTGGACGCGCTGTGTTGTATGCAGATGGTCTGGTTGAGTGCTTGGTTGTTCTGACCTACATAAACACTCCTAACGCTTACCTGCTGTGGAGGATGAGCGCCCTCTGGTGTCATCATGGGGTTACTACAGCTCCTCTGAGCAGCATACTAACTGTATCAACATTGATCTATTGGCGTTTACATCGATTATATGTCGAATATGGGCTTGGTGCAGTTCTGTCTAATAACAATACTTATATGAATAATAATGACGTCATTTCTTTCACTTTTCACAAGAATTCTGTAAAAATACATTTTGAGGAATTAAAAAAAACAACAGATTGTCTGTTTTCTGGAAAAATCCTTGTAGAACTGTCGGGTTTTTAAAAACATTTTCCTCTGAGGTTAAAGTTAGAATTAAATGACCTCTTTTTTAAATGGGACTTTACTCTGACTTGCTTGATTTTTTCAGCAGGAACCCAGCTCTCCTTTCTGATTCCTGTCTGTCTTCCTCTGTAAGGAAACACTTTGGTAACAAACCATTGAGTATAAAATGTGATGTATTATGAAATCAAACACACAAAACCCTACAGACAAGAGTCAGAGACCGGGCACAGCAGAGACCTAGAACAGGAGACAGAGAGGAATGAATGCATGTTATTTTTCCATCATGGTTACATCTCTCTCTGATCACACAGATACAGCGAGCCTCTGTCATCCCCCTGTCTCGCTGTGAGCTCACAGATTACATGCTCTAAGGAGATATGAGATTCAGCTTTGACCTACATTGACAGTGCTGTAGGACGATCTGATTCCTTCATCTCCATCTACACACACACACACACACACACACACACACACACACACACACTCAGGCCCGTCCACACCTCTTGCTCTGTCGGCGCACGGCGGCTTTGTTTATCTCCCTCAGCAGAGTTTCCTTGTTGTTCTTCATGTTAGCCTTGGCTGTCTCCAACAAAAACTTGATCTTCTCCTGGTTGAAGGGGGGCTGGAAGGTGGAGAACTCCTCCATCTTTGCTTTGAACTCCTCTGCATCTGTATAAAAACAGCGAGGATCCTTTTAGGCTACTGTAAAATTAGAATCAGTTCATTCAGAGGTCACAGTAGCTCCTGGTTTTAGACAGGTGTGGGAAGCCGCAGTGTGATTTAGTTTTTGGATACATGAAGGTGGAGGAAATGTTAGGAAGCGTGTGGGAACAGACCTTTGCAGTTTTGTCTGTTGAAGAGCGGCATGTAAACGATGGTGGGTTCCTTCCCTTTTCCTTCAAACACGTAGCAGTCCTTGGGCCAGTCTCTGTCCTGCAGGACTGTCTCACCAATCTCCGGGAAAGGCTTCTGCACCTCGGCTGCGTAGTCTCTGGCAAGAGTCAGAGTCTGCACAACGAGCAGAACATTACTGTCTTTAAACCTCTAAATGTGCAACTTCCTAATAAGTCGCTCTTCATTAGGAATCAACATGAAGCTGCAGAAATCATCAGCTACGATTCACGCAGGTTTAAATACCTCAAACATGTTTCCTGCGCTGTATTCTGGTGCTATGATGAGGTCGATGTCTCTCTTGTCTCCCAGAAATGAAGGGTAGGCCACATTAATCAGCAGCCCGGCGTCCACCAGGTGGAAGCTTTCTTTAGTTCGCAGGCATGTTGGAACAGGCGAATCTGTGCAGAAATTCAGCATTTCTCAGTCTTTCCTCTTATATGCATCATTGTTGTTCTGCCCAAACTCATAAGGGAAAGCTGGCGTTTTAGTTGTTAAAGCTGCTAATTGTGTCATTTGCTGCTAAGATGGTAATATACGGTGGCTTTATATATATATATATATATATATATATATATATATATATATATATATATATATATATATATATATATATAGCAAAGCTCCGTATTAGCCAGCTAGCTTGCATTGTTTTAAGAAAATGAGTGACAGTTTTTGTCTCAATCACCCAACAACCTGCCTGTAATGTGACTACAATCAACGTGATGCATTTTATGGGTTGTTTTGACCCCTGTTAACCCCTTTGGCTAGACCTGGTGTCTGCCCATGTTCCATGACCCATAAAATGAGATCCAACCTGCAGTAACTGTGCAATTACTCTGACTGCCTGAAGGAGGCAGTGTTGCTCTGTAGCTTTAAGCACAAACACCACGTCTTCTCACCTTGGTATTGGTAGAGGAAGTTTGGGGTTGTTCCCCACTCCCACCTCATCACCAGGGGAAGGATTTGTTTCGTAAGGAGAGAAACTGGAAGAAAACGAACACAGAAAAAGCATTTTTAAAATTGTGCTTGTTGCCCAACATCACGTAGACAAGGTCAGGTCTGTGCATGTGCTGTATCATGGACTGACCATGTGTTTTAAAGGCTCCTTCCTCCAGGCTCTGGGTCCAGGTCTCTACTGCCGCCAGCAGCTCTTGGCTCCACTGCTGAAAAACACCTTTTCTTTCTTCCAAAGTCTTTGACTCCAGCAGCGCAGACTCATTATGATTGACCTTGTCTGCAAAAGATAGGAGTCTAAATCAGACATTTGCTGCATCATTATTGTAAAGAACAAATGAACTACAAAGAAAAGTATCTACAGAATCGTAAAATAAACAGCAGGATCTCTACCTCCTAATGTTTTCTGCAGCTCGTCCAGGGCAGACCAAGGAGCGGGCTCATCAACAGTGCTTTTGGTCAGAGCAATTATTTTATCAAGGGTGTTGTATGTGCGCAAGTATTCCTGAGTAGCACTGTCTACATACTCGGGCACTGAAACACACACACACAATGCAGGACTGTTACGTAAAACACACATCATAGCCAGTAAAGATGAAATTCAAGCTGTGCTTACCATTCAGCCAGGGAGGGATGAAGTCTCTGACCACTTCCTCGTGAGCCAGAGCGCAGCCTAAGACACCTGAAAGCATGATGGCATGATGATGATATGCAAAGCCTTCAAAATAAAAGCTCTTCTGCCATGAGCTGCTCAGACTATAAACACACACCTTGTAGCTTGACCATGTCCATCTCTGGCTTCTTCTCCAGCAGCTCTCCATTCTGGAATTTGCTGCCCAGATAGGACGTCTCAACAAAGAGGCCCATCTCGGTGAATCCGGCCTCATGAGGGCTGACCTCGAACCATTTTCCTACGAGACAGACAGAGTCCATTTTCCATTAAGAATGAATTTTACTTAATCAGTGTAGCGGTTGAGCTTGTGTGTACCTTCTATAGGCCCATTAGTGTAGCAGTGCTTCTCTATGGCACAGTAGATGGGGTAAGGGTTGGTGGCGTTCCGGCTGGCCTCATCTGAAAGATGCCGTATATCCATCTTATGAAAGAAAACATATTTCTCTGATTGACCAGAATTATAAGTTACAGTACGTGTGTGTGTTTGACCTCACACCTGCTTCATGATCCCAGCAGAGGTCAAGACCCCCCAAACATCCGTCAGAGAGAAGTGCTCCTCTTTTGACCTTTCGCCCAACCAGCCCAGAGCCTCCTCCAGTTTGACCCCAGGACCCGACAGCCTGGACTCTGCTGCCTCCATGTTTCTGCTCCACTGTGGGTCACTGTACAGGGAGGCCATGGACCTATCAAAGACAGGATGTGGGGTCTTAGTTTGGCGCTGGCAGACATTGAGTAAGATAATGGACATGGGCATAGACAGTGAGTATAGCTACCATGTTGACCCAGAAACCCCTCCAAAATACAGCAGAGTGTCCAGCAGACCTTCATGATGCATCTGATGGAGGGACCCCACCAGGGCCACAGCTGCCCTCTGACCTCCACCTGACGCCAACAGGGCGATGTGAGGAACAGAGTCCTGGATGGAGAGACGTTGATCATTCAAAATGCTATTAGATGAATTTTTCTTACATTAGCTACACAAAGTAATAAATGTGTTGCTACATTTCTGAATAAGGTGAAGAAAACACAACACAATCATAGACTGTATTTCTTACTGCTGTACAGTTCATTTCCAGACTGCTGAGTGAATCTAGAACGACTTGTTTCCTCCTCTGCACATAGTCCTGCTCACCAGCACACAGGCTCTGTGACTGATACACCAGTTTCTGCAAAGGATAAAGGACAGAACATCTTTTTTTTAATCTCACTGATATGGCAGAGAAGTTAAATCTATTGTACACAGAAGGATGCTTTTTGAATTCCTGTCCTCTGATCAATGTGATGTTCATATCAAATGAGGCTTGTGCAGCAACAGTGAGCTGGTATGACCATCTCAGCACTAAGGTGAACGTCATGGTGAATCCTGGCAGAGATTCTGACCTTTGACTCGCTAAATTCATCAACACCAACCCCCACTAAGAGTTTCAGTTCCTACCCCCAAGTTCCTGTCTCAGCTCGACTTTAGGCACCAAACATGCTTCTTTAAGTTTAGGAAGAAAATGGAAAGAAAAAAAATATGTACAATCTTCAAAAGCCACTAGAGGGTGCCAAACACATGCACGCAGTTTGTTTCAATCGCCTCCAAATATCCGTTTTCATAATCACAGATGTGCTCTGTATTTAGAGATGGATTTTTTATGTATTTATTCATTCTTTTATTTATGTATATTGTGTTCTCTACAGGTCCTCGTCTGCCACTGGAAGAGTTTAATTGAGGGCACATCACAATATGAACACCAGTCGTTCTGAGTTATAATTGGCAAAAACCAACGCCATGCATGAAGCAACAAGGTAAACTCTGTGTTTATCTCCTGTCAGTTTAGGATACATTTTTTCACATTAAAAAAATACCTAAGAAAACTACTACCAGGTAATTAATACAGGTCTTACCTCAGAGGCAGCCAGCGTTCCCTCCATGCGAGCCAGAACTCCTGAATTCACAAGCCAAAGACAAACCACCACAGCTGGCAGACCTGTGTTTGCTCCCCTCATGCTGGGGCGTGGTAACTTTCAATTCAAATGATGTGTAAAAAGGTTCATTCACGCTGCATGGGAAAGTTCCTCCGCCCGCTGCTCTGTGATCACGTCGGTCTGATCAGAACTCCAGGAAGAAGTCAGATGTTATGGGTGGAGGTATGTTTTGTCTGCTGGCTTCTGATTGAGAGCAGGTGATGCATGTTTCTCTGCCAGTTCTTGTTAAGAAGGAATTTGTGGGGATGGTTGTGGTCTCGCCTCAGTCTGCCCGGGGCTCAGTTAGAGGGGGAACAACCCATTTCATTTTTTCATTCATTTGTGCCATTTCACCTGGAACTTGTGTATTTAGTATTGTGTATCTTCTATTTTTGGGCCCTGTGCTGAGGGAAAGAATTCTCTCCAATATGAACCAGATGTCAAAGCTGAAAAATAAAGAGGAAGAAAGAGGAGAGAACCCACGCTGCTGCCAGCCGAGGCAGAAGTAAATGAACCCCTTAATAAGATTAAAGGGCTAAATGGGTTCACACACACACACACACACACACACACATTCTTTCTTTTCACAGTGCTTTGATCTGGTGGTCTGACCTTTGATTAATCAACATACACCCACCAATCAGCAGCTGATTATATTAGTGAGACACGATGCAAATGCAGAAAAGAATCAAACAAAAGTCAATTCTTCTCTTCTCTTCTCTCTTCTCTTCTCTTCTCTTCTCTTCTCTTCTCTTCTCTTCTCTTCTCTTCTCTTCTCTTCTCTCTCTTCTCTTCTCTCTCTTCTCTTCTCTTCTCTTCTCTTCTCTCTCCTCTCTTCTCTTCTCTTCTCTCTCTTCTCTTCTCTTCTCTTCTCTTCTCTTCTCTTCTCTTCTCTTCTCTTCTCTTCTCTTCTCTTCTCTCTCTTCTCTTCTCTCTCTTCTCTTCTCTTCTCTTCTCTTCTCTTCTCTTCTCTCTCTCTCTTCTCTTCTCTTCTCTTCTCTTCTCTTCTCTTCTCTCTCTTCTCTTCTCTCTCTTCTCTTCTCTTCTCTTCTCTTCTCTTCTCTTCTCTTCTCTTCTCTTCTCTTCTCTTCTCTATAATATCAAGATCAGTTTACATCGAGAGCCTTCAATGAGGCGTATCTAATGTTGTTGTGCTTTGCTGTGCTGATAATGTGTAGATGCTGTACTCTGAACATTTTCTGAAACTTTCTGTTCGTCCTGTCTCTGATCTGATGTCCTGATCCTGAGGATGAGCTGTAGCTGGATATAAAACAGCCTTTGTGTGCTTTTCCTCTCAAACAGAGCCCCAGAACAATCCTCCAAAGATGCTGTGTGGAGATGCCGGCTGGGCCGCCGGGCTGGTCTGTATCATGGTGTTAGGAGCGATGGGACACCCTGCAGGGGAGGACACGTCCACAGTCATTCCTCCGAAACAGGACAACATGAGCAAGACGTGGTATTCAACTGATGCAGCGAAGGTGAGGAAGCCATGAGGCTGATGTTTGATTTTAACTGTGGTCTTACAGTACAGTGTGTGTGCAGCATCACGTACGTCGGTCCCAGTCCCTGTCTGCTGGGGAGCAGGGTTTTATCCTGAGGAGGAAACAAATAGTGCTGAAGTCTCTCAACAAGCTGGGAGTCACATGTTCACAGGTAGAAATGAGAATGATCCGTTATTCTTTCTTTCTCTCTTGATATCAGGACACAGTGCAACTCCTCTTCTGTCCCTCCTGTTTCTGCTACAACCACGTTCCCTTCTCCCTTTTCTATCCAGTATTCGGTTCCTCACATCGCAGTCTTGGGGTCAGGTGGGGGTCAGAGGGCCATCGTGAGCCTGGTGGGTTCCCTCTATCAGATGAAGAAAGAAGGTCTGCTCGATGCTGTGCTCTACCTGGGAGGAGTTTCTGGCTCTGCCATGTAATCACTTCCTGATTCATATATGCACACTACACTTATTGAAAGACAGCACTACAGTTTCTTTAACTTTGATCCACCTTCTGCACGGCTGACTCCCATACAGGGTCCGGAGCCTATTCCGTGCAATGTACGACCTGTTTAAGGTTGTATGCATTTAGAATACCCAGGTAACCTAACATGCAAGTCATTGCTATGTGGGAGAAGCTAGGGTATCTGGAGGAAACGTGCACCACCGCCACCATGCCACTTTATCTTGATCCTGTTAAAGATACAGAGAAGAACTTTGCCTCCCTCTTCTGACAGTGAGAGGAACAACGTGAACAAGGCTGTGTAGATAATGATAATAATGATAATGATTTTATTTATGTAGAGCATCAGACACCGGCTGGGTTTCTCCAAAGAGGAAAATCTGATGCGTCTACTTGCATCATTTCCTTGGTGCCATTCATTGCATCATTGCTGTTGCACAATTAAAACACGCTGCTGACCTGCATGATGCACATGCATGGAGTCTACATTCAGGCACAGCCAAGATCTAAAACTCCAACACACTGTGAAATACCAAGAGGTTTCACATGAAAGTAGTGATTGTATCAACAAGCACCAGCTAGTTAATACTGACAGAAGGATGTAAACATGCAGGCAGGTTCATTAAAGACACAAGAGTCTTTAACTCTCTGTCCCTCTCAGGTCAATGGGCTCCCTGTACAGTGACCCACAGTGGAATGCCAACATGGACGCCACAGTGTCCAGGCTGTCAGGTCCTAAAGTCGAGCTGAGTGAGGTGATGGACTGGCTGGACAGGAGGGTAAAAGAGGAGCACTTCTCTCTGAGTGATATCTGGGGAGCACTGACCTCTGCTGCCATCATGAAACAGGTGAATGTTGGTGGTGGACTCAGTTCAAGACCGACGCTGAGCGAAGCTGAACTGACCTCTTCATTTCTTTCCAGCTGGACAAGCGTCGCCTCTCTGAGGATGGCGGGTACATCATGAATCCTTATCCCATCTACAACGCAGTGAACAAAAACTGTTTGACTAATGGCTCCCAAAAAAGTACTAAACACACACACAACTACACAACTAACTGAAAATGAAGCTATTCTAAGTGTGCTTCTTTGTCTCAGGTAAATGGTTTGAGATCACTCCCCATGAGTCCGGCTTCACAGAGCTTGGCCTCTTCATCAACACGGCTTATCTGGGCAGCAGAACCCCCAATGTGGAGAAAGATGAAAGTCCAGAGATGGACCTAGTCAGGCTGCAAGGTGGGACCAGTCCGTTTGCATGTTGCAAACCACCAGGGGGCAGATGTTTGGACCTCACTTTTGAGGAGCTGTCATGTTGTCCATCTTTATATGCAGTCTATGGGTGCTTTGTTTTGCAGGTATCATGGGCAGCATGTTGGCGTGTGAAGAGGACGTGGGGAAGTATATGTTCGACTGGCTTAGAGGTAGAAATATGAACCTGTCTATAAAATATGTGTCCTGATGGTGGCTGTTCTTTGTACATGTTAATGATTGTTTTCCTCCATAGTGCAGCAGCGGCTCAGCACCTATGAGGACTGTGACATGCCTTTCTGCCGCCCTGTTTGGTATCTAACGGAGCTGATCAGAAAAAACACAAAGAATTTCTCTGGTTTAGAATTTCTGGACAAACTGCAGAAAACTCTGAAAGGTACACATGGTGGTGACATGTTAATGGGAACTTTACACATCTAGAAAATGACTCAAAAATACGCTTACAGAACGGCTGAAAGTCAACCCTACTGAGACATTTGAAAAGAAGTGCACAGAACAACCAGTCCTCAAGCAGTGGCTTCAGAGGCTGATGCCCTCCTTACAGAAGTGGACCCAGAGTCCGGATGAAGGACCCAGCAAAAACAACGGTCAGTGTCAGAATGACATTTCCTTTGCTGCAACCTGTTTCTACCACAACATCTTCCGATTGTGTGCTTTGTGGCCTTCCTCCGGTTATCATGTGGTGATAATGGGAGTTTAAGCATGCTGTCATTTGTTGTTTACTGAGGTTTTTGTACAAACCAGAGGCAGCAGTCTGTTGTTAAGCACCCCGCTAACCAAAGACAGCTGGAACAGGAAGCTAGGTGCAGGAGGAAGTATTCCTTCTCAACAGGTTACAGAGTAAAAAGTAAAAACAAGGAGCTTATGGCCACAGCAGGTTACACAAGTTATCAGACACGTTAAATAAGTTATCAGACACGTTAATGCCGTCGCACTAAGTGCAGGTTGCAGTTTGCTTTTAACTTCTGGCCTTTTGACTTTAGGCTCGATGCTAACATATGAAGCAGTCATATCTGTGATATCTTACAGCTCTGTAATAATGATCTGTCTTTTTCTAGCCACTTTGTTGATCAATAAACTGATCTCTCTGATTGTGAACTGGGAATGGGGAACCACAGAAAACTTCCTGTACCAGGACTCAGGTCTGAGCTTCAAGCTTCTATTATTCACAACACTGTTTGTTGTTGATGTTAAATTGTGCTTGTGTTGCTGGAAGATCCCACAGTGCCGGCCTGCATTAGACTTAAAGAGCGGCTGCAGCTGATAGACGCTGGTGTGATGCTCAACATTCCCTTTGCTCCTTTCCTGGGAGAGAAGAGGGACACGGACCTGCTCATTGTTCTGGACTACGGTGGTGCTGACACCTTCGAGGTAACATCTGTGGATCTGTCTGTCAGTGAAGCTCCAGGAGCCACTAATGTGACTTAGAAATCCTCCACACAGGATCTACTGACTGCTAGAGACTACGCCACCAAGCTGAACAAACCTTTCCCAGAGATAGAAGAGAAAGTCCTGGAGGAGAAGGACTGGCCGAGGGACATCTATGTGTTCAGGGGCGAAGCCAAGGAACCGACCATTGTCTACATGCCGCTCTTCAACAGAGAGAACTGCAGAGGTCTGTCACAAAAACACAGTTACCTGTCCAACACGTTCATGATGATCATCGTGGTGCCGTTCTGGTTCAGATGCAGAGGAGCTCAGAGCAAAGAGGGAGGAGTTCACCACCTTACAGCCCAGCTACAGCAAGGAGAAGATCCACGCTCTGTTGGAGATAGCAAAGGCGAACATCAAGAACAGCCAGGACACTCTGCTGAGGGAGGTGAAGACGGCCGCTCTCCGCCGACCCTTCAGGAGACACAGCGGCCACACTGTATGAACCGCACATGGAGAAATATGTCGACGCACTTTCTTGAATATGTAAATGAATATGTTTCCTTTCTGTTCTCTCCTTGTATCATTTCCTGCTCCCTTAACTCCTCCTTCCTTCTCTTTTCACAATCTCATTCGATCCTTTTTCTTTCATCCTTCGCTTATTTCCTCCTCCAAAACTCTGCAGATGTCTTAAAATATGGATTATATGTATATTAGTGTTAAAATGTTCAGATTCTTCTTACATTCTTGTAATTTGGGTGTAGTAACATGAATGAACCAGGAGATGTCTCTCTATGTACAGGATGGTTGATTCAGATGTGACGGCAATAATAATAATAATAAAATTAAAATACATTAAATTATTATTATAGATTTAAATCTTGACCAATGGTTATCTTTTTTATTTTTATTTAACATTAACGACTAAAATTCTCCTTGAGTTAAAGGAATAGTTCACCATTCTAGGAGCTACTCACCAAGACTGAGAGGAGGAAACTCTCAAGTAAATTGATTCATCTAGGTAAGGTGGTTAAGTTCTCCCTCCAACAGCATAAACCTAATACAAGACCCAAGGGGTTAATAAGGGGTTAATATTGTGTATCACTTTTGTGTCCCTGTGCATTCACCGGGTGCTTTGTTGTATTTTGTAGCCATTAAGAAAATGACTGTGGCGTGGTCAGCTCACACTGTGATTCAAAATCCATCAAAGGTAGATCATGATGCAGAGACTTCAGAAGCAGCCATGATGAAAACCAACATCTGGCTTCATTCTAAAAAAGGATGTGAAGCAGAGCAGTCCATGAATAATAAGAACATGTCATTTGTAGAGAAGGTTTCTGACTGACAGTCCTGAACACTCTCCAGGATGTAGGCAGGTCGTTCTTTTCAACAATCAAGACCAGAACCTCACAGGATTAAACACATGATGCAAACCCCCGGCAAGCCTCGTCCACAGAGCAGCAGGTCGCAGGTAAGAAAAGCATCTCTGAAGAGGATGTATGAAAACAAACGTCAAGCTCTTCTCATGATGGAAATTTCCTTCTCCGGTCACTGAGCAGAGCACCTGCTGAAAACTGCACTTTTTAGAGGTCCATGAAATGCAGTCATGGATTTTTAGTATAAATCCAGCTGTGAAATGTTCGGGTGCATATTTTTATCATCCGAAATAAAATGGTGAGGCCAAAACATCTTGATTGCCCCCTGGTGGCTGGCTGCAGTATAGGTCATAACCCCACCTCCTGCATGTTAGTGGAAGGTCCACATACTCAAATAAAATGTTCCCAGCAACGGCCTGAGGCTTGTTAGCTAGTTCATCAGTTAACTGTTCGTTTGGTTGGATATGCTCATATTTAATTTACTAATGGTCCAGCCTCCACAAAAACGTGAGGGAGCGCTGTGCTCCATGTATGGGCCATCTATGTTAAGCTGGAAAAACCTTCCCTTAACAGAGGTGGTGGCCTCAGACATCATCTTTCTACCACATACAATGCAGTGATTCCATCCATTCCCAGGAAGTTTGCACAGACTCACAGTAAGAACAAAGGGCTGTCCACCAGTCCCCCTCCGGCAGTTTCATAGTCGTTAGCCAGTCGTTAGACACACCTGGCCCAGTCAGCCAGAACATCACAGGTAAGTATGGAAACATTTAGTGCTATTGTTTGTAAGTTTTTTTAAGTTTTACCCAGACCCACCCACATAGGTCTGTAACCACATATAAACCATGTTTCCCCACCAAACAGTTAGAGCTGATGAAGCTGCTTGGATGAGCAGCGAAACGTCTTCTAGAAAACTCTACAAGTCCAGACACCTTGTTTCAATCTTCTCTACGTATGATGACCTGGATGACTGAGAATCTTCATCAACACGTATGGGCTAAACTGACACCATCAGTCCATCAGTACCAGTTCCAGCTCCTGAACTCTACAGATTCTGGTTCTTCTTCCAGCATTGCCCATTAAGGAGATAGTTTGGCCTCACGTTTGGACAATAGGTGGAGCTGGAGCCACATTGTCCATCCTGTCTGTGTGTTCGCCTAGTGGCATCCAAGGAGCTTCATGTACTCACATGTTGTGCTCAGTTTTTGCTGCTTTGGGGTCAATAATAAATAACCCATCTCTGGGTCGTGTTAGCAACCACATGTTAGCAAGCCTTGATTCCTTCAGCTACAGTCCTCAGCATGCTGCGTTCAGACTCTAGGCGCTGGAGTAAACCACTGAGTCCTGAGCCAGCTCAGTATGTTACAGGTCAGCACACAGACACACACACAGACACACAGACAGACACACACACAGACACACACACACACATACACACAGACACACACACAGACACACAGACACACACACACACACACACACACACACACACACACACACACACACAGACAGACACACACACAGACACACACACACACATACACACAGACAGACACACACACACACAGACACACACACACACAGACACACACACAGACACACACACACAGACAGACACACACAGACACACAACCACACAGACAGACACACAGACACAGACACACAGACACACACACAGACACACAGACACACACAGACACACACACACACAGACAGACACACACACAGACATACACACACACAGACAGACACACACACAGACACACACACACACACACACACACACAGACACACACACACAGACACACACACAGACACACACACACAGACAGACACACACACAGACACACAGACACAGACACACACAGACACACACACAGACACACAGACACACACAGACACACACACACACAGACACACACACACACAGACACACACACAGACACACACACACAGACAGACACACACAGACACACAACCACACAGACAGACACACAGACACAGACACACACACACACACACACACAGACACACACACAGACACACACAGACACACACACAGACACACACACACACAGACAGACACACACAGACACACACACACACACACACAGACAGACACACACACACAGACAGACACACACAGACACACACACAGACACACACACACAGACAGACACACACACACAGACACACACACACAGACACACACACACACACACAGACAGACACACAGACACACACACCTTAGGAGTCATGCTGTCTCATGTCACGGGCGGCAGTGGTTAGTCAGTCTTGGTTATCCAGTAACTGGACGGTTGGTGGTTGGAACCCTGCTCCTCCCTACTCATTGTGTCATTGTTGGGCGATGCACTTCACCCACATTGCCCCCAGCACACTCACTGTCTGAATGTGTATGAATGAACCGACAGTGGCCGGAGAGGTCGTAGCCATGTGCTTGGAGTGCTATAAGACCAATGGGTTATTGTTATTATGTATGTTGTTGCCTCTTCCTCTTCTTTTCCATCTGTCTCCTTCTGTCACTTGGTTTTCTCTCTCTCCTCTGTCAGAGTTTTTAACACTGCTCGGATCACATTTTCAGTTTCTGTCATTGTTTCCAACACAGTGTTCTGCAGTCTTCTATTTTATCTCGACTAGAACAGCTTCACTGAAAGGACGTTCAGACATATTACAGATAACATCCACGCCTGTTTGATGTTCTGAGATCTTTATTTAAGTGTTAAACACGATGGCGCGTGAAGATATGAACAGCTGATAATGATGATCAGGGCCGCTGACCGTGCACGGACGCGGTTGTCATTCATCGACCGGCGAGTTAACGGCGTCACCAACCCACCGACAGCGATGAATGTGAACCGGAATCCAGCACTGGGAGATGACTGACACATGTGAGGAAGAAGCCAGACAGATGCATTGTGGGTAAGTGACCTTCAGACTTCATGCTATTTTCTTACATTTCACACATTTTATTATGTGAAAATGCCGAACTGCCAAAGGTTCAACGCTGCTTTGATCACACAATATTGATCACAATACTTCACAGTTAGCAAGGTTAGCGTCGATGATGAACATGATGCAGTGGATCCCAGCTTTTGTCAGAGGTCGATAAAGTAGCATGAAGCCACAGTAACAGTAAGAAAATACATGCTAATGCTAACTTATCTCTTTTCATGCTGTGTTTCATTCTGCATATTTCCATAGCTGCTGTTTTTTTGCCTTAAGTAACAAGTGAGGCAACCACAAAATGTAGCAGCTAGCATTAGCTCCGTCGAGAGCAGGTTAAATGTTGCTTATACCTTAATTTAACAGAGAAAGCTACAAGTCTATATATATTTGTACACATGAATATTTAACAAATGTTCCGTTTCATTTCTGTGTCAGTAAAGGCCATGGTTTCATTATACAGAGAGATGCAGAGGGCTCTGCCAGTGTGCGTTTCACACTGTTGTGAGCTCAAGCGTTAGGGTACACTCAACACTCGATGGTTTCCTCTGAGTCACAAACTCACCGACAGCGTTGAATGTTCCCTGAGACTTGAAAAACTGGAGCTGACAGCGAGCTAACAAACAGCAAGTCCTCCTCCGGTGCTACAAGGAGTGGACAGCCGTGACAGGACGGACTCAGGAGGACGCTAAACGAGAAGAGACAAGAGCTCTGCAGGTGCACACACACATTTTAACCAGCGGACCGCTTCAGGCATCTTCAGCAAGAATTGGAATTATCTTGTTCACATTCCTCAGTATTGTTGTAAATTTGCAGTGATTGGTTTCTTGTTAAATCTTTTCTTATAAACATTCAGGATCTGAAGGGTTCAGTTTTTAATTTAGTACCATATCAGAACAGGAAGACCAAATCCATCTGAGAGTGGACAAACAGTGCTGGGGCAGCTCAGCCTCATTACTGCACTAAGTGATTTTAATTTGACTGCGAGTCTCACAACAACTGAGGGTTATTTTTAGGACTTATTAAAGCACACGGCCATTTTATTCAGCACGCTGGCTGTAAGTCAAACACACTTACCTGGTTTTATGAGACATTGTTTCATACAGGTGTATCTGAAACACACACAAAAGAAATTAGGTTAGTTCATGTTTTCTTTAACTGGATGTGATGATGAATCTGTTGCATGAGTTCATTATTTAGAACCACAACTAAACATGAGGAAAGGCCCCAGGACACAGGGAGCAGGATGCAGAGTGAACAAAGCTTTCCACAAAAACAACAAGCCAGAAAACGAGCTAAAGTGTGAATAGAGCTTCATAATCCTGCAAGTCTGCTCTACAGCAGCTTGTGTTTATTTTACAATTATTTGTTCAAACTGAACTGCAATAAAAAAGCCTTTATTAATTATTAACCCTCTAATGGATGCTGATCGGTCAATTGAGATTATGCCAGACCAGAACTCAAATTAAAAACTTGTATCTAATTGTACTTATATATTGTTTTCAAAGACAACGGCCACTTTTTAACTTTACCAAACAACTGCTGTTGATTTTGCTCAGGAGCGCCCCCTATGAACCAGGATCTGACTGAGCTCCAGGTAAGTGCAGAAACAGGTGGAAACAGCACAAAGACAGGAAGTAACGGCATCCAGAGCACGTGGCGACAGTGATTATAATATAAAAATAATAAGGAGTGTTGGTAAACCTCCAGTCTGGGACTGCTGCTACTGGGTGTGATGGAGGAGCAGCGAGGGAGGCGGGAGTCAGGGGCGAGCAAAGAGAATGAGGGTGGGTGGTAGGAGGGGGGCTGTCTGGGTGAGAGGAGTGTTGATTGATTCCAGGCTCAGTATTTTCCAGACAGGCTGAATGGTAAAGGTCAAAGGTCGGCCGCTCTTGTTTCCTATGAAAGAGAGGCTGTGTGTGTGTGTCTGTGCGTGTCAGCTCATGTGCAGTGGCAAACATGAATGTGGGTGTTTGCTTAACATTGTCCAAAAAGCTTTGACAGTTTGTGCAGATTTTTAGAAGATTCAAAGCCGAACAAGAGGATTCAATGAAGCTGTGTGACTGATCAGTGTTCATGCTACGCTCAGCCTTTCCTGGAACTTCACTGACAATAGTTAAGTGTATTTACTTTATTGTTTTTACTATCATTCAGATTATGTAAATATTGTGTTTTCTGCCATTGTCTCCTAGAGGGAGGAGCTGCCCTCACCTCCTCTCCAACCTGCTCACCGCAGCTCCTTTCACTGAACCTCGAGCAGCATCTTTCTGTGAATGCTCAGAACCACAGACACGGCTGAAAAACGCCGGGTTAAACACGTCTGCTGCTTTTTCACTGGAGTTTGGAACTGATGCGCATGAGCAGTGGACAGTGCAGGTGGGTGGGAGTGTTGCTCAAGGGCACCAGGGGAAAAAAAAGCTAAAAATAGCCACAGCCACTGCTGCTGCTGCTGTTTGTGTGTGTGTCTGTGTGTGTTGCACATAACCACCCCGCACCGACACGGTGATGACAATGTGCACGCAAACAATACACAAACCTGCACACACACTTACACACACATGCATGTGCTGCACAGGCTCCTTCCTGCACGTCCATGTGTTCATGCATGGCTGCGTGTGAGTGTGTCTGAATGAGAAGACAGATTGTGGCGAGGTAAAGAAAAAGAAAAGGGGGGGAAGGGCAGAGAGAGAGAGAGAGAGAGAGAGAGACGCGGAGCGAGGGGGGGGCGGGCGGGCGACTGTGTGGGGGCGAGCGACTGGGTGAGTCGGTGAGTGAGTGGCGCTCGAGCCTCCTTCCCTCCCTTCCTTCTTTCGATCACTATCCCACTCACTCACCCCCTCCCCCAATTGGGACTTGAACCCATGACCCCCCGGTGAATGAGTTCAAGGGAGGCACCACCATTACTTTGGAAACCTCCAGTCAGTGTGTGTGTGAGAGAGAGAGAGAGAGAGAGTGCGGCGTGAGTTGCCATTTGTGTTGTTTATTTTTGTGATTTTTAAAAATGTTTGTAGTCTGAATGTGAGAGAGAGAGAGCTCTGTTCACTGTGTGTGTTTACAGATAGACTGTGTGTGTTTAAAGGCAGATTTCTAATGGGAGGCTTCAATTAAAGCCTGTGTGTGTGTGTGTGTGTGTGTGTGTGGTGACTTCATGAAAGAGGCTGATTTAACATCAGCTGAGGTTACTGACGTATGTAAAATAGATTTAATATGAGGCAAACACTTTAAACTAATTTAGATCTCTGTGGTGTGTGTGTGTGTGTGTGTGTGTTATAGTAGACAGAGTTACAGTGGAGTCGACTGGTGTGTGTAAATATTTAAACAGCCAAAAGAGGAGGTTTTTCAATGGGAGGAGGCTTCACAAGGTCAGCATGATAAATTAATATCAATATCTGTGTGTGTGTGTGTTTCCAAATGAGTGTGTGTGTGTGTCTGTGTGTGTGTGATGTCAAAGGTAATGGGAATGGTGATGGCCCTTCCCCCCCGGCTCACTGCTGGGTATGTGACCGAGTCAGCATCTCAATACCTGGCCCAGACTGGATCAATACTTTAATCTAATTGTCATTCACTTCCACTGGGACAGCCGGACATGCAGACACACACACACACACAACAACACATTCAACATGCATGTTGTGACTGTCTACACGCACACTGCTGCAAAAAATACATGCACTTGTTTAAAAAAAAGAACACACTCTCTCTCACACACACACACACAGACACACACAGACACACACAGGAGAAATCATGAATGAAAATCTCCATTGTGTGGCGCCTGGCTGCTGTGTTAGCATGCAGCTGTTGTCCTTTACTACGTCCACCTCCATGCACAGCTCGGCTCTCTCTCCCTGCCTCTCTGGGCGTTCCTCCTCCGTTGCATCATGCGTGCACATCAGTGTAGGCAAACATCCGCTGACACACTGTCACATCGCATTCATGTCTGCTGGCAGCAGCCTCTCCCACACACTGACAATGGAAAGTAGATGTCCGGGCTGCTTCTGGGATCAGAGCCTGGCTGCATGCAACCCAGAATGAAAAGGAACACACAAAAAGGCAAGAAATGGAACGGACTTACCCTCTTCATCATGCTGCTCTTCTTCTTCAGCAGCAGCAGTGTCTCTGTCCTTTCTCTGCATTCCTCTGTCTCTGTTCCTGCTTCCTCACCCCTCCCATTGAACCAACTCTCTCTCTCTCATCCTCTGTTCTTTCACCAAATCCCTACTCTTCCTCTCCTTCCTCCCTTTTTCCTGTTCCTCTTCCTCCCTGTGTGTCGTTTCGTCCTCTCTGGTGTCTTCTTCCTGCTGCTTTGAACTGCAGACTGTCTGGCGAGAGAGAGAGAGAGAGACTGAGGAGCAGTGGGAAGTGCAAACCAGGACACACACACACACACACACACCCAGCCTCTGTCAGTTTGAATGAATATTGTGCACACTCGGCTTGTTGTCTCTCCTCCCCCCTCGCTTTCTCTCTCCCTCCTTTCCACTCTCTGTCTACACCCCTCCTCCACTCCTCTCCCTCTTGCATCGCCTTCCTTTGCTATCTCCTCCCTCCCTCCAAACATGTTCACACTCCAAGGCTGACTGACATTATAGAGCTGCACTTACTGACACCCACCGTCCCCAAACACACACACTTGGTCCCAGACAGTTAACCCTTTGCATGCAGCTGCAAAGCTCCCGTCTGTGTATCTGACAAAATGAATAATATGGATTCATATTTTTATTTTATGTAAAGTTCATGAGCTGCACCTGAGCCACATTCAGCACTTTGATTTCAGCTCAAACGTCAGAAAACCTGTTGAAGTCTTATCATGTGACTTTGTTATCATCTCAGATTGTAGACAAACAAAATCTCTGAAACTGATTCGCTCTGGCAAAATGTTACGTTTCACTACAATCATACAGGAATATTTTTAAAATGACCTGTAAAAAGTAAGTCATGGATTTCTTTGGATGCATGCGAGTATGTGAAAATGCCAAACCTATCATGAAAAGTTACCATTACATTTCATACTTTATGAATGTATTTATTGGTGAATTTAACAAATCTGAAATGGATTTTCTGATAAAAGGATTCGCATTTTACAAACCAAGAATTTGTTCACCGATGTTCACTGTAAAATGTTGATGATGCCGTCATCACTGTGAGCTTCAGCTCCACCAGCACCACCGAACCACTGCACTCATTTCCATTTACCGTGTACACTCTTCCTTTACCCTCCTCCAACTTCCACACCTCATACTCCCCCTCTCCCCCTCATCCTTAGTTACATATTGATTAGGTCGCTCAGTACATGTGTGCGTGTCATTGTGTGTAGATTGCGTGTATACGTGCCTGGTCCTGCTGTGGTCAATGAGGTCAACATGGTGGCCAGACATCCATCCCCACCCCCTTCACTTTTGTTGTTCTTTCCCTCTGCCTTCTCCATCACCTCCGGCTCTCACTTCTCAGGGGTTATTGAGTGTAGACGAGGTAGAGGAAGCGTAGAGCGACAGCATCAGGATTCCCGATGAAAGCCAGCCAGTCAGATCGTAGCCGGCACCACGTCTTCATCTTGACATGTTCATATGGATAGAAGCTACATCTTAACTGCCTTAGTGTTGAGTTGTAATCATTTTAATTTGCAGGAACCACCCAAATCCCCAAATCTCCTCACAGAAAAGTCAACAGTCAAGTTTCCAAACAATTGGGTGGCAGGAAATTAAAGGAGCTCTAAGGTTCAATTAGAAACGTACAGAGGCATGTGTGGAATGCTGCAGATTCTTCTTTGATCACTGTCAGGTGATGTGTGTCTTGTCTTCGCACTGAAAAAAAAGCAGCATGTTTTGCAAACACCACCTGACAGTGACCGCCCTCACTGACCCCTTGGGCCGACAGACTCTGCTGTCTGAGTGGAGGAGGGGGCAGGATGGATGGGAGCGCAGGGGTCGATAGAGGCCATAAGGCAACGATGGAGGGTGATGCAGACAGAGGACGGTCGAAGGATGCAACACAAGATGGGAGGGGGTAGACACCAGAAAAGATCAGAACTGACCAATATTCAGCCTCTTACACAGCTTCTCCTAGAATGTTGTGGTAAAAACCTCGAAGAGCCAAACCTTCCACTCAGCACCTTCAAGCACCGATGGATCTGTTCACTAATCTGGAGCCAGCTAAAGTCTGATGATGTTCAACAAGACACACTAGAAGAGCTTCTCTTGAAATAAGAAATGGATGCTTTGCCAATATTTTTTCAAACATTTAGCATAAAATTGAGAAAACGATTTGATGAAACATGGACCGCACCTCCTGTACATTTGTATTTGTCAAATATCGGATTAGTTCCTATTACACCTCCTTCTCTTTTGCACCATTACCTTCTAAATGAATGTCCGAACCGCTAATGTTATTAGGCTAAATAAAGGTTAACATTAGACCTGCTGACAGCGGCTGGCAGGAATAACATCGGTGTGTCAGTTGCACCAGTGCCATGGCTTCATCGTTCACATGTGAGGGTCTGCGTGACGTCAAGGTTTCACCTCTATGCTGTGAGAAACGACGTTTAACAGGTCATGGAAGCTGTGTAATTACTGTGTAAAAGGAATCTGCTTAAAACAGCCAGTTTACACTAATGAACACGGCGGCACTTCATTCAATACACTTTAGGTTAGAGGGAAGGCACACGGCACCACTGTGAGGAGACAGGACAAACAGAATGTCCATCATTTAATAATATCGTTGTGAACGCAGAGACTTGAACTAATAGTCATGTAATGTATTGTCTTTACCAATGCAGCTGTCATGCAGCTCAAGGCGGCTCACCATGGAGGCTACATTTTTAGTTTTTTTGCCCTAGGCTGCCCCCTGGTGGCACAATCCAAACACAGCATGTCAGCTGATCAATAGAAACAAGGTAACTATTGAATCCACAGACTGGCCTCTGACCTGTGACTTCCTCCATGTCATCTGATCGCCCGTACCACTGAGTCACATTAGCGACATCGTGGGCCACCTTTGACCCCATTATGGTGTCATCTCCTTCTTCTTGTGGCTCAGGTTATCAGTGCGAAGAGACACGTACCGTTTGCCATTAGTCTGACCAGCTTCATATCTGAAACACCCTGGATCTCTGACTGACAACCTCTTAACAGTGAAGGATGACGGCCTGCATGTTATAGGAGACAAACAAGATTTATTGACACACGTTTTAAGTGAATTGCAAAATAAAAGAAGCTGTTACAGTCCTGAATCCAGAATGTGTTTGCGCTGCTGTGTGTGATGTGATGTCCTGAACAGCCTAAGCCTGAGCCTGTTTCTCCACCACAGGCTGTGATTGGCTCTCTTCTTTGTTCACCACCTTTGTTTCTTTCTCCTCGTCCTCCACAGTCAGCGGTAACAAGGACTCGTTGTGCAGCCTCTCGTTCCTTTCCACCTCCTGAATGCTGGGTGGTGATGTTACCTGCATGTATGCTGGCAAGTGCTTAAATTCTTCATCGTTCACATCATAGTCCTTCATCCTTGAGTCCAGCACCCACCAGTGGCCAACAAATCCAATGTCTAATATCCGCTGAGGGAGTTCCCTCCAAGGTACTGACAGATTGGAGCACTGGGCTTCATACAGCATGGTGTCAGGGTCGTAGTCGGTTCGATACATCACCGAGAGCACCCCCAGGCTGGCGTGTTGGAGACGACCCTCGTTGCGAAGCTTCACCAGAGTCTGGATGTGGCCATCAGACGTGCCACTGCGGATCCATGGGGACAGAAGGCACAGCTGGTTGGAGCGTTCCAGCAGGTCAGCCTCAAACGACATGCGGTCGGGTTTGGAGTAGAAGCAGGCTAAGACCCCACCCAGTAACGTCCCATACACTGAGGCTTTGAGCGGCTTCTCCCAGGCACCAACGACCATCTCTCTGCATGCCTCCTTGTAGTCAGAGACCAGGCTGCGGCACCACACACCTGCACACAACAGGAGAAGGCTGGGTTTATGGGCCATTGTTAAAAACGCATAGAAAGGTTTCTGATGTTGAAGGGGGGCGTGTAGTGTGGAGTGCAGTGGTTAACAACAACCTAACCTAACCCTAACTCCTCCTACATGGTGTTTGGAAAGTTGCTGTCAACGGTAAAAAGCAGATTCAGTACATGTTGGTTTTTACCACCGATAGCATGTTAGCAGGAAATAGCATATTTGTTTATTTGCCAATGTTTGCCAGGGTATAAAGAGCATGCTTAAACTTATCTTTACCTTATTTTATATTTCTAACCTGTTTTTTGTGGCTGGATTGCCTGAATGAAAGCAATTTCCCCCTGGGATCAATAAAGTATTTCTGATTCTGAAGTTTGCAGCAATGCTATGGGTTAGAAGAATAGGAAATGAACATCTACACCTTCTGATGTGGGGTAATATTTTAAGTTACACCGGATATTTGAGTAATAACACAGCTGTGACCAACATCTCTTATTTTCTTTCGAGCTAACGCTGGAGTGTTGCTGTAACCTTACACTAGCTAGCTAGCTAACGTGTACGAGTCGAGCAGTTTCTCACCGGCTTTACTGCTTTTCAGCCTCTCCCAGCGGCTGCTGGGGCCCGGGGCAGCCGGCGCCTCCGCCGCAGCACAGAACATCCTCCTCGCCACACGCCACGAAGCCATTTCGACTAATGTTATTCACTACGGCGGTCACCTTCAAGCACAACTGGCATCCCGGCGGCTGTCAGGCAAGGAACTCACATGGAACCAAAATGGCGGCTGTTGCGTTGTTCGGCCTTTGGTCTTCCGACAGGCGGCTTTTCTTTGCAGAGGTTCCGCTTTTCTCATCTAGGCATGAAAAGCAAACTAAAATATGAATAAAATGAAGAAACAAACAAAATGGAGAATTGTGACGTAATTTGTATTGAAAAATATATTATGCATGACAATCATTAGACGGTATTTATATTTTCAAGAAGAACATGTTCACGTGACAGCTTTGTTTACGTGGTGACGTGTACCGGAAGACATTCTGAGCTTGACAGCAGTAGCAGCAGTTGCGCTGGCTATGAGAGCCAGGCTTTAGTAGCATATTGTTATTATTTTATACCAGCTTGTTAATCGTACGCACACACTATTGTTTATTGTTGTGTTAGCTTATATCAGACGTCCTAACAAATGTAAAACTACGGTGCGAGTGCGCGTGTTAGCTTGGTAGCGTTAGCCGTCTGCTCTGTGGCCGCTGTCCTCATCATCATCAGGGACATCCTGCTTCGGACAGGTAGATTGTTTAAATACACGCTTTCTGGTTAACAGTGTTGGGTAGTTTCTAAATTGATTTGAGGACTTATAACGTTACGCTGAAGCTGTGAAGCTGTGGACAGTGTATCCAATGTGTTTCCTGCTTAGTAAATGAATGGAATCGTCTTTTACGTTGGGAGATGTGATGGGAACTTTTTGTTTCCCTCAGGTCTTCCATGAGGGTGCTGTTTGTCCGCGGAAGCAATGGCCAGTCCAAATGATCTACAATTTCAAGGTAACATCAAAGCAGCAGATCTTTTTATTAGTATTATTCCACTTCCTGTGGAACTTCCTTTCCCCGTATGTTAGATTAAGATTAAGAAACCTTTATTAGTCCCACAATGGGGAAATTGCATTTTTGCAACGGCATACAGACAGCAAGGGATAAGTTAGGAAAAAGATATATACAATATAAAATAGGCTACCAATAAAAGATATATACATTATAAACAGTTTACATATTTAACAGTTATTGCACAGGTGAGTGGAGGTAGAAATGGTTTATAAACTGTACATAGTGCAACTAAATAAATAACAGTAAATAAAAGCACACTGTGGTGTGTAAGTATTGCTCCTATCAGAAGTGTTTATTATAGAGTCTGACAGCAGCAGGAAGGAAAGACCTTCTGTACCTCTCCTCCACACACCGAGGGTGGAGCAGTCTGCCACTGAAGCTGCTCTGCAGGGCTGACAGGGGGTCCTGCAGGGGGTGGGACTCATTGTCCAGCATGGAGGTCAGTTTTGCCAGGACCCTCCTGTCACCCACCTCCTGCACTGAGTCCAGAGAGCAGCCCAGGACAGAGCTGGACTTCCTGATGACTCTGTCCAGCTTCTTCCTCTCCCTCTCAGTGATGCTGCTGTTCCAGCAGACCACACCATACATGATGACTGATGCCACCACAGAGTCATAAAAGGTCTTCAGGAGTGCCCCTTTCACTCCAAAAGACCGCAGTCTCCTCAGCAGGTAGAGCCTGCTCTGGCCCTTCCTGTACAGTGCGTCTGTGTTGTGAGTCCAGTCCAGTTTGTTGTTGAGGTGAACACCCAGGTATTTGTAAGAGTACATACATAAGAGTTACATACATACATACATAAAGACATACATAAAGACATAAATACATGCATTGTTTCTTTTTCTTTTTTTTTTTTAACTGTGTTTCAAGATAATCCACAAAGTTTCAGGCTCCCTGATTCGATGTTTAGGCGACATCTGCTGGCCAAATATTGGAATCGCACCTTAGTGTATGTAGTAGGGGTGGAACGGTTCACTAAATCCACGGTTCGGTTTGTATCATGGTTCTGAGGTCACGGTTTTCGGTTCGGTTCGATTCACATTGTTGAGGTTTTTTCTACTTTTAACACTCTGGAAATACCAGATGAGCATAAAATACAGGCTAATTATCCAACATTCAACACTTTTATGAATCAGGTCAGTGTTTCCATCATTATATCAGGTCAGGTCATTTCATTTCTTTTTCATTTCTATATAGCACCAGATCATAACAGAAGCCATTTAAGACCCTTTCCTATAGAACAGGTCTACACCTGGTTCTTTAACAAACTGAACAGCTCATGTTATTGATCTTATTTGCAGCATGTCATTTCTGTCTGCTGTCTGTGCACAGAGGCCCGATGTGCGTACAAAGACAGACACATGCACAGACAGACACCGTCAGACAGAGAACATGTGTTGCTTTGTCCACCGTTGCTCATTACATGCTAGTTGGATAGACTGAACTCTATGACTACGCTAGGTTAAGCTAACAGTGCTGATGTCCGTGGTTTTATTTTATTTTTGCCATTGAAATGTGCTATTTACATCCCGCTCTGTAACCATGACGGGACCAGCAGCAGCTTTGCCCACGGTTGGACGCAGAGTGCTGAGGTTTCTGCTCCGCCTGCAGCTGAACCTGCTGCATGAAGCTACAGAGACTGACCGGCTGTGAGTGTTTTGAGGCGGGGGAGGAGCTCACGGCCGCTGCTTGTCGAGGACAGTAGCTGACTGCAGAATGATTTCACGTCAGTCTCCAAACGTCACCAGAGAGTCACTAGTTGCTTTTGATTAAAAAAAAAAAAAAAGGTTTGGAAAGCACCAAATGTAGTGAGAGAGACGCCCAGTTGCCAACACTCGTCTCCATGCTGTGGTAAAAACGCCTCCCTGTATTACTTGAAGTGCATGTCCAGAACCGAACAGAACACGCGCCCCGAACCGAAACATGTGTACTGAACGGTTCAGATTTTTTTCCTGAACCGTCCCACCCCTAGTATGCAGACGCAGTACTTACCTGCTGCTTCTGCTTTTGTGTCTGCAGAGTTTGAGGAAGCAGCAGAGCTGCTGTCTGCAGATCCAGGGGCCTCCACACTCAGCATGTCTGCCTCAAACACCCCGAACACAGCTGCAGGAGGAGAGGATGTAAAATTAGACCTATCAGAGGACGAGGAGGGTCAGGAAGAGAGTTCAGAGGTAATGCATCAAGATAAGTCTATCGTTTTGATTGGACAGCAGCTGAAAGGTGTCTGTGCTTCCAGCTCCTAGGAGGACAGAAACCAACTAGTGGCTTCTGGACGTTTGAGTATTATCAGTCTTTCTTCAATGTGGACACAGTGCAGGTAAGACCCACCACGCCCTGTCCACAAATACACAGCGTGGCTGCTGTTTGACAGGCTGTACTGGTACTTCTGTTAAAGTGCTTATCGTGTGTTGCAGGTGCTGGATAGAGTTAAGGGATCAGTGATGCCGTTACCTGGAAGAAACTTTGTTAAACACCACCTTAGGAGTAACCCAGATCTGTACGGTGAGCCACAACAGACATTCTTTGTTCAACGATTAGATTTGAAGTTAAGGTTTAACTGCTCATACAGTGCATTATGTAATCACACTAAAAACCGAAGTTTAATTGAGTGAAGAGGGTGAACTGAAGAGTTAACTCCTGATTTCCAGTCATAGTAATGTACAGGTATGTGTTTGTATAGGTCCGTTCTGGATTTGTGTGACTCTGGTGTTCTCAGTAGCCATCAGCGGAAACTTGTCCTCCTTCCTAAGTCAGATGGGAGACCCAGCCTACCACTACAGACCACAGTTCCACAGAGGTGATTTCTGCTCACACTCCCTGATCAAGTGGAATCAGTCCGTTACTATAGCTTCATCCTTTTCTCTGGCACAATGACAGTGACGATAGCGGCAGTCGTAATCTTCGTGTACGCCTGGCTGGTGCCGATCGGTTTGTGGGGTTTCCTGACGTGGAGACAAGGGACCGAGAGGCAGGTTGGAGGCTACTCATTCCTGGAGACTGTGTGCGTTTATGGCTACTCCCTCTTCATCTACATCCCCACATCTGTGAGTACATGCACCAAACATACGCTTCTGTTATGTTTATACAGTCTATCTTTAGTTTGATTTTTTTCCATCGAGTTAAAGCCACACATGCCTGCTTAGATGGCCGCTCTATAGATTTGTCCATTTAGCCCGTTTGTTTAGTCTGACTGTCATCACCAGGTTCTATGGATCATACCCTTTGAGTGGCTGCGCTGGACATTGATCCTGGTTGCCATGGTGATCTCAGGCTCAGTCCTGGTCCTCACCTTTTGGCCTGTCGTCCGTGACGACACCAAGGTGATGGCTGTGGCCACGGTAGCGACCATCGTGGTTCTGCACACGCTCCTGGCAATCGGCTGTAAGGTGAGTGAGCCGTTGGGACACCTTCACCAAAAAAATATTCGACCTCGATACTGACTCACTCTGTCCATCGTTTCAGCTGTACTTTTTTCAGACGGCTATCCATGTACCTTCACCCGTGACTACGCCTCCCCCGGCTCACATCACACTGGCCACCACAGCTCACTGACCAATACAAAGGAAGAGATGTGTGTGTGTGTGGAATCAGTCTTACAGCTGGCGAGCCCGTGTTGCTGTATGATCTGTAGTAAGCTTCTTTGATGGGAGCGCTGGGACTGTGTGTGCAGTTTAGTTTGTCCTGAAGTGATTCTACTGTGACTGAAGTAGCACTTGTTTAATTAATTCCTACTGTGACCTTTCACTATGTGGGGCTTCAAAATGGCTTCCTTGGCACTGTGATCTCCATCATATTAAGAATTAATCATAAATAAGAAAATCTGAAGCTTGCTGCTGCTTTACATCCTGTCAACGTGTTCCCATGTTCAGCCAGCTTCAATCACATGTGGTAGAAAGAAGCCGTTTTAGCCTGTGCTGCTGTTTAAATGAATGAAGACTGGAGGACTGGCACCACATCACTTACAGAATGACTTCAGCTGCTGTGTATTGTAAAGAGAGAAAATGGTTTATGTCTACAGAGCTACCTGTATTTATTTCCTGCTGTGACACTGTCGAGGGTTTTTGTTAATAAACTTAGAACCTTACTCCTCATCGTTCGTCAGTGTCTGTAGCATTTTCTGTCCTTACTTAAAGGCAGAAAACCTGAAGCCAAGAAAGCCAAACATTACTTTTAAGATAAACTTTGACAACTACAGACATCACTCAGCTACTCGTCTGCAAACTGACATATACATGAAATATACAGACTTGAGACCTATGTGGCTTAGAGCCATCAGGACTTCAGTCTAATGAGCTTCATATGTGTTCAGACTTGGCCTAATCTCACTTCCCCAGATATTTGATGCGAGGACAGACTTAAGAGTTCTTTTGACTTGGTGTGTACTTGAGCGTCTGATCTGAGGTTTCAATCGGACTCGTTTCATCCGATTAAAGACATCACCCTGGCTGGTTTTAACCTACATGACTTAACCGAGCTGCGTCAGCTTTGTCTCCGTCTAGATTATGAATTCTTTGCTCGACACTTGTGCCCATCTGTCATCCAGAGCCAAACAAGAGGAGGCTTCTGCTGACTCAGTGAGACTCGTGATCATCCTAACTCCTACAACAAATGAGTCAGAGGAGCCTTCCCACTTCAAGAGAAAAAATAAATCATCCATTGCTGACAAACACAGGAACACAGGGCGTGAATCACTTCAGACCTGAAGGAGGCAGAATCATAGGAAGGCTGGTAACCTGGCTCATTAGAAAAGTACGTTGCTTGAACCTGTGGCTGAGAGGTCAGTGCAAAAAGGTTACGCATGGCTGCACTATCAACATCTCCTCTCATCTTAAATACCTCAAGCTGCTGTTTGTAGAACCCTAACATTTGAACATCCCACCTACTAACCGTTTACAACACCTTGGTGACTTCTTCAGTCATCTCTGCTGTGTTCTCAAGACGCTGATCAAAACCCAAGGAGTCCTACTCAAGTTCAGAAATGAAGCCCTGATCTTGATTTACTTACCAGGCTCGTTCTTTTGGAGTGAAGGCTCATATGGTGAGAATTAGCCAAATTCAAAACACATCCTGAATTGTTGATGAAGATTCTCAGTCATCCAGGTCATCATACGTAGAGAAGATTGAAGCAAGGCGTCTGGATCCAAGCAGCTTCATCAGTTCTGATGAAGCTGCTTGGATGAGCAGTGAAACGTCTTCAAGAAAACTCTACAAGTCCAGACGCCTTGCTTCAATCTTCTCTACACATCCTGAATTAGTGGATGAATCTTCTTCCTCATCAGGTGTAAAGCTAGAAACAGCTGCCAAAGGTCATCAAGAAATCACAAGTGTATGTACACATGTATCTGATCAGAATAGTGTTTAGATCACAGAGTGATGACTTAGAAATAACAGCCCAGCATTTTGGGAATGCTAATTATAAATGCAGCCACTGTTTCCTGGTTTTTATGCTAAGCTAACTAATTGCGTTCCATGATGCTCACCACCACCACCACCACAGTCTTCAGGACAGTGACTTTATCTGTGTCTGGAGCAGAAGAGTCAGTGTCAGACAGTGAGAAAGGTGTTATTACTGGTTGGTCAACACACAGAAATGACAGAACATGACACTTTTTTTCATAATCAAAGTGGATGCCACTATTTGACTACACAGACAAAAAGGGACAGGATGACTAGAGGCTAACATCTGCTGTGTCCACATTCGACAAACCAGAAGTACTACAACACCTGACTCCAGAGTGAGTTTGGAACTTCTCCGCCACATTTAATTTGCTCTTTTTTTTAAATTGTTTGTCGTTTTTGTGGAAAAAAACAAAACAAAACAAAACAAAAATAAAGACAACAAAAGGTAAATCCTACAAAGAGACATTTTTCCTCAGCTCTCTTACAACTAAGTCATAAATTCCAATAGTTGTGACACTGGAAGCGATGCATAAATGTGTCAGTCTTTCTTTCCTTGACTGATAAAAGTTGGGCAAGGGTGCTGGGTGCAGTGGGGGGGGGGGGGGGGGGCAATGATATGTTGGAGGTCATACATAGTGAACAGACGAGGAGGGAGGTGGGTGGACTGGCCCCGTCTCCCACCCCTCGACATCAGAAGTCTCTTTGCGACAGTCTCAGTCTCTAAAGAGGGAGGAGGGGACGCAGGGGAGGGAAGTGAGGATGTAAACTATGACGCTGCCAATCCAGCACAGCTTTTCTCTTTCCGGCAGCCAGCTGGCTACCTCCTGGGTCAGTGGTCCTTACAGGTTTGTTCTCCAAATCCTCCTCTTCCAACTGTGCTGGAGCAATCTGGCTCAACACATGACAGGATGGAGAGAAGCTGCTGGGATGTCCTCTCCGACAGAAACGGGTAACGCAGGAGTAGACGAATGTGGCAGGGCGTGTTTTTCATGTTACAGGGGTACAGGACTACTTAGGTTCTACATGGACAGTTGAAAGGTTTTTGGCATTAGATTGTTCCATAGGTCACCTTCCATGTTGGGAATAAGGAATAAATTCAAATAGGTCCCTAGAAATTTAAGACTGCCCATCCCTAAAGGTCAACAGCAGAGTGACCATTTTCCCTGGAGCAAAACCAACTACATACACAGAAATGTTGAGAGAAGTTGTGAAAGAGGCTTTAGTTTCATTTTTAAGCCGTCTTTTGTTTTATTTTTAGACGGCAGAAGTGAGTGTGCCACCTCAGAGAGACCTCAGGAGGAAGCAGGTTCGTTCTGCCACCTGGGCGAACACCCTTTAGTTTCAAGAAGTGTCCTCTAGAGGAAATCTTCTGAGGTCTTAAATCAGAACCTGCAGCAGGTCCAAACTATGCATCATCATAGGAAACGTTACATTAAAGGATCCATTCATTTTCAATGACATCTTCAATACTTATCAACCAGCACCCTATTACCATCTTTTAGCTTGTTGTTTTGGTTAAGTTAATATCAGTGGCCGATATTTTTTGATGGTAATTACCTGTTCTAATATATGCTACTAGACAAGGCTAGCAACTAGCGGATTCACATCATGTGCTAAAGAGCCATAAACAAAAACTGTGCTAACAACTTCAACAACAACTTTTAATATAAATTCATGCAAGTTTTAAAAGACAGACTTTACTCATTTACTGAACACTAAAATGCTAGCATGAAAGAGCGGCTAGCCTCGTCACTTCCAGTCGATGTAGTGTGTGCTGAAGAATCAGCAAAGAGGACTAGAACCAACAACCTACAGCTCCTCATCATTTCCTCACAGCATGGAAGGTGACCAGTGTGTCGTTCTCCCAAAAATCAAATGCTTCCTAGCAGAACCCGAACATCGGCTAAGAGGCAGAGGTTGATTTGTGATATATCTGCCTCCTGCCTAAAACCAAACTACATGTGTGCATGTAGAGGAGTGAGCAGAGTGAACGTCTGTCTGGGACGAGTCAGTCTCTTGAAGGATGGATTTGATATGAAAAGCCAAGGTGGCAGCCCAGGAGAAGCCCTGATGATGATGATGATCAGGATGATGATAATGTCCTAAGGTACAAATGTGGAGCTTCGTTGTTGCTCTGGTTTGGAGGTGTGGAGAACTACGGTAACGGACTGATGCTGGTATCTGGCAACAAGCTTCGTAGGGAGGACAAACACTTGGATGGTCATGACACGCACAAAAAGAAAAAAAAACTCAGTAAAGGAAGTGGGTGGAGGGAATAAGATACGAGGTGAGAAAGCAAGGGTGGAAATCCAGGGAGGCTGGGTGACACCGGCTGTGCATCTCAGAGAGGAGAGTCCGAACAAATCCAAGGTGAGGGGAGAACTGATGCTTTTAGCGAGACTGGACGGATACGAGTGTTCAACCGTTCATCTGGTGATGGACTCAACAGTAGAAAGAGGGGGACAAGGGGAGGAAGTGCCAGCACAGCACTGGATTTGGTATACTGGTTTTGGCTGCAGTTGGTGGGTCAGTCAAGGGGAGCGGGGTGGGGTTGAGGGGGGTATCAGGGTTCTCTTGTCATGCGGGGGCACGGGAGGTCAATTAGGTCTTTAACTGCCATAATGCATGGTGTTGCTGGGGATGACCATAGGTGAGGCCATGGATATGGCAGCACCCCCCATGGTGAACTGGTTGGTGACGGGATAGTAAGTACCGCTGCTGCTGGGGCCCGACTGCCCCGTAGAGGCTCCTGGAACAAGCAAAGGCATTACAGTCAACACTGAGTGTGCTCGGGGTTACATTCTGTTGACCAGTAAAGTGAAAGTGTGTTCAGAAAGATTTACCCTGGACAATTCCTGTGCTCATGATGGAGCCCATTCTGGAGTGGGTGTGGTTTACAATTCCTGTGTTCACTGTAATCAGAGAGGAACAATGTCATCTGAAGTGTAGGCGCTGAGACCAGCTGAACATTAGGTAAGAGATGGAGGCATGTTGCCCCACGAGACACGAGGCAGCCATGATTCATACCCAGGGGGATGAGGTTGTTGTGAGACACTGACTGCCCGCTCCCGATGACTGTGCTGAGGTCATAAGCTGCTGGCATCCCTGAAGAATGAGCACAGGAAACAGACCCATCATTTACTACAGACTGACATCACATACCTTTTTCCCCTCATGATACACAGCTTTCCTCAGCGGAGGGTCTGCAGACACTGAGTGACAGGGGTCACCAGGCACAAGGCCAAAGGGGTTAACCGTATGACCCCACAGACACCGCCTTGGACCTTGCTTGGACCTTTGACGTTATCAGGACCCTTGAAGTATGACGCCACATGATTGCATTAAACTCCTCGTCCACATTCTCACATGTGTGATGTTGATCTTCACACATTCCGACTAGCCATCCTATAGCGCTTTAACACCGTGAGCAGGGCCTTTCAGTTATTTAATTGACAGCACAGTCAATGCAGCTTCCAGTGTTGTCAACTAAACCTGCTCTAAACTTGCTGGCAAACCTGAAGGCCCTGGTGAACAGATGAAAGATCATTTTCATCCACCGGTGTTTCTGTGTGTGTTCACCTGATACAGGCATCCCCTGACTCATGCTGTAGGCCGCCCCTGTGTTCCACATGTTCTCAGATGGGGAGGTGTAGTGTGAGCCAGGAGGGGGGTTGGGGGTGGTGCCTGTGTACCTGCACATACATAAAACAGACCGGTTGGACATGAGAGAAGACAGACATGTGCTTCTAACCACACACTGTGTGAACGGTGTGATGCAGATCCACGTGTGCAATAAAGAAATCGACTAACCTGAAAAAGGGGTTCTTCAAGTCCAGGAGGTTGCTGGACTTTGATCCTGTCTGGTCCACCTGGGCAACAATACTGATGTCATAGCTTTGTCTGTTGGAAAGCAGAGGAAGGACACACTATAATGCACATCCTGCAAGCTTTTATTAGTGATACATGCTTAGGTCCAAGAACCATTATGCTGCAAAGACAAAGTGACAATCATACCTCTTGTTGGCAACCAGCAGCGCAGTGCCGGACAGTGTGTCCCCAGCCTTGGTGAAGAGGGGAGACTGCAGGAGGCAGCGCACCTGGTACCAGTGGGTGAGAGGCTCTGTGGGAGCTGTGGACAGCCATACTGTCATCCTGCAGGGTTAGAGGGCACGAGAAGGATGTGTGAGTGTACGACAGTACTCCTTCAAAGACACAGCTTCAGACCGTGCAGGATCAACTTACACTGATCCCATAAATGCCACATCGAACCAGAAAGCCAAGCCGTGCACCAGACCTGAGTGCATCATGTGGAACTTGAAGGGAATCTCTATCCTGCAACCAAGAAGGAAGCGTTTGTTAAACAGACCGCTTCATCCACTTCATGTGCACACATTAAATCACACACACACCTGTACAGATCCTCCTCTTTGGCCTCCAGGAAGTTGACTGTGTATTTGACCGACTTGGCCATCAGAATACGGATATCAAACGTGTCCTGCAGGAAAGCAGCAGAACAGCTCAGGTTTTATTAGTGTTCTGACAAAAACACACACTTTTCCCACAGACTGAAAACATACCACAATCGGCTGGCGAAAATACTCATCCACTGCTGCCCCCCGCAGAGCAGAGAGGTCTACACCGTGGAAGGAGGGCTGGTACCTGAAGGCAAATGAGAGTTGGTTTTTGTTTACAGCCCCACTGTATTAATCATCAGTGTCACAGCTCCAGCGCTTTAGATGCTACACCACATCCACCGTATTTATAGCAGAGTAAACACAAAACTAGTGCAGTGACAATCCTTAGAAACGATTCCAACTTTGTTTGTTTCACTTCAGAACCAGTCCGCCAACCAAAGACGAGCGTACAGAGGAAACCGGTTTTAAATACAACAGAAGGACCTGTGCTTTGAGTTCACAACCACTGAATGTCAACAACAGGGGGAGTACTGTGGGCTTTGATGGCTTCACATAAATTATGAATACTGTTCCTTAAAGATAAAGTTAAACTGTGTCCTCTCCTCGGAAGGACCCCCTTTCCTTTCTTACCAGAAGTTGGCCTTGGTGAACTGCTCCATGTAGAGCTGTTCGTCTGTAAAAGGGGCCAAGTGGACGTCTCCGATCGTGGGGAACATTTTACCTGAAACACCCACAGTCATAAAATATTAGGCTACATACACTTTACATCTGTGTGTGCTTGCCAAAGATTCAACAGCTACTCTTATCTGGTTTTTCCACATTCCAATGCAATCAGGTCCCAAAAACGACTCACCGCTGGGTTTGAGAAACTTCTTTGCGTGCAAGTAGCTCTCCAGCATGCGTTCATTGAACAGCATGTAACCCATGGGTTCTGAGATGATGATGTCCACCTGCTCAGGCAGCGTCACCTCCTCCACCTTCCCAGGAATGACGACTACGCGCTCCCCTAAACGGTTACTGTTCACCAGAAGCTGTAGGGCAAAGAATACCTCAGCTAGGACCAGGTCGCTCCTTTTTATACATTTAAATGAAAGGTCAGCAAGACTGTAGGCTAATGAAACCAGCACAAATCTGTGTACCTCAGCATGCTGTGCCATGGTGCTGGCCTCCACAGCATAGACCTTCCTGGCTCCAGCTTGAGCTGCAAAGAAAGACAGGATTCCCGAGCCACAACCCACATCCAGCACCACCTGGAGAAAGGAGCCTACAGTTACTACAAGCAATACCTACAGCGGCAAAATTCTCCACTCAAGAAGAGCTCAAGTGCACAAAAAGGAGACTGCGGATTTATTAAATGCTCAGTTTACCTTATCCTTAAAGTCAGTGTGATTCTGGAGAATGGCCCGTTGGTAAGTCCCTGTCCGAACATAGTCCTGCATCATGTTCTGTTGCTGGGAGAGGTAGCCGTAAAACTGCAGAAATCCAAGAACAGAAACTGGTCAGCGAAGGCAACATCATTCAAGCAACTCTTTGGATATACGAAAATATCTGGATATCTCATAAAGAGGCTTTTAATTTGGAAGGTACTCTTTTTAAAACATGAGAAAAAACCACTTGGGAGATGTTTGAGTGCTGATGGGCTAGGCTGGAGACACAAACTTGTGAGGGGAACTGGAGAGGATCCAACCACAAAGCATCGAAACAGATGGACATGTTACAAACAGCCTCACCAATAATACCACAGTGACCTTATGCGAGCAGCATATATTGCTATAGTAGGAAGGAAGGCACCACTCAGAACAGATCTGCTGTATTTTTAAACCCCGAGGACAGACTGGCAGTCAAAAACAGCCTCTTACTGAGTGAACATCCCAATAATGAATGATCTAAAAATAGTCAACAGTGATTATTGTTCTCTGCTTTAAAGGCAGCATGTGTCACAAACCTGTCAATCTGAACTGATAGAATTAAAGACACACACAAGTCTAGTATGCCCTTTTTCAAAATCCAAGACATCAGATTAATGTGTGTGTGTGTCTCACCTGGAAATACTGTACAGCAGAGGACTCCTCTGTTCTGTCACTGAAGGCCGAGTTCTCACCAAGATGCCCACGACAGTTCTTAAGGAGGTTATAAAACGACTGAAAGTCTGAAACGGAGCACACGCTTACATGTTGTTGTTGTTCTTTACCTTTTGTTGAACTTGTGTCTGAGACGTTTTATCAGCAAGAGATTGGTTGATGACCGACCCTAAACAGCTGTCTATATGTCTATATATAACAGCTGGAATGGTTTAAGGTTAAATAAAGGGAAGTTAGATCAAAGCATTCACTTCCATGTTCCTAGACTCACATGATAATACAAAAAGTGCTCCTGTGCTTTCCTACCTCTTACACTTTGTGCAGCAAGTCTCATTATGTCGAGGTGTTTGTGTGTACCTGCAGGTGAGGAAAACTGCAACAGGACGCTGTTACAGCCCAGTGTGATGATGAATGACTGCTTCCCCACGCGGCTGCACTCCGTCTCCCTGGAAACTGAACACTTGAATACACTTGCATCCTCTCCTTGGAAAAATGGGAGACAATTAAGAGTTAACTTGCATGTCTGAAACAATATGAACAATCTGCAAAGGCTGTTACAACTTTCTGATGCGTGGATTCCTTGGTGCCTAACGCTGATTTTGAAATTTGATTTCATTAGTAACCAGCATTTTGCATGACAACCAAAGAGGACTGACTCACACATTCAGCCTGATAATTCAGCTTCATCGCAACCTGTCCCTGTGTGGGAGAGATGAACACAATGCAGCCTCAGCCTCTTTATCTCTGCGCACACATGCTGCAGAGGGATCTCTAGAAAGGCTAAATGTTGTCTGTACAAGAGGATGTGAAATGGCAAGTTAAGGGGAATCTATATGTAGGTTATTTATCAGCCCACCAGGAATACAAGAATAAATTCTTGTAATCTGGCTTAAGCCCAACAAGCAGTCCAACACTAACCGTGTATCACCCTGTCCCTAAACACTCTCCAAAAAATATTTTTAAAGGTTCGGTCATTCTTCAGTTTGTCTTCTCCAGCTGGTCAATAAAATGCTCCTCAAAGAGGAGGAACCGGTGCATTTGCTGCAGGCTGTTTTCTACTGTGCATTAATCAATATTTGATGCTTGAAAAAAATATTTGCATGTTCAGTGCAAGGGAATACTACAGTCTAATGTTCCAGCAGAAGAAACACCTCACGTGTTCCTTGGTTTTAATAAATATATGTACCAAGCAACAATAACAAGAAAGTTCCAGAAATAAAACTCAGGCAGACAGAATCCTTTCTGTAAAACTTTGCTAAGCAAATATTTCTCCAAGCAGGAAAAACAGCTTGGGTGTGAAGCTGCAACAGTGAAGACTCATAAAGCAGCCTGAGCTAATCCAGCGTCTATTAAGGGATTGAGAGCAGTACCTCAGATTTAGAGAGATGCATCTTCTGGGACAAAAGCCAGCCATGCACCTCAGCAAGTTCTCCAGTCAGACACTTAACACTGCTGAACCAGTGACAGGACAGGAGCAGAACACCAGATATAATCTGATATAATCATATCAGATTTATTTGCTTATTGATGGTATTTTTTTTTTAAATAAATGCAACTGGACGGTGCGTCCTTGCCCGTCAGACACACATGCAGCAGAAAGAAAATGGAAGCAAGGCTCTATCCCCTACTGAAAACAAAATTAAAACAAGCAGCATGGGATTAATTTGAATATCCCAAAAACGAACAGGAGGGAGTTATCCGCAAGGATGGATATCCAGTTTGCAAAAAAGAAATCTGTATGCAAAGTGGCTGCCAAAGGAGGAAATGCACCAAACATGTTCACCCATCTCAGAGAACACAGTCCCACAGAGAAGATCACAGTGCGAGTCCTATTTATAACTTTAATCCGCAAAAACAATCACAAAATACTGCACTGAAATCAGACGCCACATCTGTGTCGTGTGTGTTCCCTCTGACCTACAAACACACATACTACCCTCAATACCTGATACACAAACTCACAACAAGTCAGGAGCAGACTGGCTGCACACTGCAGGTCATAATGCAGTTTTTCATGTCACAGGGATTTGTCCTTGTCCTGGCATCACCAAAGTTAAACTGGCTGAGTTTGTGTTGAATCTGTGGCCTTCCCTTTAATTGCTGTAATGACATTTTATTTTAACCAAACAAAAATTCCCTCTTCCTCTCTTTACTTCTGCATTTCAGTGAGAGAAACGGGCCTGTTTGTCCCGATGATATCCGACTGGAACCTCAGCGAAACGAGTCAGTGCAGCTGTCGTCTTTGAAAACAATCACTATTGCTTATTTTTCACTAAGCTGTTTCTTCTACACGTCTTTTTCTCACTGGCTCAGACACACCGAAATGGACGTGAAGCTTGGTCCTGGGGCTCTGCACCGTGAATGCACAGCCTTTGTACGTTACTGGACAATGTGCAGTCACACACTAACAGCCCGAGGTGGCTCTTATGAAAGAAAACCAATCAGACAGAAAACAGAATTCTAATTAGGACATCTTCTTAGCTTAAACTGCACTGAGACATATTAGCAATTCTTTGAGCTTTGCTTGTTTTACAATGAAAATTTCTTACAGCTACCAAAGCCTTATTTCTGACATGAAAACACGAGTTTACTTCACACTGATGCTTTTAAAGGGCTATCTTACAGGGATGATCATGCTGATGTAGAGAAGGCCTACCGATCATAACAATCTGAGCAGTGATGCCTAAAAACCTTGCAAAAAAAGTACCAGGAAACGACATGACTGCATTTTAAATATGACTAAAGCTATACATGGGTGTCCAATTACCAAATGCACCATAATGCCACAAGACTATAGATTAAATTATGATAATTTTATTACTTTTCACACTGAGTATTCCTATATCTAACTTTGGGCAGTTCATTACAATTACTATTATATACTTTAACACTTTAACTGTAATGCATTTCCACTCATAATTAAAGGTTGTTCATTTAGTAGCTGCACTTCAATGAGCTGTGTGTGTGTGTGTGTGTGTGTGTGTGTGTGTGTGTGTGTGTGTGTGTGTGTGTGTGTGTGTGTTGGGGGGGGTCCTCCATATAATTCACTAGAACTCCTTTCAAAAGAATCCTTTTCTGAAGCCGTGCCTTTCTTTCAGGCTGGACCCCGCAGCAGCGCTTCTTTTCAGCGGGACATCCCATTGAAGAGCAGCGCGGCTGTGACGCTGCTCCCCCGCAGGAGGGACGCAGGAGGCGGCGGGGACCCGGCTTTTGTTCCAATGAGAACAAAGATGAATGCATAAGTAATGAGGGCCCGGTCTCGCTGCACCACATTTAAACACCAAGACAGATTTTTTCTTCCTACAAGTACACGCATTCAAAAGTATCATTTGATTTTCTATAAGCTAACGGCTAACCACAGAGAGACCGCAGCAGAGGCGGCCCGGGTCAGGAGTGATGCCCTCTGCTCTCGGCTCCACAAGCATTCAGAGAAGCTAGTTTACGAGCTAAACACACAAATACTCGGGTCTGTAAACGATAAGGAGGGCGATGTACCACAGATGTTTGTGGGGAAAGCGTCAATGGCAGAAAACGTTAGATCCGAACGGCTGCTGCACGTTAGCTAGTAGCATTGTTTAACTAGCGTTAAAGTCCGTTACTGTGCTGCACTGATGGGGCTAACGGAGCTAACTGTTGCGGTGTGTTTCTGTGGTCGCTAAGGCCGCTAAGGCGGTGAACTTATAATAATGTGTGAGAGGCGAAGTTAGCGAAAATCAGAAGAGTTTACGGGGCTCCCTCGTGCAGGGGGAGGCGACGTGGTCTCTCAAGATGGGCTAGCTTCTTGGAGGCTAACGCTAACCAGATTAGCGTTAGCATTGCATAGTAATAGCAGTTAAATGAGAGGCCGAGCGTCCGGAGGAGCCGCTGCAGCAAAAAGGTCAACTCACCATTGGAGAGATTGATCAGGGCTGAATCCTGTGAGGTTTTCACCTCTAACCGCAGGGGCTGCTGCTCCGAGTGCCGCTGAATGTCTCCATTCGCGTCTCCAATGGAGAGGAGCCGCACGCCGCGGAACACCGAGACCGCCATCTTCGATCTGGAAGTAGAGACAGGTCGGTGGCGCTCACGTCCAACCACGCACTGCTGGAGGCAGTTAGGGCACCAGCGTGATAAGCTGCTCCAACAGCGACACCACGCGTCGCGAAGAGGGTACTACGTAAACACTACTACCATGACGTCATGAAACACGTTATCCAATCCAGAGTTTTGATACGTTTTTAATCTCTAAAAAATAATAATCCTTCAAATAAAACAGAATTTAAATCATACATATAAAAAAATAAATATATATATAAAAATATACAAAAATAAAAATATACATATAAAAAAATCAAACAACTGTAACGACACATTTTATAGCTGCATTATTAAAAGAAAAAACTCTTGACAAAAATATTGTAGTAATAATAATTTAATGTGTTCAAATCAGCAGTTGGAGAAAATGATTCAAAATGATTCCAGCAATGGTACAGGCAATAAGACAAATTTGATGTGTCAGATAACATAACATGCTTGTTCATAAATTCACATACATAAAAACAGAAATTAGAACAGAAACAGATAAGAAGATATTTGTATGCTACAGTGTGTTAAAAGATTAGTCATAATGACTTAATAATGAATAATTGATTACAGCTGTCGTTCAAAATAAACAAGCATAGATAAACATCAGCTGTTATTTTGAACTTTGTCTCGCTGTGTCTGAAAGGAAACGTCAGTGCAGTGACGCCAAATGCAATCATTTAAATGTAAAACATATGTAGAAAAGACAGTGGAAAGATATTAGTGAACACCAACAGGTCATACAACAGAGTCATGGCTTTAAAAGGGGACAGGTGACCTTGTGTGTGAACAGATTGAACACAATTGCCAACATAAATGCAAAACACTGACTAAATGTCTCCTTAGCTGCATCACCCGACAGCCGCCTGTGTGTGTCCAGTATTACTAACATGTCGTCCTTACATGGACTTAAATCCAAACCCAGCAGGAAACGGCGTGTAATATATGAATTTGTGTGTATTTGTGAGTTAACCATCTTTATGAGGACTAGTTTGAGTTTCAGACCTTCAAAGTGGGGACCGTTTGGATACCCCTTTAAACAGCTGAAGGCTTACACCTGGTTGTAGTGTTAGGCACTTAGTTGTGATGGTTAGGGTCAGGGAAAGGTGTTATGGAATGTCCCCACAAAGACAACCATCCCAGAATGTGTGTGTAGTGTCTTGTCTTCCTTATCTTCAGCAGCGGCAGTGCACATGACAGAAATCCACATGGGAATGATCAGGAGCCCTGATCAGGTGCCCTGCAAAGACGAGAAAGAACTTTAGCTTGCAGGGGTGTCTTGTGCTCTTAAAAAAACATGGCAGAAGAGAGGAAGAAAAGCAGATATTTTAAGAGTATTCAAAAGATTTATCAGTGTAAAAAAGAGCAATGCCCACCCCTCAGAAGAGGACACATGACTTGGGAGGCCTGAAGGGGTTATCACTGGAGGGCACCCCGGTCAGGAGAGGGTCTTTGTGGGCATTTTGCAAACAGAAGGCCTTCAGTTCTGCAGCAGCCTGAGAAACCTGAACCATGTAAAGAGAAGGAGTGTTAAAGCAGCGGTGCTGAGGTTCGACATGCTCCAGCTGTGATCCTGTGGACTGCAGACTGTTGTTGCAACATGGTGTCAGATACATGTTGTTCCAGATGTCATGTTGAAGCACAATAAGATTTTTCACCGTGAACACGTTCAGACCCAGAAAATAACCCTGATGACGCCATAGTGACGTCAACAGGGTGACAGCAGTGATCACAATGACACAATGAATGGCCATGCTAGCTGATAACCTGGCAGAGAAGGGTTAGTACCTTATCAAGTGGCTGTGATTCCCACACACAGTCTCATATGGGAAACTAATTGGAAGAAGTTTGTGTGCAAAACTTCTCTGTAATAATTCTTTATTGTGAGTGCACCACCCCTTCTCTCCAAGACACTTCAAGTAGCATGACTGTTCTAAAATAAGGAGCCACCAAGAATCACAGCAGTCACACACACAGCACAATCAACAAAGCGATCACTGTGCTCCACTGGCAGAGAGACGTCTGTCTCCAGCCCCGGCACAGCAGGAAGTCACACACCCCATGTTTTCTGAACGACTAACACTGAAACTATGACTCTGACTTCTTTCTGTGTTCCATCAGTTTCCTCTGAGCTGGACTTTTCAAGGACTTTTCTCTGCAGCTGTGTAACAAACAGCTAATTGACAGAGCTTAATTAGCTGCCTCGCGCGCCGCATTAGAGCTCAGGATGCGCTCGAGAGCAGGAGTCACGCGCGCAGCAGAGTTTACAGTAAACTTTAACGGTGGTGTCAAACTTTAAGATGTGAAAGTTTAACTCTAAAGTTTTTACCTTTATCCGCCGGACACTGGCCTCCAGGCGAAGCTGCTTCACTGCCTTCTGGGCAAGGACTAAGCTGCTGTTGGCGGCGCTGTTGTTTGACATGATTAAATCCGATTAATAGTCTCTCTCTCTCTCACACACACACACGCAGAGTGAAGAAGCAGAAAGTCAGCCGAGTCTTCTGTTTCAGCTCCTGGCTGCGAGGAAACACTTCTTCCGGTCCAAACTTTCAAAATAAAAAGCGTCTTCATGGCGGAGAAAGTGGACCTCACACCGGTTGTTATATCAATAACACTAGTAGTAACTAGTACTGCATTTGGATATTACATGATTATTGCATGTAACCCTGAAAGAATCATTTATGAATCACCCAATAAAGATCACGCCTGAATAACGTGTGACGATGGGGTTACATTTTATTTTGTTTTTGAAAACATGATGTGGCCTAAATTCATTAGAATATCAAGCAAACCTTAAAAGGGAGGGGGTTTAATTTCTTTATTTTTACAAATATATAAATTAATAGAGTGGAGTCAACAGCTTCTATTGTCTATAATAATCACAGTGGTGATCATACATTTATTTTTGCTTCATTGGGAAAACTATTAAGGGTTTAGGTCTGCTCGAGGCAGAGAATCAAACACACATGACCTCATAATTAGGATTTTTTTTTTAAATGAATGCTTCTATAATGTCGATACGATAAATTAAACTATTACAATGCACGAATTGTGTTTTTAAAACCAGAAGAAGAAACTGTGCCGGCAGGTGGTGGCGGTATAGCGCCATTTTGTTTTTGTCAACAAGCAATAACGACGAAGAAGAAGAAACCGGAAGTTCAGAGGTCAAGCTAAAACTGTTTCCGGTGTAGTTGAGGGGTCACACATAGGGGGAGTGAGACCCGAAATACTTTCAAAAATGCTGTTACGAGTGAGTATTTAAATATTTTTTTGACAACATGACAGTCAGCGGAAGAACATGTAAAACATGTCGATAACAAATATGTCGACAGGGTTTAACAGCAGCATGTCGTGTTGAGCGTGTTAGCTAGCAGCTTGTGTAACGTTGCTTCAAGGCAACCTCTAAACCTGCCAAGCTAAAATGTTTAGAAAAATACAGCAAACATCATATTTGTGTCGTTTATCTCACTCTGCTTTTTTAAATATCAAAGCATTACGTTTTGACGAAGGTTATGATCGAGAGTAGACTGACTTAAGATGGTTTTTAAAGTTCTTTACGAGCCAAACTCTTTAAAACAAATGTTAAACATATTACACGTTTTTAATTACCTAGTTATTTTAATGACCAGAAGCTCAGAATCAACAAATTATCTAGTTATAAACATATGAGTGTTGTTTTCTATATAAATGAAATTATTCAATTTTATGAGTAGTGTTTCACTTTGTAGTGTTTCTGATCATGAAAACTGTTTTGTTTTTGTCATACACGTTTTTTGGGGTTCTTCAGCATAGTACTGTACTGTAAAATGTGACAATAACATTTTTATTTTTGTCTTTCAGAAGGTGTTGCAGATCGGGGGGCTGACGCTGAAACACAGCAGGTGCATCCACCACAGTCCCGTATGGAAGAGCCCCCTAATACCCATAGTTGTGGAGCAGACGGTGAGTGAGAAAAGAGGAAAGAAATGCTGATGGAGCCTTATTCCTTTTGACTATGATCATGTTACTGGTATTAACAACGTAATAAAAAGTCAGTGTAGCTGCATTAGAAGTCAGTTATTGTTTTACAGTTGCAGGTATAAAGCTCCTAAAATAATCTGTCCCATTGTTGTTTTTTTAGGGTAGAGGAGAACGAGCGTATGACATCTATTCTCGGCTCCTGAGGGAGAGAATCATTTGTGTAATGGGTCCCGTAAGTGTCATCTTGGACGTTGATTTTGTTGATTTTTTTTCAACATATTTTCAGGGCGATTGATATTGTTTACTCTCCCTCAGATTGATGACTCTGTAGCCAGTTTGGTTATTGCCCAGCTGCTCTTTCTACAGTCAGAGAGCAACAACAAGCCCATCCACATGTACATCAACAGTCCTGGTATGACTCTTAGCAAAGAAAACCACATAGAAGGGTTAAAAAAAGTCTATGAAGCATTAAATTCGTGCCATGACAGCGCCTCCTCCTCTGCCTTCTAGGTGGTGTGGTGACAGCAGGCCTGGCCATTTACGACACCATGCAGTACATCCTTAATCCCATTTCCACCTGGTGCGTTGGCCAAGCGGCCAGCATGGGCAGTTTGCTGCTGGCAGCAGGGACAACAGGCATGAGGCATTCCCTGCCCAACGCACGTATCATGGTTCACCAGCCTTCCGGGGGCGCCAGGGTAAGGCTGACCTTTTAATACTGAAATCCATACATGGGGTGGTAGGTGACAAAGTTTGAACATGAAGAAAGTTAAGAGACTTGGCTGTGTGCACAGGGTCAGGCCACAGACATCGCCATCCAGGCAGAGGAGATCCTGAAGCTGAAGAGGCAGATTAATAACATCTATGCCAAACACACAGGGCAGCCGCTGGAAACTATTGGTATGTTTGCACGGCTGGTCAACGTGATTTAGCTTGTTTTGCTGCCTCCAACTGGGCCTAGAATATCTCAATCTCAACTAAATATTGTATCTTTCTTCCAGAGGGTGTGATGGAGAGGGATCGCTACATGAGCCCCATGGAGGCTCAGGACTTTGGTCTCATTGACCGGGTCCTTGTCCACCCACCACAGGCAGGACAGGATGAACCAGAGCTGGTGCAGAAAGAGCCAGCAGCAGCAGCAGCAGCAGCAGCCAGTCCCTCACCCCAACCAGAGTCTGCATCCCCGGAGCAGGCCTCCCCAGGCACAAATTCCCCCTCCTCATACAAACCTGAACCATGAACTGAACACAGCACATCTGAGATCTGAAAGCCCCTCTGCAGGTTCTAATGGTTCTGAGAGCAAAATGCAGCATTCACAGTGTATCTCGGTTCTGAAGTAGACCCCTCCCCCTTGTCAGCACTGTAGAGTCTACATATATTCATGAAGGTACAGGTTTTTATGATTAAGATACCATTTCCTGTTGTCCATGAAATTAAAGAAATGCTGAAAGAACGGCTAAACAACTGGAGCCTGGTAATTAGTGCACAAACATATCCTCTGTACATGAAGTTATGTTTAGGAGAGCGGGAGTTAACCTGTTAGGTCTGCAGAGCCATGTTTTCCCTGAACTGAAGAGTGCCGGTTACTTGTATTTGATAATTTCATATTTGTAATAAATATAATAATTTCCACCACAAATCACAAAACCTGCCCTCCTGTCTGGATCCGTAATTGTCTGACTTTGCATCCAGCCCCTCCCGACTACAACTGGAAGAAAGTTGACACGTTCTGTTACGTGTGCTTATTATGTCAAATGATTCCAACAATGTTTAAACTCAAAGAAAGCTACTTGCTGGTACTTTAACGACTAGATTCATTAACATTCTATAAAAGTGCAGGTTTTCAGCTGCATATCATCAGCTTGTTCTGACCTAAATGTTTCTGTGATTTTTTTTTGAAAGAAGTTTTGTAGCATTAGAAGTAAAAATGTCAAAGTTTATTCACGGAATTAAAAGATATACACTGGGGGAAAACTGACAAGACATACAGAAAGACGTTCAAATGAGGTTGTTAAAAACACTTTAAACATAATTCTATGTGTGGTGAACTCAGTGCAAACAAACAGCAAAGATAGGCACAGCTGGCTTTATGAGTCAGTTTAAAGTAAGGACACCATCAGTAAAGTTAAGAGAAAGTAGGATAAGATACTCCTTAAAATCTCCTGTAAAAGTTATTATTAAACAGCGTCTGCACTAGGAAAAGAGATGTTAATATCCACACAGTATTCTTATTTCATTCACACTCTTACAATGTAAAAAAATCCTCCATCTTCTCTCTCTTACACACACGCAGCCGTCCCATCGTCACATGAGCGTGCAGCTTTTGGGCGAGGTGGTCCAGCGCAGCCAGCTCAGCTTGTCCTCGCTGTACGGAGGGTAACGCAGGCCGTTGAGCCTCTCTAAAGCCCAGCCCCGTAGCATGCAGGCTCGCCGGTGGCTGAACGTCTCAAAGCCCCAACGGCCGTGATAACTGCCCCAACCACTGGCACCTGAGAAACAAAAAAGGGACACGGAATGGGAAAAGTAACACCTAGACCAGGCTGCAAACAGACTAATGAAACATGCATCTAAAGTCCGTTCAAACCAGGGCTACACCTACCGACTCCTCCAAAGGGCAGAGTGGGCAGTGTCATGTGGACGATGCCGTCATTGGAGCAGAATCCTCCACTGCTGGTCTTTTCCAACACGGTCTTTACGACCTTGGGAGACAGTGTGGTTTAAACCAGCGGGCAGTACGAATGCAGCTCTAAAGGTGAGATTCTGCAGTTTTGTGTTCTTACAGAGGATTCGTCAGAGAAAACATAGAGGGCCAGAGGTTTCTCTTTGCGGTTGACAAAGTCGATGCCTTTTTCCACAGACTCCACCGTGATGATGGGCAAAATGGGGCCAAAGATCTCTTCCTTCATCAGGACATCGTCTTCAGCCACGTCCACCACCACTGTTGGAGCTAACATATTGGAAGAGTCTACTAGCGCTCACTGTGCAAGGGGCAGGCTACATTCTGGGTGCATACAAGAGCTTCTAAACCTACCTATGTACTTATCCTCCTGGTCACGCTCTCCTCCCACAACAACCTTGCCGCTGGTCTTCCCAAGCAGTTCTATCAGACGAGACCAGTGACGAAGAGACACGATGCGGGACATGTCGGGGCTCTTCTGAGGCTCCTTGCCGTAGAAGTCCTCCAGTGCTTGACTCAGCGCAGGTAGCAGGGCGTCCCGAGTAGCCGCTGTGCACAGCAAGTAGTCCGGAGCCACGCAGCTCTGGCCAGCATTGAAAAATTTGGCCCACACCAAACGCCGCGCTGCAGCTGTGATGTTTATGCGACCATATATCAAGCCGGGACACTTGCCGCCAAGCTCCAATGTCACAGGGGTCAAGTGGACTGAAGCTGCCTGCATGATGCTACGCGCTACACTCTGAGAGCCTACAAGAGACATGAAGAGTCAAAGTTACACACAGGTGGACAAATGCTTTACTAGCACAAACTAAGGGCCGAGCAGCGCTCCAACACTGGCTTTACCTGTGTAGAAGATGTGGTCAAATCGAATCTGCAGCAGGGCCTTGGTCTCCTCTGCTCCACCACGAACAACTGCGTAACAGTCCTGTCCAATTAAAGAGTCCGATCTCTGTCAATCCGAAGTTGCCCTCTGGTTGGTATTTCTTGCCAACATTTAGATACTTTACCTGAGACAGGTATTTGGGGATAAGCTCTGCAATCAGACTGTCTGTGGCTGCGCTAACCTCTGAAGGCTTGATGACAACACAGTTTCCTGGTTGGAGACAACAACCATCGATCATCAGTGTCAGAGTTGGTATCATTTGTGGTGGTAGCACTTGAACAACAACATACAAGAAGCTTGCAAGTTCACATTCCACGTCTTTCCTGTTTATGCATTCCTTCCGTCTCCGCCGTCTGCTACGACTAACCTTATTCTATTATTAACACAAAACAAACACAATGAAGCCCAACACTGGATCTCATGGATGATACCTGCAGCAATGGCTCCAACCATGGGCAGGGTAAGAAGCTGCAGGGGGTAGTTCCATGCCCCAATGATCAGCACAACTCCGAATGGTTCCCGGCGGACAGAACAGTCATCAAGTTTTGTCGCCTGTATACAATGATATAAAAATATATATAAAAGCAGTGTATTCACGTCATCGCACAGATGAATCATTGTGGTACCTACAAGATTTTTGCTGACATACTCTGGCTGCATCCAGCTCGTCAGGTTAGAGATGGCGTAATGCAGCTCATTGAGGACGATATCAATCTCAGACAGGATGGCCTCAAACTTTGGCTGTTGTTCACAGGCAGTAATCACAATGAGACATTAGTGCTGTTGTGTAGCAGACCACTATAAATATGTGCTCAGAACAATGATTTTCTTAGTGATGTAACTACTTAAAATACTATCTTGATGTGTGAGTGTCACATTCATCCAAACTCAAAGACTAATCTAGCCCCGGAATTCACTACCAACATAAATTAACCAACACCGGAGCTCAGCTAAGCGACAGCCAGCAGGCAAAGCTTCGCTTAACAATAACCCCTGGATGGATACGACAGCTGGTTAGCTTGTCATCTTTTGGATTTTAGCCAGCATTGAATTAGATTAACAGTGATGCAAGAAAACAGTTAGCCAGCTAGCTATGTAGCACTTGATAGCATTCATTGTCATGAAACTTATACTCGAGTAAATGCTGGTGCAGTCATGTCAGACAGCGCACTGACTGCAGTTCAACAATCAGCCACAGGTGTCACTATTAACAGCCGTTGACAGAAAATGTACCTTTACTTCCAGACAGGTGTTTTACAAGCTTTTTAAAACATGTAACTGATTACATCAACATGATCAGATGAAATAAACAAGAAAAACCGGCTTCCCTGGTGTACTTATGTCTGGGAGGATCACCGTGTTGCACTCATGCAAAGCCTGCTACCTTGCCAAGGTCTTTGTGCAGCGCAGTTAAAATCTGCTCCTCGTTTTCTTTGATCATCGACATGAGATTGGTCAGCTGTGTTCGACGGAACTTCTCTGGTAGCGTGACACCTGAATGAAATGCAGAGCGTAACCTGTCCACAGCCTGTCTGTGGGAGTCCATCCTTTCACCTGGAAGGACAGAGAAACACAGCTCAGCTTTCCAGACACTGGTGGACAGAGAACAGGGAAGCATCCATCACTCTATGAATGAAACCACAGACACTAGCAGGCAGGCACCAGGCCCGGGCACCAGCCCCAGGCATCAGACCCGGGCATCAGACCCGGGCACCAGGCCCGGGCACCAGCCCCAGGCATCAGACCCGGGCATCAGACCCGGGCACCAGGCCCCGGGCACCAGGCCCGGGCACCAGCCCCAGGCATCAGACCCGGGCATCAGACCCGGGCACCAGACCCGGGAACCAGCTCCAGCCCCAGGCATCAGACCCGGGCACCAGACCCGGGCACCAGCTCCAGCCCCAGGCATCAGCCCCGGGCACCAGCCCTGCCAAGGCTAATAAGAGAGAACCACATGTTTGTACAGGGTAATGATGACACCTGGAACAAAGCCCAGCAGACCAGTCCAAATGACTCAGCAGCAGAACCCCATGAACCCCATGGCACAATGATCAACTACACATACCAGACAATCCAAACAAGTCTAGCTAGTTAGCTAGCTCACAGCTAGTTAGCTAGCTCACAGCTAGTTACAGCTAGTTAGCTAGCTCACAGCTAGTTACAGCTAGTTAGCTAGCACACAGCTAGCTAGCCAGCTCAGTGTAAATGACTGTAGACACCAGCAGGGACTGCCCAGTCTTTCCCAACAGACCTACAACATGTGTTGAGTATCTCTGCGCCGCATTTAACCGAAGACTTTGATATTTTAATCTGTTTAATCTGTTTAATCTGGGCCATTCTTCATTTACACAAACTAGAAATAAATCTGAAATGTGACGTTTACCAAAGAGACTCGCGCGCCTCTCGCGCAGCCGTGAAAAGGCGCGTGCAGATGTCACGTGGAGTTTTTATTTGACCCACGCTTAATCTGATGTAAATGGTGTGTGTGTGTGTGTGTGTGTGTGTGTGTGTGTTAGCAAACAATCCCCCTCAGAAGCACATGTGGTCACATGAACAGTCCGCACAGTCCGTAAAAGATGCGATGTTCTTCTCGGGCTCGTTATGTGATGACAGGACAGAGAATAATAATAATAGTGTTCACTCACCTGTTAGTGTTCCGTCTCTTAGTGTTCCGTCTCTTAGCCTGCCGTACCCAGCCTGCCGCTGAGGCGCTAATCAAGGCGTTCCTCGCTTCCGGGTGCAGCAGCGTTTTTGGATCAACCTTCTTTTGGGCTCTCGCAAACGGGAGGGGAGCTGTTTGGGTCGAGCCACGGACTAGTCCTAAGACGTGTCAGCTGAGAGCCGTGACCGCTCAGGCGGTACCAGCCTGTGCCTCATGTCGGATGTATTTTCCCTGGCGGCCCCCAGCTTCCTCAGCTTTACCCCCAAAGTATCATGGTTTATTCGGTTCCGAGAGTATTCACCGCAAGGGTTAACCTTTGACCCCGAACCAAAGCAGAGACAGCCTGAGGTCAAAGGTGAAGTGTTTAAGGGCTCAATAAAAGTGTTTGTCTTTGTTTTAGTCTTCTTCTCCCCATTTACAAATCAGAACTTAGTTCTTCCCCTGAAGCTTTAAATAAATATGAACTAAAGATGTTTTTAAGTCTACATTATGACGTTTTTCCCCCTTTAGAAAACTGTTTAATTAAAGTCAGAAATACTGGAGTTCCCTGTTCCTGCATGTGGAGTGATGAGGTCATAATGTGGGATGTGTAACCCTGACCAGTACATGTGTGTTATCAAATCACAGCTATACAGTGAATCAGCATTGTTACAAAAACTTTATTCTCACAATATCAAAATTGACAGACCTACAGAGTTATAGATTAAAAGGAATTAAGAGTGAAAAACAATGGTGAATATGGTGGCTCCTCTTCAGAGTCGTTACATTTCAGGTGTTTTCTGATGGTGCCAAGCAGCAGCAGCAGCAGCAGCAGCACTCGGTACAGAGCAACACATGTGACTGATGGAGATTAAACAAAAACATACGGAAAAAAAGAAAGGAGGAAGAGGGGGACATTTTGGATTTAATTGTGGCAGCAACAATTATACAAAAATCAAAAACAAGAAACATGCGTTGAAGGAATTTTGAAAATGATGAAAATTCCTACAGCTGCATATTGTGGAGAAAACTGCTTCCAAATATCTCTAAAACTAAGTGACAAGGTTCGTCATACAAAAACAAAGGAAAAAAACTACAATGTGGTGAAGTCAGGAAGATAGAGTGATGTAGTCTACAGTGACGAGGACAACGGATGCAGATGGAAGGAGGCTGTCGGCAGAAAAAATGGCCTTCTGTACAGCTGAGGAGAAGTGACGACGTTATGGGCCCAATGTCCGCCTCGCCCTGCACCTTTCACAGCGACAGCTCTGTCAGGCTTGGGCAGTATGGCAGAAATCCAGCTCTGCAAGGGGAAGCTGTGTGAGAGCTCTGCGGGGTTTTGGCAGGTTTTCTGTCTAACTGCTGAGAGTTCAGACTGACAGAACGGTCCAGCAGCAGGATGGAGGGCGGCTGGTGTGGAAATGGTACCGGAGCTTTTCGACACATGGAGGCTGTTTGCTCACAGACTTCACAGGAAATAGTCGGCTACTGGCTTCTTGGAGGGGATGCCTCTGGTCTCTTGTGGTGCTGCCTCAAATATGATGAACTCTCGCTGTAGATGCTCATCCAGCTCCAAGATGGCTGCCACATTGCCACATCTGATTGTCAGGAAAGACACAATTGGTTAGGACATTACATATTCACATGCATTTTCTTTATCATTTCTTTTTGCTTAAACTCACTGATCATTGCCTAAAATCTAGCTATAGTTCAGCTGGTTGATCTGCTAACAAACACAAGGTACAAAAGGCATTTCTAAGAGTCACACTGAGCATGTCTGCATATCCGCTGTGATGCTTGCTGGTCAGCAGAGCGCCTTAAGCAAGGTCTACACAGACCGAGTACTGAGAGAAGTTCAAGAAAGAACTTGCATACGTCCCAGGTTTCCTCTGTGTGTGACCTGAAACATCTGAACACAAACAAAAAGGCTTCCACCTTGACTCAGAGCTGCTGCCGCGAGTGTTTCTCCTACAGCCATGAATATGGTACTTTAAGTATTAACTAGAGTACACGGCCGCTTGGCATTCTGTTACAGCAGATGATCAGACTACTGAAAAATGTGGCTGAAATACCTCCGTGTTAGCAAGCACTCCAGGCTTTAAAATTTCACCACAGCACGAGCAGTTGCAAAATATTTAGCAGTGCCAAACAAACAGCAGAGAGCAGTGTTGTGCAGGTTAACTGAAGGATGCCTGGCACCCACATAGACACAGGGTGACAGATTAAAGGTACATAAAGGCTTACAAGACGCAAAAACAAAGACTGCTAAGACTGGGTTATTTCAATCTTTGACGCAAACAGAAGAAATAAGTAATCCACCTGGAATGTGTACTTCATGCATCTGAAGATGTTTCAGAGGAAGTGTCCACACAGCTTACATGCTACTTTCAGACTAAGTCCGGTATTTGACCGTTTCTGCCTACCTGTAGCAGTAGTTGGGTGCTGACCACACTGTGAGCACCGTTTCGTTGAAGTGCCACTTGTAGCCTTCCATGACCAGCTGGTGTGCTCGACAGATCATGTGGATGTCGTTGGCAGCATTGAACTGGGCCACCACGTCGCTGCCAAATAAGTAGCCAGCACCTCTGGGGCTCACACCCCAGCCGGTGGTGTCTGAGAGCAGGGAGGGAAGACCAGCCAGGTTAACATTCATCATAACGTCACTCCTGTGGTTTATCATGCATTCACATCATTCAGTATTCACATCTGTAAATACCTTCGGGGTCTGACCACAAGAGGTCACACATGGGCCCGTCATGAGGTACCTCCTGTTTTCTGTCAATGGTCCGAATCTGGTCCAGTGTCTGGATTGAGGGAGACAAGCCACCGTGCACACAGAAGATCTGAAAGTCATAGAAGGGAATTTACCAAATGAAGAGAAATGAGGTCGCAAAGTCTGCAGCTCCTCCAAAAAACCAATGTGTACAGTCACAAATGATTAGCTCACCTTGCCGTCAATGATAGCAGAGAGGGACAAGTAGTCAAAAATCTCAGTGCAGTATCTCCAGACAGTGACTGAACCATACTTTCGGAGGCACTCATCGTAGAAGCCGTACACCTGGGTGATTTGCCGCGACTCGTGGTTTCCCCGGATCAGGGTTATCCTGTCCGGATAGCGCACCTGTGAAGTACACCAGATACCCAAAATATGAGGACAGTGAAAATACTTAATCCATTCCAACGAGGGATGGCTTGGTTACGTTCTGCAGAGGACACCAACACAAACTCATGTGCACCTTAAGAGCTAGCAGAAGAAGAAAAGTCTCCACACTGTAGAAGCCTCTGTCCACAAAGTCGCCCATGAAGAGGTAATTTGTCTCTGGAACGTCGCCACCAACCTGTCAACGGGGAGAAAACGGTTCAGAGCTGTAAATTCAAAGTCTATGCAAATGACTGCATCAAGATGCAACCACCACTGTCAAACTCCACTGACACCAGGAAAAATACTATAGTAGAAAACAAAAGGACACTGGTGTAAAAGAAAAGATACTTACTCTAAAGAGCTCTTTCAAGTCATAGAACTGACCGTGTATATCCCCACACACCTGTGAAGGTGGAAGACCAACAATTACCAAATTAAATCAACTTAAAAACACATTCTGAGAAAACAGAAGCCAACACATGCTACCTACCGTAACAGGAGAGTCTACTCTCTGGACATTGCTTTCTTCCACCAGAATCTCTCTGAAAATACATCCAAACATATTGATTAGAGAACAGCTCTGACAGCATCAGGGGGTCTGATGGCTGGCAGCACCAGTCCATGTGTTTACATGCGTTCACCGTGCCTAACATCTGTGTCTGAGGTTCCTTGGTCATTACCTGGCTTTGGCACACAGTGCTTTGACTTCATTTTCCTTAATGAGTTCACAGCGTCTGAGCTGTTCTATCTGTCGGTCCAGGTCACTGATGTCCCCCATAGTCACACACATATGGAGAGCTGCTCACACACTATGTCCGCACACACACACACAGGGGCCACTAAGTTATCAGGCTCCTTGTTCCTCGAAGCGATGGGACAGGATGGCCTCTGACAGGGGCTCTTCAATTCTTCAGGCTCTCGGGATGAGATGGATCAGAGAAACGAGCTCTAAAAGGCAAACATACACTTTGGTAAAAACAATGTTAAAAAAAGTTAAACATCGCTAAAATATCAGGGAAACTGAAAAACGCTTGCTGCGCTACACACTGCTCACGGGTTTCCTCAAACTGTTTCATGACTGCGTCATGAGAATAGTGAAGAAGTTCTCCTGAAATGTTTGTTTATACGGAAAGCAAACGAGCAGTGCACAGCAACATACTGACGTTATTCTTCCAGGAATGTGCGGCCTACGGGCGTAGTTTAACAGTAAGCTAGCTATTAGCACGTTAGCTTACATCGCTGCTAACGACGTCAGCGAACAACTGATTCTTTGATAAGTTAGCCAACCATTTTGTTTGGAAATTTGTCCTGGGGGGTTAACACAAATGTCTACTGACCGATACTGAATCACCATACACACAGAGTACGCTAAACAACCACAGAAAAAATAGGTTAACTGACGATGTCAGCGGGCTAACCACAGCTGTTAGCAGGCTACCTGGCTAACTTACTTAACATACGGCGTCAACACTGGTTAGCGCTTCTTTTTTTAGCAAGCTAGCTAACGCTAGTGTTACAAAATGTTACACGCGCCGCCGCTAAAACGAGAAGAACAAACGTAACAATAATTACCGTGGAGGGAATGATGGCAGAACTCTGAGAAACAAACACCAGCGTGTTTCATTCCGTGGATCGTGGGTCCTCGTCGCCGCTCACCGGCCCCTCTTCTTCCCCCGGTGTCGTCTTTGCCGGTTCACTCCGCTCATGAACAAACAGCAGCGGCTCGACTGTCACTTCCGGTGCCGGGAGCGCGCATTGCTGAATCCAGCCAGCTCCCGGGTGACGTCAGCGGGAAGTTTATCAGGAGTTTATATATAAACCATGTGTACAAAAACAAGCACACATTACAATCTAATAAAAGAATTCAAAACGAAAACCATAACATTTATAACACCAGTGGTTCTTGACTGCTGTTTCATGGATGAGGAATTAATCAACCACTCCAGAAAGTAGGCTTATTAAATCATTTAACAATAGATCTGGATGAATCTCAAAGGTCAGTCATTTAAGATGCTAATTCAGCACGAGCAGACATTATACTCAGTGCAATCACAGTAACTACTACAAACCCACAGAATTACTGGACAGTTTAATTTGACATGATTTTATTGGTTCTGTAACATCTTTAGGACTTTCTTTTGGCCACACACAGGGTCAGTACACATTTTGTGCAAAACCTGACTACAAGACACTCAAATGAGAGTTTAGAAACATTAATAAACAAAATCTATATTAATACATGACACTTCTGCTGCAGCATGTTGTACTTTTGTTACAAGGAATGTGCACATTGATGGAGAAACTGCAGGTGTGTCTACACACTAAAATACAGTAGCATAAAAATCCAAAGTGACTGAAATGAGCAGAACCTGAGCAGACAGTACCACACAAACACCTGCAAACATTTTTACTGTATAGAAATTTAAAAAGCAAGCTGTGAACACCGTCCTGTTTTCCAAATTCATTCAATCATAATATAAAAACATTATTCTCTTTGGTAGAAAGTTATAGTACAGTAGAAGGCATTCTTGGTCACTTCAATAAAAACAAAAAGGCACCATAATAACATATCCCCATACATTAGACACACATCTGTTACTGTTGAGCCTACAGTATTTTCCTAACATTGTATTGTTGCATCTGTCAGCAATCATTAGCAGTACATCAAAACATAATAGTCATAAGCATAAAAGTGATTAAACATTCCACACAAGCAGAAATTAAATATATAGAAGGAACTAAAGTCACCTAAGGCCTTTACTAACTGTAATTATACAGCACCTTGGTGCTGTCAGTCACACTGTATGTCAGCTCTAAATGGCAACTCAGAGGTCAGCGCTCCTCCTTTCGAAGGGTTAATTATTTCAATGGTCAGTAAAATACTGGTTTTTGTGTTCAAGTCGAGCGTTCTTGCTGTCAGTATGAGAGAGGGTCTCCGATCACTCTGTGTATCCCAGGAAGTGGCATTACTCATACTGTGATCTGAATTCAAGACAGTATGTAGGAGTAAAAGCTTTTTTCCAGCTGTCACCGTGTGTGTGTCTGTGTGTGTGTCTGTCTGTGTCTGTCTGTGTGTGTGTGTGTCTGTCTGTGTGTCTGTGTGTCTGTCTGTCTGTGTGTGTGTGTCTGTGTGTGTGTCTGTGTGTCTGTCTGTGTGTCGGTGTGTGTGTGTCTCTGTGTGTGTGTGTGTGTGTGTGTCTGTCTGTGTGGCTGTGTGTGTGTCTGTGTGTCTGTGTGTGTGTGTCTGTCTGTGTGTGTGTCTGTGTGTCTGTCTGTGTGTCTGTGTGTGTGTGTGTGTGTGTGTCTGTGTGTGTGTGTGTCTCTGTGTGTGTGTGTGTCTCTGTGTGTGTGTCTGTGTGTCTGTGTGTGTGTGTCTGTCTGTGTGTGTGTCTGTGTGTGTGTGTGTCTGTCTGTGTGTGTGTGTCTGTCTGTGTGTGTGTCTGTCTGTGTGTGTGTCTGTCTGTGTGTGTGTCTGTCTGTGTGTGGGCTTGCTCAGAGAGAACAGAAGTATCTGTGGACAGGGAAAGCTGCAGCTCCAGCCAGAGCTATGCCCAGACTGTCTCCCACGCTGGCAGCCGCCATGGCAAACTCCCTGTGTCTGTCTTCAGTCTGTGGGAGAGGAGACAGACACTTAGCGGTTACAATCCAGCCACATACAGCGCTTCTTTACTGATGTAAACCTTTTAAAATGGTGACTTATTTACAGACAGAAAGATGACATTACCTCTTTGCTGATAAAGTGGAAGGTGTTGACATATGAGGCTCCACCGAGCAGACCCTCATAGAGGATAACTGCAAACACAATCCAGGCACTGGGCAGGAACTGGTAACGCACAGCGAACAGGAGGAACACTGCATTCACCACCTGCGGAGCAGAGAGAACGTGTCACGTGTGGGAGGATATGCAGAGCTGCCGAGCAGACCGGTCACACCTCTGCTCGTCTGCATTCCTGCAACATGCAGCTACATTTCTGTGGGGGTGCAATGTGTATGGCACTAAGCCATCCCTACACTTGTCCTGTTTTGTACCTGTAGCAGGGAGAGCGTCCACAGTTTCCTGATCTTCAAACAGCGCAGGGAGGATCGAGATATCATCACACCAACCTGGTAAAGAGTCTGATACCTGAAAACACACACGAGGAATGAACAAACAGAACTGCATGCCCTCAAACCGATCTGTGTCAGAACTGACCAGCGATACTGCTCCGCATGAGACAGGAAGAAACCCTGGAAAAACAGGAGCTCCATCTGGAGGAAGAACATCTGCATTATTCTTAGTCTGTTTTGAGATATTTGTTATATATATATATTGTTATTATAATATATATTATAATAATCTAACAATATATTATAATAATCTAACAATATATATTATAATATATATATATATTTGAGATATTTGTTATATTTTCCAGCGGGCTCCAGAGAACTCACCAAGCCCTGGTTGATGAAGTACTCTGCAAAGTAGACCAGCCCGAGGGGAAACACAAACTTCAGCAGGCCCTGCTCACAAGAACCAGATGTAATAATACGGCACAGTGATCTAGCAAATACTGAAACACACTCCTGTGAGAGAAGGAGCAGTCCACTTACTCTGATAATGTGCCGTTTCTCTGCAAAGGTCAGAGGACCAGTGGGCCCTTTATATTAAAGGGAAAAGAACATGAAATTATGCAATAACACACAGCAGGACTTTGACATTAGACTTTATTAGCAGGGTTTGGTAGAAAATAGTTCCAAATAAAACAAGTCAAAACCAGGTCTGTGGAGGCATTTTAGGCCCTTTAAGCTGATTTTGTTGATTTTTTGTGCTGTGTTCTGCTCATTTCTGTACGTCCAGGTCATATCTCATTGTTAGGGAACAACATACACTCGTTTGGTGTCAGACTCAGGCTTAATCACATTAAAACCCCTGAACTAACACTGCTTATGTACGGACAGTTGAAAATCTGTTATCTGGTAACATTTATCAGCTTACCCGTAAAACCGGATATTCATGTACGTATTTAACTATCATCTGATTATGTCTTCTATATGAGGGTATTGCACAACATGTCGAAGGTTTATTTTTACATCTATTTATCTAAAACTGAGATAGTGGAAGTTACCCGGTGTTGATGTCTCCTCCTCCTCCTCTTCGTCTTCCTTATCTGAACCATCGATCATTCTCTGCGTCTCCTCGGAGCTCCTGGCTGCATGCTCGGCCTCCCTGGCCCCCCACTGAGGTAATGAAGATGGAGGAACCAGCATGAAGAAATAACTGGAGATCCAAGAGTCACATTTAATTAGAACGCTGAGTGTTCTTCTTCTTCCATCTAGTCTTAAGAAATGTTTCCACATTTACCTAATCAACATAGCTAATGGGACGACCAACATGATAAGAAGGGTAATCCGAGGTGTGAGGCCCAGTTGGATGAGTCCCGAGTAAAGAAGAGCTCCAGCGACACCAGCACCACCGGTCCCTGAGCCCCAGCCTTCCAGTACATCCCTGAAGCAGGTGTAATAAGACATGGCACACTGCTATAAATGATGATACAAACATACATATACACATCCTCCAAAACACTGTATTCTCTGACAATGACTTAAACTAAGGGATTCAAATTTCAGTCATATTTTAGTTCCTTCAAAATTCCCCCTAAAAGAAGAGTTTATAAAAAAACTATAGTGGAGCAACCAGAGGTCAGGTAACTGCAATCTGGTCTGGAGCATTGCTTATTATGGATTTCCTTGTGCAAAGACCAAAGTTCATTTTGGATATTGAAGTGGGGAGCGTTTTAAAGTTGAGGTTGGAAGACAGAAAAAATAAAAAACAAGCTTTTACCTGCTGAAGAAGACAGTAAGAGAGAGGAAGGACAGCTCCCCCAGCCCCGAGCTGACACTGGCAAAGATCACTCCTATGAACACAAAGCATGGTTTGGACTAACTACAGCAGTCTTAAAATGTGTTATTTTTGGCCCGCCAGCCAAACAGAGTAAATCCTACAAAACCAACAGGCAATTCTTGTTTTTGTTTTTAACTCATTGTGTAACGTTTACAGGATTCTCTGAGCAGAACATTATCTCTCTCTGTCTGCATCGTGGTGCGTCACGCGGGGCTGCAGGGCTTGGTTGTTGGTTCCGGCTACGCAGAGGGCTCGGAAGGTGCACAACACCGGTTCAGAACTTCGACACAATTCACTACGAGACTAAACATGCTTCTGCATACAACCTGCTATCAGAGAGCGTCTGCACAAGTGAAGTCCTCCAAAACTACAGAGCCCCTCTGTGACATGGTCAAAAAGAAATAAAATGTGGCCACGAATTATGTATAATGTGCACACGAAATATTGTTATTATTAGTTGTAGTATAGTAGCCCTATTAGAATTCATGGATGGGGCGCATGCAGCATTGAGCGTCCCTCTCTGGGGAACGTGCCCGAGTACTGGGGGGCTCCAGGAGCGCAGGGGAGTGGAGCAAGGTCCCTCTGTCCATCATGTCGCTCCCTGCTGCCCGCACCAGGCAGCAGGGAGCGATGCTAGAGCCATTAAAGAAGTTAAAGCGACATGATGGAGAGAGAGAGGGACGCTCATTGCTCCCTGCTGCACGGGGAGGCTGCGTCCTGGCCGGCAGCCTGCCCGGGCCTTTTTACCGGTGGCTGGATAAAAGCAACTCTCCAGAAATGCGAACATTTGTAAATCATGAATTAGTTTGTGCCGTGTGAGCAGACTGTCTGTTATAAACTGTGATGTTTTACTGGTGCAGCAGAGCAGTCCGTCTTTGCTTGTTAACGTTCTCTGTTGTTAAACTGTCAGCTGTACAGAGATGCGGCACTTCTCTCAAAAAGACTCCGTCATTCAGTCATCACGTCTCCTAAACCAGACCTGCCACATATGATCAGATCTCACCTGCACAGTAGAGTCAATAACGTGCCTGTTGCTCTGTTATCACAACCACACAGTCTCTGAATGTTTTAAATTTATGCTGTAAATTCAGATAACATTTTCTGCTCTGTCATCTGAATGCTAAGATGTTATTGTGTTTGCTGTGTAAGATGTAACATATTACAAAACAGCATACACATTTTTTATTGTTTAAAATAATGACATCGGGGACTGTTGGCCCTCTGAGACTTTCGCATTATCGAATCTGGCCCTCCCCGACCCTAACTACAGACCCTAACTACAGGGGCTAACTACAGGGGCTAACTACAGATCCTAACTACAGGGTCTAACAACAGACCCTAACTTCAGGGGCTAACTACAGACCCTAACTCCAGGGGCTAACTACAGACCCTAACTACAGGGACTAACTACAGACCCTAACTCCAGGGGCTAACTACAGACCCTAACTACAGGGACTAACTACAGACCCTAACTCCAGGGGCTAACTACAGGGACTAACTACAGGGGCTAACTACAGGGACTAACTACAGGGGCTAACTACAGACCCTAACAACAGGGGCTAACAACAGACCCTAACTACAGGGACTAACTACAGACCCTAACTACAGGGGCTAACTAGAGGGACTAACTACAGGGGCTAACTACAGGGGCTAACTACAGGGGCTAACTACAGACCTTAACTACAGGGTCTAACTCCAGGGGCTAACTACAGACCCTAACTTCAGGGGCTAACTACAGGGACTAACTACAGGGACTAACTACAGGGACTAACTACAGGGGCTAACTACAGACCCTAACTACAGGGGCTAACTACAGACCTTAACTACAGGGTCTAACTCCAGGGGCTAACTACAGACCCTAACTACAGGGGCTAACTACAGACCCTAACTACAGACCCTAACTACAGACCCTAACCTCAGACCCTAACCTCAGACCCTAACCTCAGACCCTAACCTCAGGGGCTATGGAACCTCAGACCAGGCTGTGTCCACAGTGACACAGATGTCTTTACAATAATGACATGAGCTCCTGAGGCTTCACAGGACTCGGGCCTCTGATGCACAGAGGAACAGAGTCAGTATGTAACACCACCAACGCTTTCCTGCAGATGACCGCCTGCTCTTACAGTTCTTCTGAAAGTAACAAGTATCTTTAGCAGCATCATGTCAAACACTAACTTTGCTATCAAGCTTCAGTCTAACAACCGCAGCTGCTCACAATAGATAAGAGGACAGGAAGTGAAACCAAGCCCAGTCTCCAGGGCAGAACAGAGTTAATAATAGTCATCTCCTTACCGAGAATACTCATCCACACGACTGTCGAGAAGGACACGAGGAGGAAACTCGTTGCTGCCATGACAACACAGAACAGGACCCGAAAGCTAGAATCAAAAACAGGAATTAGTGAAGAAATTTGAAATAAACTACACCAGGGCCTGTTTTTACTGCAATGTTCAAACAAAGGGTCACTGTGCAGTTACTAACAGACCCGTCAAGTCATATTTACACCAGTAGATATGATATAGAGCAGATTAAACCACTGCATTAAGCATTAACACAACTGAATTCCACAGCAGAGTTCCATTCGTGTGTGTCACATCATCCGTGTGGTGAATTCTAATAAATCATTGAGAGCCTCGAGAGAGAATGAACAGAGTTATGATCCTGGTCTTACCCATAAGGCACTTTGTGGATCACATAGGGAGCAAGCAGCTTGATGACCAGTGTTGGGAGGATGTCGGCTAAAAGCACAGCCTGCAAGAGAAAGAGTCCAAAGTCTGTTATAACCCGTCACTGTCTGTGGATCTGTGGTTTCTGCCGAAGCCTTCGACCTCTTTAGCACCGTAGGATTCTGTAGGATCTCTGGAGTATGTGTCACAGATTCTGTATCTGCTTCATTTCTGCTTTTATAGTGAAATCACCAATGCACATGAGTATGCAACATGTTCCTTGTATCTTCTGACAGAAGGACATTCATGGACAAACAGCTAAACCTAATTTAGAGTTGTGCAGTAAGTCTCTGTTTACCGCAGTGGAGACAGGGTTGCAGTCATAGCTGCTGCTGCCGTTGTTTCCAGCTTGGAAGTCCACAGTCAGGGTGGCTGACGTCTACAATTAATAGGAATAAAATAAAAGTCAGTCTACCTTCAGAACTAAAAACACCAACTATTAAAGTGCTTCTGCTTCCATACAGGTGCTGTGGTGTTTTGTGACTCCTGCTTTCTGAGGATGTCATGGGCGGCGCTCAGCATCACCACATAAGCAAAGTTGTTGCACAGTCCGAGAACCCTGTGGACAGAGGAGGTGACAGAGGCCCCGTTCACACTGGAGAAAGTCAAACCAGCTAGAGTAGGATTGAATCCGGATAGCCCTTAAACTGTATACCTTAAGACCTATTTTCAAATCTGGCGCACACACACACACACACACACACACACACACACACAAACACACACACACACACACACACACACACACACACACACACACACACACGTCCGCGCTCCAAACCACTAGGTGGCGCCTCATAATATACAGAGTTCATCTTTGTTTTTTCTGGTTCTAAAAGCAGTTTATTTCTTTGTAGCCCTGTGGAAAATAAACTCGGGGCAAAGCTGTCGTAGTTCGCCGGTTGTTCACATACGGCTTTTGTACACGACCCGGACACTGTCCCTGTGAACCGGAAGTATCACGTCGCTAGTGGGATTTGTTAGCTGCATTTGTGTTCAGACCTGAGCCAGATGTAAACCAATCTAGCTAGATCCACCTTTCAGAGGTGGATTGAAATCAGTCCGGATATATCCGGATTCGCGTTGTTCAAACTCAGAAAAAAACTATCCGGATATATCCAGACACGGCCTGAATCCCGCTCTAGCTGGATTGATTTCCCCAGTGTGAACGGGGTCAGAGAGCGAACCTGAATGGAGACCATGCACGTCAGAGTCTGTATCATTTCAGGTTTTTACATTTTTATAACAGATCGTTCTCCACACTCATTTATCAGCTGACCTATTTTCACAGAGCCCGATAAATCAACAGACCTATATCACTCTGTAGGATGACAGCACACAGATGCCTGAGGTAACACTGAGCGGGTGTCAGGACATATATTGATTATATCATATATATATAGATCATATATATTGATTTACCTCGTGCTCTTGTTTCATGTATTATCATCATGCTTTTTATTTCTGACACAGTACCAGCGTGAGAAGACCAGAGTGAATGTGAGGACACACAGCTGGGAGCTGTGGGCTGGACTCAGACTCAGCACGATAGAAATATCTGATGTTGGCATTTTGTTTAAATGTACATGGGACAAACAGTAACTTCAGATCAAAGGAGCATTTCCTGTCAGAGGATTGAGTTCAGGGACACTCACCAGAAGCCTCCCCAACTGCGACACTTTGCGCAGCGACCTAAAAACAATGACACATATAAAGACAATAACATGTACAAAAACAATAACATGTACAAAAACAATAACATGTATAAAGTCAGTGTCTCAGACACCAGTTATCACTGACGGACTCACCGCCAGTGTCCGGGCGCTGCTCGGGGTCTGCGCTGACGCTAGCTGTCCGCTCCATGTTTACAACGAGCGCAGGCAGAACTTAAAAATCCTTAAAACATTAAAACACAAACACATTGTGTTCGGACACACTAACAAGCTCCCCGAGCCTCCACAGACACACACGGCGCAGCTGTCATTAAAAACAAGCTGCTTTAATCTGTGCTGCGCATTGACGTTCTAAACTCTGACGGACGAGGTGTGTCATGATAATATGTTCCCGCAGAAACAAGCGCAACCACGAACGTTCCGGCGCCTGGTGAACAGTTATAGAACAGAACAAGCTGTCATTCAACGTTTACTAAACAATTATTGGCATATTCACAGAAGAACACTGATATATTTAAACATATTATTATTATTATTGTGTGCAGGTTTGATGTGTATGTTTGGAAGTGGTAAATTAAATTAAATTAAGAAACCTTTATTAGTCCCACATTGGGGAAATTGCTTAAGGCAGCGCAGCAAAGAGCTCCATACAGCAGTGAGTACACTGGAGGCCTTGGAGTGCCTTACCCACGGACACACAACAGTGACTAGGGAGGAGTTGGGATCGAACCACCAACCTTGCGGTTATTGGACAACCCTGCTCTACCACTGAGCCACTGCTGCCCACAAAATGTGTTCCCTGACCGGGAATCGAACCCGGGCCGCGGCGGTGAGAGCGCCGAATCCTGACCACTAGACCACCAGGGAAAGCCTAAACTTCTTTCAACCCATTGAAATGTGACGAGGGCCTGTGATGTACAATACAATAAGTTAGAGTTAGAGCAGTGAAATTAGTAGTGTTAATAATAATAATAATAATAATAATAATTTCTGCATATATTGTTACTGTATGTGATAAAACCGTTGAGGACCAACCACACACAGATACAATAGGAAGACCAGAGGTCTGACACCAGATGTAAGACAAACCTAAACTGGACCTGCATTTGTTGAAGTTGAAGCACTTTGAGACAATTTCTGATTATAAAATGCGCTATATAAATAAATATAGAATAATGTAGAAATAAGATTGAACAGAATTACACACACAGCCTGTCTGAACATCAGGGGATGCGTGCACAGCCGAGGCAGAGGGAAGGCTGATGGCTCCGATGAAGAGGCTGATGGCTCCGATGAAGAGGCTGATGGCTCCGATAAAGAGGCTGATGGCTCTGATAAAGAGGTGTGAGCTGTGTATAAAACCCGCCGCCTGCAGCTGGAGCTGCACTGCAGCAGCCATGGCTTTCTGCAAACTGCTCGCTGTGCTCCTGCTCCTCTACATCACTGGAGGTGAGGAACTCCAAGATGATTTCTTTGATTTAGCCCAGTTTAGTTTGAGGACGGAGCTGCTGGCTGCAGACACACTGCTCAACACAACAAAAACCTATTAACTATAATAACTTGTGCTTTTTCAGATTCACTGGGGGCTGAGGTGCAGAGCTCCATCATCGGCGGGCAGGATTCTGAGAAGGGCCACTGGCCGTGGATGGTTCATGTCAAAGTCGTGTCAAATGACGGGAAGACGAAGTGGCGCTGTGGCGGCTCCCTCCTCAGTGATAAGTGGGTGCTGACTGCTGCACACTGCTGGGATCGGTCAGTGTTCTGTATTTAAAGTGGAAACATTAAAGTGTCATTTTTAACATTAGGGGACACAGGGACAAGTTTCCAGCTCCACATTGAACTGGACTCAGAGAGACATGAGTGTTTTTGGAGGCTATGTTTATTCAAAGATCAAAGCTGAACCGTGTGTTTGCTTGCAGCCGTCCTGAGCCCAGTCTGCGTCGCTCCATGGTTTGGGTCGGTTCGTACATGCTGCAGAAGGAGTCTGCCCGTTACATGGGTATACTTCACGCCATCTCTCACCCTTATTACCAAAAGATGGGCAGTGGATACATCAATGACATCGCCCTGCTCCACCTGAAGAAAAAGCTGGAGTTCTCAAAGGACGTCGCCCCGGTGAGTCTGCCCAGCGCCGACGCCGCCTTCGACTCATCGTCCGAGTGTTGGATCACCGGCTGGGGGCAGATTGGAAATGGTGGTAAGTTCTGCATGTAGACACACACCTGTTGAAACCTTCTTCACTTATTCTCTGTGCATGCAGTTCCCCTGCCAGATCCAGAGACCCTGCAGCAGCTGAAGGTTTCCATCATACCTCAGGCCGACTGTGCGTCCGTGTACCGCGAGCTGACCTCGGACATGCTGTGCGCGGGGGACATGGCCGGTGGGAAGGACGCCTGCGAGGTGGGTTTTTGTGTTTCTCTGCTCAGGTCAACAATGTAGAATAATTAAAGATGATGCAAAATCAGAGACATGATGTGGCTGCTGTGATCCCAACAGGGGGACGACGGTGGCCCACTGGTGTGTCGCACACCCGGGGGGTTCACGCAGGTGGGCATCATGAGTTTTGGGAGTCCCAGCGGTTGCGGGCTCCCCGGCCAACCTGGCGTCTACACTCAGGTGTCCAATTACCTCAGCTTCATCAACAGTTACGTACACCGGTCTGAGGACGCCCCAAAAGAGATTTAATCCGCCCGACTCTCTGCAGCTGCTGTCCCCCCACACCTCACTGTGCACAATGAACGCTTTGAACCCTGAGTCCAGCTCCTTCGAGCGGTCCAACATGTACCCTGCTACTGCACATTAAAGCCTTTAAGCCTCACTTTTACTGCGTCTGTGTGTGTGTGAGGTTTTAGGAATGTATAGTCCCTGTTAGCAAACAAAAAGACTGTCCATGGATGGACTGTACAGGACAGGGGACAGAGCAGCAACTGTCCAATCAGACGACTAGATCACCTTCAAATATAAGGACACATCTGCTATTTAGCATTAATGTTTATTTTCATAGAAATGAATTCATATTTTCATGAGTTGGGAAAGAAAACACCTACACCTACTTTTTTTTACGTTGGCAGATATAAAACTGCAGCTGACAGCAGCTACAAATGTCTCCAGACTCAAGTAAAATGGCCATCAGATGTTGGACAGGACGTCCTCTTGTTCTGCATCTTAGTTAAAGAACTTGAATCTCTCCTCTCCTTACTTTTTGGATTGGCTAACTTCGTGTCTTTGTGCTAACCGAGCTTCTAATTTGGTAAAGATCTGGCCAAAAACACGTCTTTTAAAATGTCACAGAGTTGATTTCTGTACCGTGCACAGGCAGGAGCATCTTTTCCTTTATAGGTCTGAATTCACTGAACACGTCAACAGCAGGTGGAGCTCGACTGTTTCTCCCTTTGTTGTCCTAATATGCTCAAGTTCTGTCATCCGGATAGGCAGTGGTATTCATCATCGAAGGCACGCGAAGTCAACGAACTACAGGAGAACCTTCACCCAAATAAATAGTCTGACCTCTAAAGAAATAAAACCTGAAATACATTCTGAATTTCATCAAATCTTTGTCTTAAAAACCGATGAGTCCAGCTGCAGCTTGTGAATGTCCAGGGAGTCCACGTCAAAAATAAGCTTTGTGACTTTGGTCTATTGTCCATATGTCACGATCAGTCCTGTAAAGACTGAGCAGCTGAGTGTAGAGTATGATGCAGGCTGCTCTGAGGACAAACCTCTGACTGAAGGGTCACACACAGTCGTCAGAACCAACATGGCTGAAACGCAGTGGACCTGAAGCGATGACTTCTGTATAAAAAGGAGGATACTGTGTACAGAGAGGTAGCCAAGCTACTGCTCACAGCAGCTTCGTACTTGAGTCTTCGAGATCCTGAGGAGAGTTTTTGATTCCATCTGTCGCCAAGTCTGAAGTCTGCTCGCCCTCCTCGCCCTCCTTCTCCTCGCCCTCCTCGCCCTCCTTCTCCTCGCCCTCCTCGCCCTCCTTCTCCTCGCCCTCCTTCTCCTCGCCCTCATTCTGCTCGCCCTCCTCAGCTTTCCGTTTCTCAGCCTTGGTCTTGAACCTCAGCCCGTGGCCTATTAATCCCAGTAAAGAACAGAACATTTACTAAAAGCAGCACATCTCTACATATGATCAGCAGATCTGTCTGCATGTGTGTGTACTGACTCGGACAGTCCGCCACCTCTTTGTACGCCTTCTTCTTACAGCAGCCTCGACACAGGTTGAAGACACATTTATTTCCCTGCAGAGCAAAATAAAAAGAAAATGCACAGGCTGACAACACTCGGGTCTTTAACCTTAAATAAAACAGTCGCTGTCTTACCTTCGGGTTTCCACACTGTTCACACTTGATGTATTTGGCTGCAGGGAAGAAATAAAACGGGACACCGTCAGATTTCTGGTTCCGCTCCGAACTTGAAGCTCACAGCGTCACACTCACGTTTCTGCTCCGGACAGAAGTTCTTTCTGGGGTTGCGGGATCTCTTCTTCTGCTTGTTTTTGGAGAGTGCCTCAGCCGATCCATCAGAGTCCTCCAGCGCCCTCTTCTGACACACCGCTTTCTTCAACTCGGACCCCTGGGTGTTACCATTGGCAACCGGTTCTTTGGGCCTGTAAGGTCATTCAACAGTAAAGCAATGACTTTCCTCACTTGTCTGAAAGTGACTGTACGAACGTGTGAGAAGCGGAGTGACTGACGGCGGTCTGACATATGGCTGGCAGATCCAGTGGGGGAGGGGCAGGCCACTGTCTTTGTCCTCTGCGTCTTTTCCTTTGGCTATCTCCTCCTGTATGTATGTGGAAAAAATGCTGTGTCAACAGTATCTGTGTAACGGCTACGAGTGCCAACGAGGGTGAAAGCCGTTCATCACCTGGCAGCGCAGCCTCAGCTGTCTGCTGACATCAGCCAGACTCTCCAGCGTCTTCACCTTGGCTAACTCCTCTCTCAGGTCCTGGTGGATCTGCAGTCTAAACACAGACACACACACAACTCAGAACCTTCAGCATGGCCATGACAACGTAGCGTGAGGAGGAGGGACATACGTGTGATGCCAGAGCTTGAAGAGGTGCGCCCGTACGTAGGACAGCGAGCAGGGCGGATACTGCTTCACCACCTCCAGGTACTCCTCAGCCATTTCCCACACTGGGGGGCTGCGGCCCTCGAACAGAGCTGGGTTATGCAGGTTCCCCTCTAGAAAGGAGTGATTTATGTTACATATCATCTTATAACATCAGAAAAAGGTTTCACGCTCCTCACCTGCACTCATGACTCCCTGCACTCCTGTTTCCTGGATGCAGCGCTCCACGTCGCTCAGGTGCTGGATGTTACCGTTAGCAAACACCGGAATACTTACTGCCTTCCTGTAGCAGAGTTACATCAGTAACATCCATATGAGTACATATACGCTGCTCCGGATAAATCTGGGAGAGCTCACCGCACTGCTTTGATGTGCTCCCAGCTGGCGATGCCCGTCATGGCTCCCTTCTGGTCCTTGGTTCTGCCGTGCACCGTCAGCAGCTGGAAAATAAGCAGACATTCAAAGGGTGAGCGCTCCTGAAGGCGCACATGGTGTTGGATTCAGATAAAAAGGATCATACCTGACATCCAGCCTTCTCAAGCATCTGAGCATAGCAGACAGTCTTTTCAATCTCCTTGAACACACGGATCTTACATGTGATCGGCACCGAGAGCTTCTCATTGGCTGACCTGACTGACAAATAACCAGGACGCTGCAGTGGTAAGTCTGAAGCTGGATCCATACTCCAGAGAACAGAGAACCCCCCCCCTGCCGACGTTACGCCCACAAAGTGACGTCTTTTTCTCTCTCGGACACATGGCCCGGGCAGAACTTTTTCTCTCAAGGCTGTGCGTCAACCATGCTGTGATTGGTCGGAATTTATTGTGGGCGTGATGAATGTGGAGAAGCCAAGAGCTTCTTCAGGTGAGAACACACAGACAGAAGGAGGAAGCACAGCGACGATGGACAGTTTAGATGAGCAGCTGGCAAACAGCTGCTGGAAGGAGAAACACGGCGCACAGAGGAGAGAGCCTGTCCACAAGGTGGCGATAAAAACTAACCCCAGTATTGATCACGTTACAGCGGCTCACACACATTAAACACTGGGAGACGGGATGTGTTATTGCAGACAGTCATCCACACGTTCACAGAGTTAAACTCACAGACCAGAGGTCTGCTGCAGTCAGCTGCTCTGATCTTCTGTCTGTTGTCAGCTGTGCGTCCTCTGCCCTGAACATCATCAGCTCGTTAGGCCCGGTAACCACGACTGTGTCACAGTTTACAACACAACTGCATTGTCGACCTTTGGTGTGTGACGTGCACTGTGTAGGAGCCGTATGAGGAGTTCTGCACACACACGTCTCACGGAGTATGGTACCTCCGTTTTTTACTCTTCCCACCCGTGGAGCGAGTTCTCTGTTCTCTGTTCTCTGTTCTCTGTTCTCGTGGAGCATGGAACAGCCTTTAGAACTTGGTAAGTCAAGGAACAACATCTGTTCTTGTGATTAACACAGACTCACCCATTTTCTCTAACAGCTCCCATTCATCTTGTAGAAAAACTCCATAGTGTCCTTTAAAAAACACAAAGGCCGGTTGATACTCAGTGAAAAGAATCATCCATGAGTTGAGCATCAGCTAAAAGAAGATTCACGGTGTTGTGAGTTAATGTGAGAACTGAACGTCAGGCTTAAGGGTTAAAAGGCCGAGACGTTCAACCGTTCCTTTGCACGTACCTCTCTTAGCTATCATCTGCGGACAGCCCAGGTTGAGGTCGATGGCGTCGCAGTAGTCCTGGGCGAGCATAGCCGCCTGAAGAAACACCTCTGGATCATTGGCGCAGAACTATCACACAGATGATAGAACACTGTGACTCACAGCTGGCGTTACATGAGCAACAACACGTGTGTAACCATCATGTGTCTGATCCGCACCTGCGTGATGAGCGGCCTGTCCTCCCTGCAGACTTCGTTGTAGAGGTTTTCTTTCCTGTAGTTAGCGTCACGGACAAACACCTGAGCGTGCAGCATGGGGGTGTAGCAGAGGTGGGCGCCATGTCGGCGGCTCAGCAGGCGCCAGGCCAGCTCGCTCTGGTCCACCATGGGTGCCACAACAAAGCGCGCCTCTTTTAGGGTTTTAGCCCAGAACTCGAAGCCCTGGAGCTTGGCCATCACAGGTCGCACTGAACCAAACAAAGAAGGACACCACCAGAGATGACAGATGAAACATGAAGAAGCAAATTCATTCTGGAGCCAACAGCAAAGCCAGAGGGCGCCGTTTGTGTGAACTGCAATAACATGTAGACTGTAAAATGTACTGAGCTCCTTTCTCTTTCCACACATGTCATCAAATCTGTGTTCTTTGTACAGACCTCGCTCAAACCAGCAGCTAACATCTGTGTCTTCATTCCAACATGTCTGATTTAAAGAGAAGGTCATTCAGTACTTTAGGGTTCTGGATTCTGGTTAGCAAGAGCGACGATGACAACTCAGATCTCTGTTGTTGCTTTCCAGCACTTCACTCATCTTCCTCATCTTCCTCCTCATGCTCTTCACTCATCTTCCTCATCTTCCTCCTCATGCACTTCACTCATCTTCCTCATCTTCCTCCTCATGCACTTCACTCATCTTCCTCATCTTCCTCCTCATGCTCTTCACTCATCTTCCTCATGCTCTTCACTCATCTTCCTCTTCATGCTCTTTACTCATCTTCCTCCTCATGCTCTTCACTCATCTTCCTCATGCTCTTCACTCATCTTCCTCCTCATGCTCTTCACTCATCTTCCTCCTCATGCTCTTCACTCATCTTCCTCATCTTCCTCCTCATGCTCTTCACTCATCTTCCTCATGCTCTTCACTCATCTTCCTCATGCTCTTCACTCATCTTCCTCCTCATGCTCTTCACTCATCTTCCTCCTCATGCTCTTCCTCATGCTCTTCACTCATCTTCCTCCTCATGCTCTTCACTCATCTTCCTCCTCATGCTCTTCACTCATCTTCCTCCTCATGCTGCCCTAGCATGTGCTGCTGCTGACTGGCTAGCTGTGCTGTGCTGTAACTGCATCATGTAGCAGGCGAAGCTAACTGGTAGCACATGATGTCCACACGGCTTTAAGTTACACAACTACAACGAGTATGACTGACAAAAATCACATTTCAGCATCATCGCCGTGCAGCGCTGCGGTCCTGCTGTAACTGTACGTGTTTCAATGTGTGAAGAGTTTGTTGTTTCACCTGTGACACAGAAGATCTGAAGAATATTCCTGTCGCAGCACTTTCCAAATATGTGCAACAGCGAAATAACTCCGGTGGGAAACTGTCTCTGCTTCTTCTTCGTTTTAATTGTAAATGGCATCAAGATGCGGTTTGTCGCCATCTAGTGTTGCGATTTATTCCTGTGACAAATCCTGTTCCTGATTTTGCTGTTTATCAGCTCATTTATGAGACATAATGAGATATAATAAAAGAGAGACATGCTTAAAATATACCTGGATACATATAACATAGAATAAAGAATAAAACAGAGTGAAACTAACAGTGCAAGTTAAATGTTTAAAGTGACCAGTATGAGTATGTTGTTCAAACTGCAGTGTATTAATGGGTTAAAGTGCACAGTGTCTGTGTACTGGGGGGGTATGGGAAAGTGGGCTGATGGACCTCACAGCTCTGGGGAAGAAGCTGTGTCTCAGTCTGTTGGTGTGAGTTCTGATGCTCCTGGACCTCTGTCCAGAGGGAAGAGGTCCAAACAGCTGCTGTCCTGGGTGGGTGGGGTCTGCAGCTATACGACCAGCCCTCCTTTGAATCCGGCTGTCGTATATGGAGTCCAGCTGTGGGAGAGGACTCCCCACAATCCCCTGTGTTGGCCCCCGGGCCAGGTCCTTCCTGTCCTGTGCAGCTCCCATGGGTCCATTTGGATCTTCTCCACCTTGTTCACAAAGTCCTGCGAGTTGTGAATGTGATGTGGTGTGTCACCTACCAGTGGTGTCAGGAGTTCAGCCAAGTGCTTAGCCACAGGACAAGACTCAGCTGTTCACCTCCACCTCAGAGACAGAGGACACTCCTTTGAGGACAACAATGTCCACATTTTAGACAGGGAGGAAAGGTGGTATGAAAGAGGAGTCAAGGAAGCATCTATGTTAAGCTGGAAAAACCTTCCCTTAACAGAGGTGGTGGCCTCAGACATCATCTTTCTACCACATACAATGCAGTGATTCCATCCATTCCCAGGAAGTTTGCACAGACTCACAGTAAGAACAAAGGACTGTCAACCAGTCCCCCTCCGGCAGTTTCATAGTCGTTAGCCAGTCGTTAGACACACCTGGCCCAGTCAGCCAGAACATCACAGGTAAGTATGGAAACATTTAGTGCTATTGTTTTTAAGTTTTTTAAAGTTTTACCCAGACCCACCCACATAGGTCTGTAACCACATATAAACCATGTTTCCCACCAAACAGTTAGAACTGATGAAGCTGCTTGGATGAGCAGCGAAACGTCTTCTAGTAAACTCTACAAGTCCAGACGCCTTGCTTCAATCTTCTCTACGTATGATGACCTGGATGACTGAGAATCTTCATCAACATGAGGAAGAAGAGCCTTTGTTGGGCCTTCTTCACCAGGTGGGACGTGTGCAGGGACCAAGACAGGTCAGCTGTGAGGTGGATGCCCAGGAACTTGATGTTGTCCACCTGCTCCACCTCCTCCCCATGAATGAGGAGAGGGGTGTGCTCCATCCTCCTGGATCTGAAGTCCACTCTTGCTAGTGTTCAGGACAAGGTTGTTGTCTGAACACCATCCTGTCAGGTGCTGGATCTCCTCTCTGTAGTGGGTCTCATCATTGTTTGATATGAGACCCACTACAGTGGTGTCATCTGCTTCACTTCACAGCCATGTTTGTGGAATGAACATGAGTGAACAGAGCCGGGCCGAGCACACAGCCCTGCGGTGTGCCTGTGCTCAGGATCAGGAGGTGGAGTGATCTGTCCACATTGTTCATGGACATTTGTATAGTCATAACATGCATGACTTGATGACCTGTACATACTAATATTTTATATTTCAAGCTGCTCACTTATAAATACAAATAAAGTTTTTCATCATGTTACCAGAGGAAATAGAAAAATAACGAGTGTGATATGAAAAGTGAAAGAAAACAAATCAAATACTTTACTGACTGTTACTGGAGGCTGTTTTTGGTGCATGTTAAATGATCATAAAGTCCTCTCCGAAGTTGACTGACACTCCACATGACGTGTCCCACTCACTAGTCATCACTGTTGAAATCCTCTGTCGCCATGGATACGGACTGATCCATCCTTCACCCAGCTGTTGTGTTACATTTTGTGGTATCTGTCTGTTCACTGTACACAAGGAAAACACATACATGCTATTGAAGAACGGGAAAAACACTTTGAATTGAAGATCCATCTTTAGGATTCTGTCGTCGCCCTCAAGAGGCTGAAATGGATTTGATGCTTTGTTTGCTTGTTTGTTTTGAGCCTTGTTAGCAGCAAACACATCATCATTCATTTGGATTTGGCCAAACATTAACTCACTTTAAGCTAATTTTGGTCTCCACCTACTTAAATATATGTTTATGTTTTTAAAGACTTATGCTGAGCCTGACCCGTGTTTGTTGTTCGGCAGGTGGGCTGGTTTTCATATTTCTGTGTGTAGTGTACACTCACAAAAACTCAATTAGCTAACAGGCTAATATGCTCTTCAGCTCCTTGGCTAATGCAGGGCTGACTCCTACAAGCATCGTTAAAAACAGATTAAAACACATGAAAACACAAACATCCTTTAATATTCTGTTACTGGAACACGTTAAGACAGCACACTGAGCCAACAACATGGATTCAGGGACGAACCTTCATCGGGGTCCTCTGGTCCACATGTCTTCAGTTTAAGGACAAGTTCACACAAGCTGGACAATAACTATGAGTCACACACACACAGCTTCTGGAAGGCTGCGACAGTGAGCAGGTACCAACAATCAAAAGCTCCTCTCAGAGAGAGATGTGTGCTTCTATACAACACACTTCAGAAAGTACGACGCACAAAGGAAGTGAGCCCGACTCTAATTCAAGGAGGAACCACAAAGCTACCACAAGAGCAAACAGACACTTCACACCTTTAGCTGTGTGCTACTCAGCACTGACATCGTTCTTCTGTCTTTAGTGACTGCACCATGAAGCTGGAATAAAAACACAACAAAGCTCTTTACGACACACAAAAAGCAGCTTGTTTGTTGTTGAAAGGATGAAGCTGAAATAATCTACACTGCTCTTTGAAACACATCCTCTGACAAGGGTCAAACGTTCATGTGTCATGGACAAATCCAGTTGTTTCTGATTACAGGAAGAATTTTCCTGCTGAACTTAGCATTAGAGTAGCGAGTAGTGAAATACCGCTGCGCACCACTAGAGGGAATATTGAGCCTCTTTCTGAGCATCTTAAAGAAATCTTCATGGATCCTACATCTTGTGATGTGTTGAAACGAAGAACAGAGTATCGTTAAATGACACACACACACACGAGGCAGTGCTGTAACTGGGTTCTTCTATGAGTGACCACATCTTGAACATCTAGTGTTAACATATTGCTGACGTACAGAAGGTCTTAATGTTTCCTATGGCAGTGGCTCCAGTCAGCTCCCAGGGAACACTTGGGATTACACACTGAATAACAGGGAGCACAGCGATCCAGGAGCATCAGTAATCAGTGTCCTCCACCCTACAGACAAGTCTCAGGACTGGCGACCATGTCACCGTTTTGTTGCGGTTCTTTCAAGAACCTTTCCACTTCCTGTGAGTCCACTGTCACGCTCTTTGGCCTGTCCTCCACCGCTCCCCCTTCGTCTTTCTCTTCATCCTTTTCCTTTTGGGTCTCCTTCTCTGGCTCCTCCCTCACTCCCTTCTCCTCTTCACTGTCCGCAGACCTGTCACACGCCTCGGTCTTGGTGTCATCCGTCACTGCGACGCTGTCAAGTTTGTCTTCTGGTGCTGAAGGCTTTGTCTTGATAAACAGGAAGTTGCAGGTAGCCAGAACCAAAGCTGAAAGCACAACCTCACTTCCTGCCAGCAGGAAGACGTACATGTAGTTCTTGGTGGCATCGAGCAGCCGACCTAGAAGATAACCGAGGAAACAGAAGTGCATTACTGAGGCGTGAACGGTAAATGGCGACAAATCAAGAGGAAACCGTTAAACTAAAAACACATTTTAAAACAAACTGCACTTCCTCAAATGGCCACCTGAGGCTGACTCCACAAGTGATGACCTTCATTGACCCCAACATCTTTATATGTAGTTGAGTGTGCTTTTGTAACAAATTCTTCTATTCAAAGATGCTAAAAATGATCTTTTGCTATATGCTAATTGCTAGTAGCTAGCTTATTCTAATTCTTACTCCTTCCTCAGCAGTCCACTTCCTGATAACTCCTTGGTCACTCTTGACTTGCTTTAGACGCCAGCCCTCAAGTGGCCGTTTAAAGAAGTGCAGTTTTTGACACTCCTGACAGAAATCAAACCCCCAAACTTCCTTCTGTCTTACGTTTGGTTGAACATGTGTGCACTGACCTGCACCAGGTGGCCCAACGAGCACAGCGATGGCCTCCATGAGCAGGACCAGGCCAATGGCACTGGAGAATTTCTCAGTACCAACTATTGCCATAAGAACCTCAAACTGCAGCGCGCCCACCATTCCGTAGGAGATGCCGAAGAAGATGCAGAACACCACCAGAGATGCGTAGTCCTTAGCCTGGAGGTAACGGCGAAATTATGAAGACAAAGAAACCTCGCATGTTTAGTTATTACCCCAAACAGCCTTTCACTCACCTGTGAACCGATCAGGTCTGTGGTTCCATTGAAGATCATCGCAAAGCTGAAGAGGTAGACGCAACGAGGACGAACCCACTTCAGTCCAGCAACCACACCACACACGGGCCGAGCAAAAATGTCGATGAAGCCCAGGATACTGAGCAGCAGGGCAGATTTGGTGTCCTCATTCCCCAGCTCCTTAGCATAGCTCACCACAAACACCGGAGGCACAAACAAGCCAAGCACCATGATGGAGGCCGCCACAGTGTAGATGACAAAACCGCAGTCTTTGAACACAGAGAAGTCCAGCAGTTTAGCTTTGGGCTTCTCCTTCTCTTCTCCTTCTGTTTCCTGGTCCTGCTCCAGGTCCTCAGATTTGAGGGCCTTAGGGGCGACCAGGGGCTTCATGAGGGCCCCGCACACACAGCAGTTGAGAAGAAGGCCCCCCAAGATGAGAAAACCACCTCTCCATCCATACTGGTACTGAAGAGCCTGGCCCAGCGGTGAGAGGCAGCACAGGGCCACCGGGCTGCCTGCTGCTGAGAGGCCATTGGCCAAAGGGCGCTTCTCGCTGAAGTAGCGGTTCAGCATGATCAGAGATGGCTGGAAGTTCAGGGCTAAGCCCAAACCTGCACAACAACCAAGAAACAGGTCAGTTTTTACCTCTAACACCAGAACAGGAAACAGGAAGTCAAACGCAGGCTTCGTCCATCCTGGTTAGAGGAATCAGACAATACCCTTATCCATCGCAGACCTGTAATGACTCCAGTGGTGAGGTAGATATGGATGATGCTGGTGGAGAAAGAAGCCAGGATCATCCCCAGAGAGGCGAAGAGGCCACCCACCATCATCACCGGACGGCAGCCGAATCGATTCACCAGCACGCTGCACAGAGGCCCTGCACAAAGGGCACCATGTTCAGCCCAGGGGTCCATGTATTCACTTACAATCATTAGCAACAGCACCAAAAATCAATCATTTAGCATCTGTGCGATTTTGAGTGCCATAGTCTAGAAGTTGTTGCCAGGCAACGAAGGGTGGTGCAGGTTATATATTTATAACCTGCACCACAGAGCCAGGCCGTCCTTCAGGGGCTAAAAGTTCTAGCACAGAATGTCTCCCCCTGCTGGCAGTTACAGTAATGGTTGCGTAGAGTAGCTGTGGCTTTGCTGCTGGTATGTCCCCACGGACACCAGATTTAAAACGATATTGATGCATAGCTATCCCTGTCAGTGTAAGATGCTTAAACACATGTGTGTGTGTGTTTTGTTGCTGTCCGTGTGCTGATGTGTCCAGACCGCAGCCCACCTGTGCCATAAAGCATGGCCAGCAGTATGGAGGAGATCCAGGCGGTGTCGCTGTATCCAACATCGAACTCCCTGATCAGCTCTTTGAAAAACACGCTGACAGCTTTAGGAAAGGCGTAGGAAAAGCCCGTGATGACAAAACAGCCCGCCAGCACCGCCCAGCCCCACCCTCCATCTGGAGCTTTCACCCCCCCGGCGCCCATGTCCACCGCCGCTCCTCCCATGGTGCTTTCTGGGGCTGTGTCCTAATGGAGACTGACAGAGGAGCCGGGGAAACACAGGAGAATGACGACACTTATTTGGATTGAGTTACTCTGCTAATTCAGTTCTGCACAACAACAAAGCCCACTCTGGAGTGGATGTGTGTGGGTCCTCATAACACTGCTGTAAATCCAGTCATCGTCAAATGAACTGAACACACAGCCCTGACCTCCGGCTCCGCGGTGCATCGCTCTCCAGCCAGCACTGCATTTGTTGATTACAATGTTTAAAAAAGCTTTGAGCACGGACACATCACTCTGTGAAGAAGTGAAGACTCACACAGGTTCCGACGAGTTCCTCTCTCAATCCTCACGGCACATGATGGGAATCAGCAGCCCGGGCCTCTGGTGGAGCGGACTGATCTGAGAAGCATTGAACTAAAAAGAAGAATCAAAGAGTAAAGAGATGAACATGCAACAAGTTAAAGTCTTATAATAACATAGTTTGCTCCAAACTGATGCTAATGTGTCATGTCAGCAGGAATATGGCTGCTGGAAGCTGTTTAATCATCTATTTAAACTCACCACCACAGCACATTGGACTGATGTCACAGAGTCAGGTCCACATAGTGGGACAATGAGCCCGATCACTCAAGGCAGCCGAGGAGTTTTAGGCTTGAACTGTGGAATGCAGCTGTCAGCTCAACACAGCTCGACACCAGAGGAAGGAAAACAACTCCACCTTATCAAATAAAGTACTGATGACCCTTTAAACGGGTCAATATTTGGCCACCAGGCTGTACTTTATGATGGCTTCTATCATTAGTGTGGCCAGAACCACACATGAGATTTACTGCTCCTCTGCATCCCATTGTTCCAGTAATGGGCCCGCTCCGCTCAGATTCACAGGCCCTCTGGGCGTCTGGAGCCACGATGCAGCTTTTTACTGTGCAGCCACATATCACAGCACCTCGGGTTCATGTATATATTCATGAACACAGCTTGTATTATCCTGGAATCTCTGGGGGGACATTTTTAAATCAAAGAGCTGCTCTTTGGACAGTCAGGAAAAAACCAGCCAGTGGCTCCATCAATTCATTTACAATCTCTAGAAGAAGCTGAAAGGAAGGAGTCGCTGGGTTCAGGCCGAACAGCCAGCAGTCCAGCGTCTCCGGGTAACACGATCATTTCAAGCCACATGCTGACGGGGGAAGGAGGTGACCACCAGAGTCTGAGCGTCAGTCACTCCCTGCATTATTACACAGCCACAGCTGGGAAATATCAATGCTGCATATTACTCGGACACTGATATTTGCTTTTATTAAAAAAGTCTGGAGTCTCATGGGTAACAGTCGAGCTCCACATCAGAGTGTTTAGAGACATTAAACACAGAGTTTGGTCTGCTGCCCCCCAGTGGCCAAAAAGACTCATGGAAACAATGCAACAACAAAAGTATTGATTGTGATTTAAAAAAAAAAAATCTTAAAAATGTAACGTGATGAAATATAATGTTTGTTTCTACAGTAAAAAAGAAAAAGGTTTAGAACAATGTCGCCACATCAGAGGAAAGATACAGTTACAAGTCATCAAATTTCCACACAGCCCCCCAGCGTGGGGTCACATCCTGAAGGTCCTATAAATAATAACACATTGTGCGTGAGACAACGAGCCACTAATGACAGAATCACGCAACATGACGAAGCTCGGTCCGTATCACGATGTGACTGTTGATATGTCTGCTCCATCCAGCCCCACGGACTGTGTTCATAATGACAGTGACAAGCTGCTGAGCGCCTTACCGGCTGATGCTGCCCGGTCCCTGATGCTGATGCTGTCCGGTCCCTGATGCTGCCCGGTCCCTGATGCTGCCCGGTCCCTCCTCCCTCCTCCAGCCTCCAGCCTCAGCACCGGAGCCTCGTTTCTCCCCGCACGTCTGCCTGCAGACCATCACATCACGGGGGCGGGTGGGTCTGACGGCACGCTCCTGGGTCCTAATGCCCCCCACTGACGTCAGACAGCAGAAACCAATGACACAGCAGCCACACTCAGCTGTTTCTGTTATTATACAGAGGAGGTAAACATGTGTTTTTATAACCCAGCTTTATTATTAATATATTATATTAAGGATTTATATAATGCTGCTCTGTCTTCAAGACTTTAGATAAGACCTTCATGAAGGTCTGCAGTGTCAACAATGTTGGCTCACTGTATACATATACACTATATATATATATATATATATATATATATAGTCCACATTGTTCCCTCTATTTAGACTGTAGAGTCTGCTCACTCCACACTACAATATATATATATATATATATATATATATATATATACTATTATAGCACTCTGTTATCAACACCCAGAACTATTATATATATATATATTTAAATTGTCAGTGACTGAGTGCAGCTTTAATGGTTCAGATGCCTCAGGCTGGTGTCTTTGATTGACAGGCGTCTTATTATATTACTGTCCACTGTGCTCTCACTTCCTACTCTTTGGCCAGTAACTGGAAAATATTGCATCATCATCATATCCTGTTTGTTGTATCTGGAAACATTAAGCCGTGTCACTCCTCTCCATGATTATGTTCATGTCAAACTGACAGAAGGAGCCGGATGTGCGGCTGCAGCTGGAAGCTGTTGCTTTGCTGTGTTTCCTCCTCTGACTGACAGAGTGTGAATAATAAGGCAATAAATAAACTGTGGTGCTGCCGCTGTGGCTGGATGACGTCAGCCCCCCCGCCCCACTTCACCCCTGGACAGGGAGCATGTGTGTGTTCAGCATCATCTCATCATGCATGTCCCCCAGGAGCAGCACCCCAGATGCTCTGTCTGATAATGAGCACGTCTCGCCTTCTTAAGGACACAGCCTGGAGTTTGTCCTGTGTGTAACAGCACGACCTTCATCACATGCACTCATTTCACCGTGGACAGTGTTTGTGCTGTGGCCGTTATTCTGAACCACCCAGGAGGAGCAGATCTGTTGTATAACCGTCCTGACGGTGGAGCAGATAGTGTCACAGCGCCACACAGTGGTGAGACTGTGTCATTGCTGAAAGGAACTGAATCATCTGGGCCTGGTTGTTTCAGACTGAAGATACCAGGTCCACAGAAGGCAAGAAAATACAAACATAATAAAACAAATTAAAATAACACACGGCTCAAAACACAAAGGGAACACTGACACCTCAGAGACCTCAATGAGTGCAATACTCCATCATCTTCATCCATTACACAGTGAAATACGTTGAGGACAAAATAACATAAAAATGAAATCAAAATTATTAACCCATGGAGGTCTGGCTTTGGAACCATACTCAGAATGAAAGTGAAAAATCACATCACAGGCTGATCCAGCCTGAGTCAAGACGAGTCAGACTGAGGCTCAGTGGTGTGTGTGTGGCCTCCACCTGCCTGTATGACCTCCCTCCAACACCTGGGTGTGCTCCTGATGAGGCGGGGGATGTTCTCCTGATGTCCTCCAGACCTGGATTAAAGCATCAGTCAGCTCCCAGACAGTCTGTGGTGCGGCGTGGAGTTGGTGGATGGAACGAGACATGATGTCCCAGACGTACTGGATTGGATTCAGGTCTGGGGAACGGGCAGGCCAGTTCATAGCATCAATGCCTCCATCATGCAGGAGCTGCTGACACACTTCATCAGGCCTAGCATTGTCCTCATCAGAAGGAACCCAGGGCCCACTGCACAGTCTGAGGATCTCATCGCGGTACCTAACGGCAGTCAGGGTACCTCTAGCTAGCTCATGCTGGAGGAGGCTGCAGGCAGCAGAAGGTTCTCCACGGGGTCTCCAGACTGACACATCTGTCACATGTGCTCAGTGTGAACCTGCTCTCATCTGAAGAGCACATGGTGCCAATGGTGAATCTACCAATCATCGCCCTGCACGGGGTTGGGCTGTAAGAACAAGACGTCGTGTCCACCTCTCATCTCCACCTGTTGTCTGTTCCATTTGCACAACAGCAGCTGAAACTGATTCACAACCCGTGTTGATCCTAACTGGACAGGCTGGTTTCACATCGTGTTCTTTAAGTGTTCCTTTATTTTTTGAGCAGTGTAAAAAAGCTTTTCTAGTCCAGTTTGTATCCAGCCTAATATGAATCCTTGGGGATTAACGGCTCATGTTGACTATCCAAAACCCGACAGCTGTGGTGAGCTGAAACCTTCATTTAAAATAATTAAACTCCACACTGATCCTAATATAAGATGGTGCACAGAAAAAACCACACCTACAAGTACTTATTAATTTATTTACACAACTTTAAAATACACAAATACAGTGGCATTACAAATGAGGAGCGAAAGTCTTAAAGTGAGAGTGGACAGACGAAGTTTCCCCACGAGTCCACAGTAAGAGACGCATCGTGGGACATGAGCAACCATCTCCACTACACTGGTAAAAGCAAAACTGGACATGAGGTGTCAAAATAAGAACCGAGTGAGGCAGACGAACAGAAAGAGTTTCCATGTAAAGTGTACTTGTAGTTATCACAGCCGGCATCAGTGAGACAAACCAGTTAATCCCTCACTTTTTGTTTTTCAAGCCCACAGGTGAAGAACATTTAAGAAAACAATGCCTTAGCAGGACCTTTAGTGGAGGGAGGCATTCCCAGTCCCTCGATACATCGCCGCCATCGTCCTAAACTGTACGCGGACTTGGTGGTAGACGGAGTATCCTATACACAACAACAGAACGAACATGAACAAATTACCACTACAACCCCCTTTCCACTACACAAAATGGCCTACAATACTTTGCAATCAGTCTATCACATCGAGAAATTTCTACTTTAAAATCTGCAGATCGAGCCACAGAGAAGAGCCACACGAGGAACGTGTGCGGCGCCGGTACCGCCGGGACTCGGCCGTGACCTCCTTCCTCAAGACAAAACACAGTCTATAAAATCTGTTCAGCACCAGCCTGTCCATTTTCTACCTGATCCCTCACATCGTTCATCAGACCCACTCAGAGATCGGATGTTCCTTATTTAATCCATGTCGGAGTTTTTAAAGGTTCTCTTCAAATAAAACCATAAAACCAGGAAATAAAAGCAGCTCCAAACACTATTGTCTCTTTAAAGGAGGTGCAGCTATTTATTTTTCATCCAGCCCACTGCTAAAGCTGGAGGGTCCATGAACAAAACCCCACCTTTACAATGAAGTACTGTGCCTCCGCATAGCTGTGGCACTTTCAGAACGCTAATGGAAAAGGAGGAAAACCAAAATCACGGCGCCTACACTTCCCTTAATGCTAATGAATATTTGTCGACGCCTTCCTGGAGGAGCCCACAAACAGTAGCTGACATGCCCGTTTAATGCATAGTTCTAAAGGACATCTGATGAACCGTGTAGGAACACACTGTGTAATGGCACTAACAACGTATTAACACTCCCCATCATCAGCCTGTAACTGATGCCTTTTCCTGTTTATTGCGTCATGTAGAAGGACAGTTTGGGTTCTTTGACGTCAGTGTGTTTGAGGTTCTTTTCAAATGTTGGTGTACTAACATCAGGAGCTGGTGGGGGGCAGACATGGAAGCCATCTCGTCAGAGCCACCAGATTCCAGCAGCAATGTTATCTCTGGGATACAAACACAGCGTGATCAGCTGGACCTAACGAGGCCGTGAGTAGACCAGCTGTTCTCCGGGTGGATCTGAAGAGGCATCCCGTCCACCACCCTCTCTACATGCTCCAACTGTTCAAAGGACCCAAACCATCCGTTTAAGAGCAAAACCAAGCCGTGACATCCTGAAAGGTTGGTCAATAAAGATGTTCAATGAGGTCCGAGTAGAAAATGGCCACGTACACTTGATGGACAGATGGTATATAGAGTGAGGCTGAGGAGGCAAAAAAAAAGACCTAAAGACCCTCAACATGTTCCCCCCACAGCTCAAACAACCCTAAGACAGAACCACACAAACACACACACACAAATCACATCACAATGCACCAGGTTAGAAACATCTCATCCATGGTGTGGACAGACCCACCGCCCGGCTGCTTCACTGCTCCATCATTCACAGCTTTTTTCCCTCCACAGTCACAACCTGAAGACAGAAACCAAAAGTGTGCCTGTGTTTTAATGTTTTTTATATATATACTACACCGTCCTGGTTCCAACACACCTGAGGAGGACAAAGAAGAAGAAAGAAAACATGCTATCAGATCACCGAGGCCTTTGTCCCATCCCACTACAACCAAAGGGGGTGTAACCCGACCTCTAAATTTGACTTCTGGGATTTAAAGAGTCCTTCAGGACACAAACGAGGCACCGTTTGCTAACACTGCCATGTTGGAGCACATGTCCTCTTGTGATTCAAATAAAATCCCAGACAATTTTCAAGCAGACTCTCCATTTCCAAACTCTGTGAGGTCTGACCAGCTGGTGTCAGATGTTTTAATGCTAGAGAATAAAAACAAGTGGAAAAAAAGATGCCAGAGAAAAGAGGATCCATGGCTTCATCAACAGTAAGGAGGAGGATCTTCCCTTGGAGCAGAAGAAGGGATACTGTGGCTGCTACTTTGCCAAAGTGGTTGTTAAGGCAACCAAACTGTACTCCACCTGCCCCTCTCTCTTTCTCCAACACACACACACACACACACACACTCCTGGCTGTGCTCCTGTTCTTTATCAGTGAACAGGAGCACAGCCAGATTCTTGTGCATGGGTTGGTAGTCCACTGCATTATTTGTAAGTCCCATTTTCATATGTGAGAGTGTGTGAGTATGTGTGAGTATGTGTGAGTGTGTGTGTGTGTGTGTGTGTGCTGCAGGTGGCACATGTGAGGCCTCCGTGGTGCACAGGTGGATGGGAGGGTTTCACCGAGGAGCTGCTGCCTGGAGGCCGCTGGGTGTGACCCGAGACAGAGCCTGAGAGACACAGATGGGAACATGATGTCACGTTAATGGTGAGGTCATCGGCAGCGAGAGCAACCATTTAAAGGAACAGTACAGCAGAAAACACAAGAGGCCAGGAACCTGTGACAAAATGATTCTGATGCTACAGCCAGCTAGCTTAGCACAAAGACTGGTTGCAGGGAGGAAAGCTAGGTTAGCTCTGTACATTTATGCAACAAACATGGAAAAACAACTTCCTTTATTCAAGCTAAGGGTATTCACACATTATTCTGATCGGATGTCACTGCTAGCCTTGTACTCTGCGGTCTTTATACCACAACAGAAACACGGCCTTATGAGGCAGCTGGTTTGTCAGCCCATACAGCCCAGACGAGCCATCAACGTGCCTACCTAACGATCACCGATCCCTCCGGCTGTCCGAGGAACTACTTCTCCTGGTTTTTGGTCTACATGAGCATAAATAACTAGTAACCAGAACAAAAACATGACGTGATTAACGGTTCTGTATGTGGTGGGGGCCATTTGTCTTACACCAGTTATCTTGTCTATCTTAAGATATTGTCAAAGTGGCGCATATTAACATATGCAAATGATATTAATTATTCAAAAGGTTTGGATTATTTATGAGGTGCTCTCTAATCACAAGGACAAAACCCGAGTTAACCCTTTGTACTGCCCTCAGACATATTTCAAGGGGTAAAAAATATATATAATAATATCACAATTTAAGGGTCTTTGTTATTAGGACACCTCCTTATTAAAGAGTAATCTGCTTTAAAAAGCCTCAGTGTCTGTGAAAACACACAAGACAGGCAGCTTCCTACACTCCTGTTGGTCGGAGGAGTCCTAAGAAAAAATACAGGATTTTCTCATTTAAATGGACTGTTCCGCTTTTTGACCTCTGGGGGGAGCATTTGGTCCACACAGAGGAAGAGAACAAAGGACCTAATGAAACCACTGCTGGGACAACCTCAAACTCACAATTCTCACTGTTTCACAACAACACTTCAAAGCTCAGCAGAGCTGGTAGAGCACATGAGGTCCGTTTGAAACTGCGCCTGATTCAGAAGGATCAGATCTGGACACTGACAACAGGACGGATGAGAAGGTATCTTAAAAAAAGAGGAAAGAGGAAAAAGAGGAACTAACTAAGGACATTCTGTCTGAGGCTGAGGGCGAGCTGATACGCTGCATGTTCAGATCAGGGAACAGTCGACCGGCCTCTTTATTTACACGCCGTTTCCTGGCCTTTGTTGCTGTTCATATTTTCCTCTGAACGAGGGATCGTCATGATCTGGAGCAGCTTTTTAGTCTGTTACCTGTGAAGTGGACATGCGGGATGTGTCCTGGCGTCCTGTTAGGTCTGAGGAGGAGATGTTGACAGGGGCTCCCCGATGAAGACGCATGCTCACCTTCCTCTCCTTCTCCATTCCTGTAAGAGACACCACTCTAAATATTTGCATGCGTTTACATTTCCACATGCAAACCTGAATTCCTTTGAATCCGGAGTACGTTGTGTGAGCGGACCTGTGTGCGACGCAGGGTTGAGTGGGGAGGGGGCCGCGACATCCTGAGTCGCCCTGGCTCTTCCTGAAGCTGAAGCCATGCCTCTGGCCGCAGGGTTCCTGCTGTGCCTTAGTCTCTCCTCCCGGTCTCGGCGCTCCCTCTCTGCGTCCTCCACGGCCCTGTTGGCACCCTGAGACATAAGGAATATCATTAGGCTTGTCTGACATACACAACATATGTATGAGGCGGGCTCACATCAGGGAACAGTCATTTCTCAGTCTGCCCATATTTTAGAAGAATGGTCCAAATGCCCAGAAGTCATTTAGCTTCTTATATTTTATGCAGCAGGCCTCGGGAGCAGACTGGTAAACGCCGGGAAGACAACATGCATTTTGCACAAATGAGGGGCAGCAGCAGAGAATGTGTGTCTGTGTTGGTGTCCTTGCATTAAATGTAGTGCAGTATTTTGGTCTAGTAAATAAAGTCCTGGTCTAAACCCCGGTCAGACCGGCTGAATTCTGCTCCAAAGATGTAAACACACAAACACATTAGAGCGCAGTCTGTCAGCTGGTCTGACCTGTCTTCTGTTTACAAAACGCAGCTCTGCAGGTTTTCTTGTTCCTCTTTCACTTGTTTTGTTCTGCAAATTCCCATAAACAGCAAGACAATCTCATTGGTGCAGGTCTCTAAAGCTCGCAATGTTAAAAAAACCTTTTTCCAACCATGAAATAAAAATAAGACGAGGCGGTGTCGGTGGGCCACGGCTCAGGCAGGTGGACCTAGTACTGTGTGACTGTTTTCTCACACATGTCTTCAGCAGCAATCCTGCTGTTCAAGTTGCACATTTAAAACATGTATCATCCAGCGCTCTAGTCATGAAGAATACGTGCTGGCTCTGTAGGGTTTTATATGTGGGAAGATGTGCTAAAAAGGCAGATGACTCATTACACCACTGCTAGCAGATGTGTTTGACTTTCCTGGCTGCTTTTTACTCCAGGAAACACGACGTGTCCAAGCGAATGTCAATCTAACATTGCTGCTAACTGATGATGCCAATTAATAGCTGCAACTATTGTGAAAGGATTTCACCTGCCTGCTATACCCTTCCCCAGCTGACAGTTACTGCATCTTAGTGGATTTCTGTCTAAAGCGAAAGAGCCTGTAGTTACCCATCAAAGTAAAACAGAGCATAAGAGAGTAAGGAGCAAATCCACTTACAAATTTGAGCATGTTCCAGTCAAAGACGTAGTCATAGGAGAATCCCTGTCTGTGGAAGAGATTCCTAAAGAGTTGGCGGAGGTAGGAGTAGTCAGGCTTATCATCGAACCGTAGAGAGCGGCAGAAGTTCAGGTATGTGGCGAACTCGGCTGTGTAGGAAGGAACAGAGGGGAAGGATCAGCCATGGCGGTCTCAAACACAGGGCTCAGAGTTTATTCCTGCTTTGATGAACTGCTACATCTGAGCAGTGACACCTACATGGATAGCCCTTGCAGAGGACCTCAATAGGCGTGGACATTTTCTTCTCGCTGATGCGTTCATATTTCTGCCTCTTGGTGGCAGCTTTGAGGCCCTGCCAGGGCAGAGAACCCAGGTTGAAGTACATGAGGACGTATCCCAGTGACTCCAGGTCGTCCCGTCTGGACTGTTCTGTAGACGGGGAATGAGGAGACGGTAAACATCAGTCTGGAGGTTTATGAATGACTCTTCCATTAGAAGTAAAAGCGGAGTTCTTACCAATGCCCAGATGTGTGTTTATGGAGGCGTAGCGGGCGGTGCCAGTCAGATTCTTGTTCTCACGGTAGGGGATGTGCTGGTGTGTACGTGCGTCTCTGTATTTCTTGGCCAGACCGAAGTCAATGATGTATACCAAGTTGCCCTTCTTGCCCAGGCCCATCAGGAAGTTGTCAGGCTTTACGTCTCTGTGGATGAAGTTCTTGGAGTGGATGTATTCAATGCGGCTGATCTAGAAGAAGACGAGCAAATATGATGTGGATGAAGAAGACCCCCACACCTCCAGGGTACCGCTTTAATAGCCATCCCACTCCTCCACTTACCATCTGATCGGCCAGAAGCAGGACTGTCTTTAGGCTGAACTTTCGGGAACAGAAGTTGAAGAGATCCTCCAGACTGGGGCCCAGCAGCTCCATCACCATCACATTGTAGTCACCCTCTGCACCACACCACTTTATCGTTGGAATACCCACTGGAGAAAATCAGAAGAAGCCAATGGTGTTGAGCCAATGTTATCTCCTATGTGCAAAGTCCTGCTTTGTACAAATCACTCTGGAATTAGTGTCTGTGGTGTTTTGGGGACAGCTCTCACAGCATCTGTAGTCTGTCGTCTTGATTTTATAACCATCAATGTGAATAAGAAACCTGATGACTAACAGGATTTAGCATGTGTGGCTCAGCAATGAGGTTCATTGGCAACGTAAGCTTTTTGCTTTTGCCTCACATGTGAACTCCAAAGATTAATAAATGATCTAATACGAGTCGATGCGCTGATACTGCAGACATCAAAAGGGGTTAAGGAATGTGATGGGCTCCCTGCACACTCTGTCCATGCCCCCACACAGAGGCCAGCTGGTTCAGTAGTAGCTGGTGACCGGCTGACGTTACCGAGGCGCAGAGACCATCTGGCATTTCCTTCTACAGGCAGACCGCAACAAAATGCTCCTGCTCAGCACCTAGCACTGCACACTGCATCCGCTATTTATACACATACAAACGCAAATACATCTCAGTCCAGTTTCGCTGCCATGCCCAATAAATCCTAAGGCGCTGGAACAAAAATACAAACGCATGTGTGGGTGCAGTTCTGCTGACAGAGGCAAACTGTCTGAGTCCAAGTAGAGTAAGTGAGTTCATTAGCCAGCGAAGGAAACTAATTTGAAAGCCTATTCTTAAGCATGCCAGAGGCCACCTGTGCAGTTACTACTACATACACGCAGGCATGAACCCTGGAGTACAAGGGTGATAAGAGAAGGCAGGTGTCCGTTTTCTTCAACATGTTGCAGACACTACTGAGCCAGCAGAACATTTACAGATACATTCCAACACGGGGCTGCCCGAGTCTGTACCGAACCTCGAAGCTCGACAGCAAAAGAGCTAAAGAAGCAGCTCTGTTAACAGGAACACTTGTGTGAATCAGGCTGTGCGCCAGCTGCAATCTCATAAGTTTCAGAAACTCACACATTCACACAAATCCATCCTGCCAGGTTTTAAGCTAGATTTGGTCCAATCAGTGCCCTGTGAGGTACAGGGAGGTACAGGGAGGTACAGCACGCTACGAAGACGACAGCAAGAAGTGGCTTTCTGCCTTCTATGCACATATTTTCATCACAAATGTAGAAACATAGTAATTTGCTACCTTTCATTCACAGTTTCTCATTGTCTTCCTCAGTGTGGATGTACAGTGATGGATGGTAATGGGCCTTGAGTTTTAAGTGCTGGTAAATATTGATGAGTTCATAAAAGCACCAACAGGGTCATGCATGACAGGAGTTGAACATGTTACAGCATACCTCCACCCTGCATCATCTTGTAGATTTTGCTCTCTATGTGGAGCTGTGGGTGTTTGGTCTTCACACATTCCAGTTTGATGGCTACCTCCTCTCCAACTGAGATATCCGTACCTGGAGAGAACAAGGAAAATCAGAGATGTTAGTTTCGTGGAAACATGAGTTATAAAATGTAAGAGCAGGAACTACGAAAGGATATATCACTTGGCAGTTATGCTTATGTACACAAGGAAATATCAGTGGCTACTGACACAGCCAAAAATGGAAGATAAGCCATCCAACAGTCTGCACTTCATGTACCCTGCTCTTCTTTCGTGTATCTACCTGCTTGTGCGTCCCAAATTCCTCGTGGCTATCATTACATTTTGATCTCACTCACTTCACAAACCAAAGGATTTTGGGGAGTTTGCACTGAAAATGACAAACCAGCGCTACAGCTGCTTTCCATCTAAATAAGGTTATGGAGTCCAGTTCCCTCCACATAAACACAGCAACTGGACACCAGGTTACGTAACCCCATTACTCTCTCTCTCACACACTTACACAAGGAGCGCAGATCAACAGCAGCACTATCATTGATTTCCCTGTATGATGTCATGTTGGAAGAGCAGCCCTCAGCAGGGCGTGGCGCACAGCTAGGACCATGACTGTTTACACGTTACATTTGTTCCAGTGATTCTGAGAAAAAGCCTGTGTGCTGCATGCAAGCAGGGCTGCAACCAAATGTGGATGCAGGAAAACGGAAGCTTAAATTGGCAGGAAGCAAATCCTACATGTGTGCAGCAGAAATAAATGGTACTGATCATCCCCAGATACGCTTTGGGTGCAGGTTGAAAGGGTCAGTTCACACAAATCACAGTGTTTTGGGCTTACTAGTAGCATACAGGAGTTTAGCATATTTTAAAAAATATTTACTATGTAGAACATGATTTGACTAGGTATTATGATGTATTAGGAATATAAATCAACAGTATGTTACTTAAGCACATTTGTGTGTGGGGTTCTGTTAAGTTGACCATCATTAATCATTGCATAGACTAAAACAGCTGCAGATCAAGAATGCAGACAGCAGCTGAAACCCCGAAAAGTCACGAGAAAGTTGTGTATTTATAAGTAAAGTTTGTTTGTCTGCTCACAGATCGGACAAGTAAGAGAATAATGAGTGAAAAACAACAATTCTACTATATTTAGGTTTCAGCACAACACAAGACTTGTTCCAGTTTTATTCTTTGGCCCATCATCAATAAATCAATCAGTTACAACTGCGAAAAGGCTGCAGAGACTTTTTGTCTGAGCAGCCCTGTTTCACCATGCTGTCTATTCTCTTGCGTCATAGCAGTGTGATTTGTCTGGACAGATTTTTCGTAGGAATGCAGACCCCCGCTGATCTTCTCGGAGAGTGGAGCTGTGTGTAGAACAGTGTACATATGAGGTGTGTTTCATCCTGCAGTGCTGCATGGTGAGGCATGTTCAGGCCCATCCCTCTACAAAGATTCACCAGTCGCTACAGACTGAGAGCCAGATCTAATATATGCAAATATTTGATGACATTTTACACAAAGAACAAAGCACTAAACTGCCGTGCATGTGCATGACAATCATCACAGTGCAGACTTAGCCAACTGCAGTAATTTACAGTATATTCCTCGTGGTGTGGTGACAGGAGGTGAGTAAAACCAGCCACAGAACGCGTACAATCCCCTTCCTCAAATACTGGAGAAGCATAGTGTGGAAGGTGTGAGGTGGCACGTAGCACTGAGGGCACAAATACTGGAGAGTGTCCCGCAGCTGTGGGGCTCATGGTGGAGTTGCTCTGAAACCATTATCCATAATCATTATAGTAAATGTCTTCAATCCTGCATAAAAATCTCTCTACTCTTCATTAAAGCTTAAACATTAAGGGTGTGACCACTTTGAGTCATAGGTGAGTGCATCACAGATCCCTGGCTGGGTTGTAATGGACTCAGGTGGTGCTGGGAGCCAGTACACAGTGCTGCGAAACCACTCCTAGGCCAATCTATGCGTTCTATTGCATCTGTATTTACGAGCTATGAGTTAAAGAAGTTTTACAGATTAAAAAAAACAATTTTTACTAATATTTCCAGAGTATGACATCAAACCAAACTTGCATTTTTAATAACGCATCAACACATTCTCTGCTAAGAACAATGTGCTACTGTATCTCCCGTTGACCTTTGCAGATGCAAGCTAAAAACTCAAGATTTCCCAACAGTGAAGGTTGTGGCACAAACCCGTCAGTTGTGACGTCAGGAAAACCACCGTAACCACCATAACACAGAAGAAGCAACGTGGCAACAAAAACCTTCACCTGTTTGAAAACTGAGTCACAGCCAGCATTAGGCTTTAGGTTCTTTGTTATTGCAACAGCTCTAAAACAACCTCTCTGTTAGCTTTGCTTATGTAGGCGGACCCATCCCTTTAAGCATACATACAGTTCAAACGCTGTCAATCGTCTGTTACCTGAGTTTTAGCCAGAACACAACAATAATAGATATAACATCTAGCCAAGTATCACTGCTCTGTATTCTTCTTTACAGTCATCAATCAAACCAGCACTGACGTCTGACCCTGTGCCTTGAGGAGGGGAAACTCTTTCAGCTGATTGAGTTTGGATAATGACTAACATGGCATCCGGAATTTCGTAGGTTGTTTCAACATGAACCAAACATGCACATCATCATCCACACAGCAGCAGCAGGAAACACGCCATGACTCAGACACTTGACTAACCGCTTGTGCGCTCTTTTGTGCAAAACTGACGTTCTGTCGTGACAAATGTCACTTCAAACCTGAGTGATATTTTCTTGTTAGAAGCTATTTAATTGGCTTTTCCCCAGAATCTTTAAATGTTCACATTTGTACCCAGACTACAAAGCTTCGCCCCAAAAGCTGACCTCCCCTCGTCCTCTTCCTCCTCCTGCCAATAACAAACACACCAGTGTGAGCAGAATCCACCACTCGGACAGCACCGGCACACCGAGCTGCTCGCACATTGTCAGCGTTATTCACACACGCTGTGTGGGAGACGTTCTGTGGGAATTTTTGTGAAATCCTCTGAAACTTTGGTCCTCTGCAAATGTTTGGTTAACTAACTTTTCAAATGATCTGATTTTCTGTTGCTCTAAAACCTCAATGACACGCCTGCAGGGTGGGTGATCTGGGGGGGGGGGGGCACGCACTGTTCTGGCTGGTTAACAATGTTACGTCACATTAGTCACCAGCCTCCAGAGGGGAAGTGAGGCAGAGCTGAGTGAAGAGAAAAACACAAAGTGATTATGCAAGCAGCTGGCAGCTCTCACTATCAGTCCAAACAACAGGTCATGTGGAAGAATCCAATAAATACATTCATTAACCTTCTCTCACTGCGTTTTAAACAGCGTATTTGGAAGGAACACTCATTTATGTGTTATATACTTGACCCAGCCAACACGTCTGCAGAGTTAACGTTTTTACTATTAAAAAGCACTTACTTATTCAAACCATGTACTAAAGGTTGCCCCAAAAAGAAAAAGCCAAAACATCATCTGACTAATGGAGCATCTTTCTTTTCATCCTGCCAGTGGAACCACTGTATGATTAAAGCACCGAGTTCCATTTGATCTTGACTGCACTACACTTAACTTTCAGCAAAAAGAAGCAGTAACCATGGCCACAGAGGTGACTCGCTGACTGGTCATCCCAACATAAACACACCCTCAGGACCCACATGGAGAGATCTAACTCCATGTGTTGGATCGTGGCAGCCTGTCCGTCAGCACCCGATGTTTCTTGTGTGTTTAGTCATGTATGAAGACAATTTACAAGAAATAAATGATTATGAGAGTTATTAGCACAAAACCTAGGCCTGGGTCCAGAAACAGCTTGGAGGTACTGCTGGGGGTGATATGGATTAAAGGTCGGGCAGGAGATCTCCTTCTGCTGCACTTTTTGTTAAGTTAGTGCAATTACAAAGCTTATTCGACATATTAAATCACCTGACGGTGACTCATTATAGACATTTCTATATTTCACAGAATTGTATTAAGTAACCTGTGAAATTAGGTTGACTCATGAAATCCATCACAATTTCACTTCCCTGTGTCCTGCAGGGGTTTAGGAGGCCGGCTTCTTTAGTGAAACACAGCTCACTGTTCTCCAGGACTAATACAGCTTCATCTTATCTGCTAAAATCACAAAACATATGTGCTCAACTTGATAAAACACAGAAATACTGTTAGCAACATGACCAGTAAAACTGTTTCCAGGGCAACCATAAAACATACATCAGCTTGCATACTTAATTTGTATCAAGAGTAATAACGTACACAAACACGGATCCTTTTATAGCAGCAGGTCACATTAATCAGCACTTTATGGAGGTTATTGCTGCACCCTACTAAACAGCTACACACATTAAAACACCGCAGCCAGACCATGGTCTTTTCTCACCAGGTTGATTAGAAATGATCGTTCTAAAGTGCCTCATGAATTAACCATGTCTGTCTTTTGTCGGTTCACATGAATGTCTCAAGCTCAGAAATGTGATCAGCTGTTCTCAACCACTAATGCCAGGAGCTGTAGACCTCCAACATGGCCTCCAGTGGATGCATTACAACAAAGTTGGTGGAATCTAATGTCAGACGGATGCCCCTGAGGGGGGAGACTCCTGACAGCTTTACATATACTACTACTATACTAATACTACTATACTACTACACTACTACTACTACTAATACCCCACTATTGCTTTCAGCTTCTCACAGCACCATGAATGATGGTATCACTGGTAGTGGCCAACATAGCCCCACACACTGCTTGAGTAATCTTTAACCAGGATATCTTTTGTTACCTTAAATTAAAGAGCACACACCCAATAATCCCAAAAAGCCTGCCAAAGCAATATGTTCGAAGATTTACAGATGAAAGCTTACGAACGTCCTCTCAGCCCATAAACGATCAGATTTATTAACCTCAGCTGGCTTTCAGGACACAGGCTAATTCAATGAAATCACCAAACTCACAGCTGACACCCTCAGAGGTTCAGGAACCTGTCAGTATATATTACTTTAAGCTCTGGGAGTGCCTGGATTCTTAGCTACTGTTCATGTAACGCTGGGTTGAAGGGTTGTTTAGATGTGGATGTTCAGAATGTGAACATGAAAACATTGAATATACTGTAGAATACTTGGCCTAGTCAGCTATTTTGTTCCCGGACCGCTGCTGCCGGGCACAGACCGGGAACTAAAACATTAGCTAGCCCGGTTCTAATACAGGGTTTGTCTACGAGCAGCAGTCAGACTCCGGGCTGCTTCATACCGCGTTCCTTCTCTGGACATCGTCTTTACAGTACACCTGGAAAATATATCCCAAAGCGATCACAAGTGAAAATACATCGTGAAGTGTGAAATATTTACGGTAACAGAGGTTGAAGCTAGCTACACAGACAGCTAGCTTAACAGCTAGCATTGCTAACACTAAACATCGAACAGCTGATCGGCTAGCAGCTTATTATGGAAACCCCTGAAAGGCAGCCAGCTGGTTTAAGACGCCTCCGGTGTGAATGGAAAGGAAACAAAACACTCAGGCAAGTTTCTTTAATCATAACATACCAAGATAAATGTCTCCAAACGATCCACTTCCAATTTTCCTGCCCAGTCTGTATCGGTTCCCCACTCTCAACTCCATGGTCGGCTTCGGTCGGCTAGCAAGTGCACTCGCTAGCTCCAAAATATCCAAAAATGTTCCGGTTTAAAGCCAAAGCTTGTTTAAAAGCTCAGCAAGCCGAACCATTCAACACAGACGACCTGTTCGGAATAAACCGGATCCTCTGTGTGTTGTCTCCGGAGGAAATCGGCTCACAATCTTTCGCCTCCTGTTTTAAAATGTCGCTAACTTCATTTTGTGACAATACGGTACTCGTTAAAAAGCTGAAAGTGTGTACTTTCTGCTCCCGTCGGTTCTGAGGCGGATACACTTTGTTACTCCGCGGATGAAGGTGGATTTAGAGCAGATAGCGTTCGGGACTCGGATCCGGTCCTCTCGCTCTGCTGTCTGCCTGCTGCGCTCTGTGAGGAGCGAGCCGCTGGTTCTGACGTCACTTCCCTGCTGGCTGCCGGGAGGAGGATGAGGGGGGGGGACACCGCTGTTTCTATAGAGACGCCAACAGAAGCTTCCATTAACCATAATCACTCAAACCACAGTTCATTTCAGCGCCTAGCCTGACATGTTTAGTTTGTAGTCCAACTTTAAATTATATTTCAATATCTTAACAATGTAAAGTATTAAAAAAAACACCCAAAGAAAAGACCGTTAAAGTTTAAATTCACTTCCTGGTTTACATAATGTAGGGACGCCATTTTTTTGTGTTGCTGCCTTCGCGGACGTCAGGGAACTGAGACAATCTGACAAAGAAAGCGGAATAAAAACACCAGCAGAGAACGAAACTCCCACTCCGTGTCTCCCAAAATGTTTTCAGAGTTGACTCTAAACATTATCCACATCTCCCATGGCTTTCTGGTGTTATTGTTCTTGTAAAACACTGGAATGTTAACATGTTTTGACGTTTGCTACACATTTCTTCTATTAACATTACACATGTGTTGAGAAGAATTAGATAAACAGCAAAGAAAAATGAAGTTACACTAAAGGAATTCTTATCTTCCTGCGTTGTGCTTTGAAGGAGCAGGGTCGAATATTTAATACATTGTCAACTTCCGGTCCGAACGTAACCGACCTCAGAAAGCAGCGCGGCTTCCTGCTGGCGACCACACACTTCAAAATAAAAGTCTGCTCTTCCACAATAACAAAGGGCTGGCTCCTTTGTCCACCGGGCCTGTGAACTCCAGACACGCCCTAAGATGAACAATAGCAGTAATAAAAAAGGAGGAGGGGGTCAGATGTAAAAATTACTTAGTCTGTTGGCAACTTCTTTAAAAAGAAACACGTTTAAAGTCAAAGTTGAATTATAAATATCGATGCACGTTCTGGCAGCTGTTTGGTACTGTTTTATGTTTGTAATAGCGACGGAATGAACAAACTGGTGGAAGTATTTTATCACATTTTTGCACGCTGTGTAGTTCGTCGAATGTTGTCGCGTAAATATCTGGAAACTGTGCTTTTATTGTGAAGGACTAGAAGTCGGAAGTCTCGCGTAGTTGCCGGAAGAAGAACTCCTCTGTTTCCTTTTTCTTTACAGAGTTGCTTCATCATTTTCTCCAATAAACTGAATGACATGGCGTCAGCTGAAAACAACGTTGCTCCACGAAAGAAAAGAGAAGGCGGAGAGGACATTAGTGGTGTCGACGAGAAGAGGGGCAGAACCGAGCCTGACCGGTACCTATATTAAATATGATAAACTGTAACTATAACTGAGGAGAGTTGTGACGGTTTGTTATAGCCCCTCAGCAGCACTGGCTCTGTGTGTTCAGCAGGTTGCAGTATTATTTTGATTTGTGCTAGCTGTAAAAATCAAGCAGCTTCAAACCACTAACTGTTCAACAGAAGAAGGCTGAGGACACTGCTGCTGGGAGTTACCTGGGGAAGGGGATGGAGAAAATCATCAACAATGGCAGCACACTAGCTGCAAAGTTAAAATGTTCAGCTTCAAGACAATAGTTCATCCATTAACAAAGTGTGTATGCAGGGTGGGCTGAGCTTCACCTGTGCTGTGGATGTATCTGTGGGGTGGATGAGCTAGCAGGAGTTTACTAGTGGAAAATCTTGACTAAACTGAATAACAGTAGATGATACACCAACACCACTCCTTCCTCTGAGAATATACCAACATGCGCCTCATCTGCCTTCTTCTACTTTCACCAGGTTGGAGTCCTGCTTGGATCAGCCTGTGGATTCAAGTGTTCTTGAAGTGGTGAAGTTTACACCGTCACCACTGCCAGGTCGGGCGGCTGTATTTTCAGACCTAGGCACTGATGTATGTGGCTTTTGCTTACACGGTGTGTCCTGTTGTGTTCCAGCCAAACATTATGATGCAGACACCACTGAACCGATCAGCTGTGGGCTTTGTACGATGGAGGAGCTGTTGTCCTGGAAACGAAGTGAGGCCAACCCCTTCAACGTGTCGGTTGTCCCTCTGGCAGCTCGCGAGCCTCCTCTGGCCAGCACTCCGCGCCGGACATTGGTGTCTCATGACATGATGGGCGGCTACCTTGATGACAGGTATGGCTTTATATTGAAGGTTAAATAAATACAATCCTTTAAGCGTATGTAGGGTGATTTTTATAGTTCAGTCACAGCCCTGATGTCATGTTTCCTTCTGCTGTTGAGGTTTGTGCAGGGCACTAACACAGAGGCTCCATATGCCTTCTATCACTGGCAGTACATAGATATTTTCAACTACTTCAGCCACCACCTTGTGACTATTCCTCCTGCTGTGTGGACCAATGCTGCACACAGACATGGCGTCATTGTTCTTGGTGAGCAAAAAGTGAAAGAGAAACCGTTTCAGTTCTTTTTCCCCGGGACTATTTGAAATAACAGATATAAATAAATGATTATCTGTGTGATTTGCTTGTTTTCCAGGGACGTTTATCACTGAGTGGACGCCTGGAGCTGCGATGTGTGAGGCCTTCCTGAAAGACGAGGAGTCGTACCGGGCGGTGGCTGATAAACTCGTCCAGATCAGCCACTGTCATGGCTTTGATGGCTGGCTCGTTAACATAGAGAATGTCCTCAGTGTGAGTAGGACAGATGTGTGTGCTTCTGTGCGCCTGATTCAGTTGCAAAGCTTGGTTATGTATATAATGTGTGCTGCCCCCCGCTTACAGAAGGAGGCGGTGAAGAACACACCTTTGTTTTTGCGTTACCTGACAGACCAGATGCACGAGCGAGTGCCCAACAGCCTCGTCCTGTGGTACGACAGTGTGCTCGACAGTGGAGAGCTGAAGTGGCAGAATGAGCTCAACCAGTCGAACAGGTACGGAAAAGATTCAGCGAATCATTGACACAGTTTCACTGTTCGCTTCTCCTCAGCTGTGATGTTATCTCCATGACAGGATGTTTTTCGATGCTTGTGATGGTTTGTTCACCAACTACAACTGGACAGAACAGAACCTGGAGGTGATGAAGGAGGACAGCGGGGCCCAGGGCCGCCAGGCTGACATCTACGTCGGGGTGGATGTGTTTGCACGGGGACACGTGGTGGGAGGAATGTTTGAAACAAATAAGGTAATGAACCTTTTTACAATATGTGTCGCTTTGTGATTAAGGCACTTTTACAGCGTTTCAGTTATCCGCAGGCCCTGGAACTCATTCGGAGGCACAACTTCTCTGCGGCCATCTTTGCTCCAGGCTGGGTGTATGAGACCCACGAAGATAAGAGCAAATTCCGCAAGAACCAAGACAAGTGAGACGACTAACCCTGGACGATGGTTTCAGTTGTCTGTAATATATTTTGACTTAGTCTTTGTTGGGTTTAGGTTCTGGGGTCTTCTGTCAGACTACCTGTACATCCATCGGCCAGCCTCGCCTCTCCCCTTCATCTCCTCCTTCTGCCAGGGATTTGGGAAAGCCATCTACTGGAGAGGACAGGTAGAAAGTTGTGGTCCGTGAAATGTGAAGAGGAGATGGAGTTTTGTCATCCAGCTAGCTGACTGTTTTCTATGTGTCTGCAGCAAGAGACAAAGAGGAGCTGGTTCAACCTGACTGCTCAGGAGATCCAGCCATTGTACTACCACGTGGATCTGGTGGCTCAGGGCTGGTTGAGGAGCTGCGGCTGCCCGGAGGATGCTTGGAATGGAGGCTGCTCGCTGCTTCTTGACGGCCTGATCCCTGCAGCTCACAGCCCCTCCCTTTGTGCCAAGTGTGTATTTGTTTTTTTTTTTTTGCTGTTATTTTTACGTCAAGTTGCGTCAGTCGGCAGTAGCTGTTTTGCTCTGACAGGATCTTCTCCCTCCATGTTCCACTGGCACCCAAGACTCTGGTGACCCTCGTCTATAAGGCCTCTGCTGGGGTGACCGTCTCCCTGGAGCTGATGACAGCAGATGCCAGTCAGTGCAAAAACATTGATGTCCAGGAAATCCAATGTGAGTTTTAATGACATTGTGCTGATTTATTTTTTCATTATCAGTTTTTTTTATTTTTATTTTTATTTTTATTTTTATTTTTATTTTTATTTTTATTTTTATTTTTATTTTTATTTTATTATTTATTTGCATTTTTATTTATTTTTTATTATGATGATCATCGAAACACTTTTAGAGGCTGTAAAGACTCTTTGTGTTTCCAGCTACCAGTGTGCTGCCTGAATTTCTGGATGATGGACACGATGTAGTGAGGCATTTCACTCAGCTGTGTGGAAACCTAAGTCCACAAGGCTGGACACTCAGGTGAAGCACGCCGACAGTTAAACTTTGTTTTTGTTTTTATTGTTATTTTAGATTTCTGTCGTCTGTCTGTCACAGATGCACCCAGTTGGAGCTCAGTGGCTGTGTTCTTAGGGAGGTTTGTGTCAGAATCCATCGGGATGGAGAGCCTCAGGACAGGCCGTTCAGCTGCAGGATCGGAGAAATCATGGTGTGGGTTCAGTGTGTTGGATCATTCTGCAGATTTTTAGCATGTTTTATTTTTCTTCTCCTCACCACCTCATCTATTTCTCTCTTCTAGATCCTGGATGTAGCCAGTCTGCAGGTGCCCCCTGAGCTGGTTCATGGCATGTGCATTGAAGATGTGGTTTGGTTGCATGGTGCTGGTACTTTGCAGGACTCGTCCTCTCCCTGCCTGCACCTCAACGCCACTCTTCGCTGGGACTACCCAGCTGAACTCGTACGCCACTTCAGGGTGTACTGGCGACGACTGAGAGGACCCGATCCCAGGATCCCCCCAGGTCAGCTGGCACTGGTGGGTCGGGCTTATTCTAATCTGTTCAGGGTAACAGAACTGGCCATACCAGACCCGCCTGGCCTGCTGGAGCTAGTGGTGGAGCCGGTGCTCAGGAAGGGCTTCACGATCCCGGAGAGCCACTGGGGAAGAAGAAGCCTGAGCTACACGGAGGACGTCACAGAATGATTTCAAACCAGCTGACAGAAGGCCTCTATGTATGCTGCTGCTTCTGAAGTGGAACTCAGACGTCTCTCACGTGTCTTTACTGGTTGCTTTTTTCAGATCGGGTTCCGTCGGTGACACACCAGGTCCCTGGGCTGCTTTTGTCTGTATCTGTCCTTGGTGTCAGCACTGATTAACTCAATCATTGATTTAATGTACTTTTTTACTGTTGATTAGCTGTACCTGAAACAATAGTCAAATCTGATAAAGGTATGTTGTATGTATGAGCGACTAATAATCGGATCAATTAAAATGTAATCATATAATAAGCCATTCAAAAAGGGAATACTGAGGCATTAACCCCTGGATAACTTGGAGAAATTACAAAAGCAGGTGTGTTATGATAAAGGCAGGGGCTCTTCTTTTATTGACTTGTAAACATAATCAGAGTAAATGTTATCAGCACTGAACCCAAGTTAAAGCTGCTCTCACATATTGTTTTATTTCACTGCGTCCAAATAAATCTTAATACATTTTAAACAACAAATAAATGTGATCACATCATGCAGCATGTTTTTGTTTTTAGAGAATATTTTTTATTCTGTTCCAAAGAACGAGCAAGCCACTCATTAAAAAAGTTTTATTGATTTCATGGTGAATAAAATGTCGATGGATGGATGGGAACTGAGATTTGGTTTAAGAGGGAGTGAAATATTTTAAAAAAATCATGTGATCACTGTGATTGTCAGAGCCATTCCTGCTGGCGGTAAGGAGGGCGTCGTAGGGGTCAGTCCTGCTGGATGATCATCTTCAGCATCTGCAGAGCCATGGGGCCCTGATCCGAGGGAATCTGTGACAGGAGAAACCTCTGTCATTCTGTTTCTGGTATTCTGAAGGCCCTCTTCATATTTTGGTGATGTTCCCCGTCTAGCTCGTCTTTCAATGATCAGTGAATATTAGAAGGATACCACCAGTCCTAGCAATGACCTGAGTTCACTCACATGTGTAGAAAACTAGCCAGATATATTTTGTGTAGAATCTCACCATGTGACCAGCCTTGAGGATCCAATAGAAGGCAAAGTTTTTGTACGTCTTGTAGAAAGCGCCAGTGATGCTGCGGGACACCGGGTCGTCCACCGGGGTCCACTTCAGCTGGTTAAAAGCTGAAAGCCCATCCCACTTCAGCCGCTTCACCCACAGCTCCTGACCTGTGAGAAGAAGAAGAAGAGGATGAAACGACCGGAGCCGGTGACTTCATACAAACAGGCCTCGTGTCTGAGCCACTGAAGAAGACCGAGCGAGTTACCCATGGTGTCCACGATCAGATCCAGCTGTCCATTGTACACAGTGACGTTGACTCCAGCGGTCAACAACTGGTCGACTATGTCCACCACTGGCTTCATGAAGTCTCCTGCCATGTAGCTGAACACATATTCAGCTTGGCCTGGACACACAGCAAGGTCAGGTAAGTTTCAAACAATGGAGATGAAGGGACATGGTCCAGGTTTGAGGTACTCTACCTCCCCAAGTGACATTCTGAGGGATGATGCCCAGTTTCTTCCTTATGGGTCCATTCATCAGCTCGCTCAGCGACCGGCCGTGGAGCCGATGAAGATGACGACGTACCTGCAGGGCTAATAAGACACGGAACATGAGAACCAAGTCCATGGTTCATATGTTGACTGCATGTAATGGTTGTGGTTTTCTTACAGATGTAGCTCTCTCCTGCAGACGAAGTGAGTTTCTCATCTGGATCCTGGGTGAGGATGTTGTAGAAGTTGACACCATTGGTATTCTGAGGGAGAAAACCAAATCCAGATAAGACATGATCACATAGACAGAGCACAGATCCCTGCTCAGATCACAAAACTCTTTTTAAAAGTCTGAAGTTAAGAGGACAGTGTTGTCTTGTTTAGCTGTATATGGAGCTGGCAGCCAGTAATCAATATTTTATTGCTTTGTATTCACGGATTTATTTTGAGTGGTGTACCAACCTGCTCTATCACCGTCTCAGCCACAGACCACAGCTCGGTGGCTTTTGCAAACTGCTGCTGATCCACGGCCTGCTTCACCGCCTGCGCTGCATTGTTGACATCTGCCAGGCCGTAATCATCCAGCAGTGACTGCACAGGAAGGAAAACGTCAACACAGCTGGATTCCAAATAAAGAGGAGACATTGCCTTAGACATGGAACTTACAGTGGTGTAGAGGTATGGGCCCCAGGTCATGACAGAGTCTGTGGAGGAGGCACACGTCTTGTGAACGTATCGTTTGAACTCTACCCTCTGAAGGTCTTTAGTGTCTTACATACATGCAGCTGTATGTAGGTGCTTGAATAATTTACACTTTCAAAAACTCACCCAGCGGAGAAATCCAGGAGTCTCCGAGGGCCACACCAACAAACCTGCATTTCACCTTTCCTTGGGCTACGGCCTATAAATGCACATTAAAATGATCTCAGTGGGTTCACATTGTTGCACTTTCCTCTCTGGGTGGCGCTTAACTTGAGCTGCTTTACAGTGAATAACTACAGCTTCATCGAGACTCCAGTCAGCAGAAAAACTTTGCACTGCTGCCAGTCCTCTGTCAGCTTTGTTTCCATTTCCTCATTGCATCACATGACCAGTATCAGTGAGCTCACATGATCTTAAATGATACTCTAAAAATAAAACAGACGACTCACCTTGGTGAGTTCCAAGGAGATAGCAGCGGCCATCTTCCCTCCGTATGACTCAGAGAAGATGTGGAAGGGGATGCTCTGTGAAGAATAATCAATCAGATTAAATGCATCAGCATGAAGTCTTCACTGCAGCCTGGGCCGCTCACACACCTGGAACTCGGGCCTCTGTGTGAAGAAGTTTTCCAACAGCACCAGCATGTCCGAGGCCACGGTGGCTACGTCGGTCGCATAGGCATCTGGACTGTCGGTGTAGCTAAAGCCAGTGCCCACAGGGTTGTCTACAAACAACACACTGGCTGCCTGGACCTGGAGACACACAGACAGACACAGACACACACACACAGACACACACAGACACACACACACACACACAGACACACACAGACACACACAGACAGACACACACAGACAGACAGACACACAGACACACACACAGACAGACACACACACACACACAGACACACACACAGACAGACACACACACACACAGACACACACAGACAGACACACACAGACACACACAGACACACACAGACAGACACACACAGACACACACAGACACACACAGACACAGACACACACAGACACACACAGACACACACAGACAGACACACACAGACACACACACAGACACACACAGACAGACACACACAGACACACACAGACACACACAGACACAGACACACACCATGTTAAACTAAACCTTCTACTTTCCATTACACATGCTGCTCATTGCTTTGTTCAGGTCCACTGTCTTACCCAGCTCGTCTTTCTGGGCTGTAGATCCCTGTCCAAGGGTCCGATCTCCTCAAAGTTGCCAAAGCCGGTTCCAGATCCTCCAGGTCCACCCTAAAGCCACACCGTCATGTTCACAAATTAGGAACAGATGCATTTAAGGAGGATATTATAGTGTGAGTCTTATATCTAATATCAATACTCAGTGAAGCTAGCTTCCACAGCTGCTCAGCTGGAGCACAGTTTATCTTTCAGCTGGTCTAAGTTTAAGCTTTCAAAGGGCTAGTTCCTGTTTATGAGAATAGCAGCAGCATGGTTGTTAGTCATCCTGTCAAAACAGAACAACATCACTAGTTCCTGAGGAGGGAAATAACCCTTATAACTGATCCATGAAAACAGCTGGAGATAGAGGACATTATGTCACGGGACAATCTTCTGGGAGATCTGTGAGCTACATGCAGCAACGGAGAGGAAGGACACTGCTATGAAAAATCTGTTAGACAACCAGACTGAGTGTCACCTGCAGCCACAGGACCAGAGGCAGGTCCTGGTAGGACGGACTGTCCGCATAGTAAAGCCACCAGAACATGTGCGCCCCGGCTCTCACGTCCACGTAGCCCCAGGCCTCTTTGCTCGCCAGAGGAGAGGACAGTCCTGCACAGGATGGACACACAGACTCAAAACCTGAGACACCCAGTTCCTCTCTAGCAGCACAGGACGGGCGTCAGATTACTTTCGTTTTCCCTCAGGTTGAGTCAAAGCCCTGAAGAAGTCACACAGATCTCTCATCTTACCTCTGTGGAGGACAGCGCTGAGGACGAACAGCCAGCCCGGGGCTGATGCTAGCCGCGCCATTGTTCAATGCTGCTGCTGCGCCTCGAACGGTGAAGGGGAAGAAATCACATGACCGACCCGAGGTCAGCTGATCAATCAGTTTTTATCTCGGCTGAACGTGCTGCGCTGTGAGTACTGCCTCCAAGCCACCAGAGGGCAGTGCTGCGCTGACAAACCTCACCCTACAAAAGTCTCAGTGTTGCAGTTTGTTGTCTTTTGACCACACATTAAAAAATAATGAAACAGACACACACACAGACACAGACACACACACACACACACACAGACACAGACACACACACACAGACACACACAGACACACACACACACAGACAGACACACACACACACACAAACCTCACCCTACAAAAGTCTCAGTGTTGCAGTTTGTTGTCTTTTGACCACACATTAAAAATAATGAAACGTGGCGATATCAGTACATCGTATCTGAAATGTTTTAATCAAAGGTCAGCATCACCCTAAAGGTCGTAAATTGTGATGATAAACCAGGTTTACTTTCAAAGGTTTCAGCATAAATATCATTTTTATTTGATGAGAAAACACATGATGTAGTTTCTGACACTTTAACTTTGAAAATCCACACCGGAAGTGCTGCCTTTCATATTGCCGGGGCGGAAAGGGGGGGACGCTGCATGTGTCATGGCGGCCCACAGCACCAACGTTATCCGCCTGCGCCTCTACTTTGACTACCCGCCGCCGGCTGTCACCGGCCACCGCATGTGCTGGCTGCTCGTGGACCTGAACGCCTGCCGGGTGGTGGCGGACCTGGAGAGCATCATCAGGGAGAAGTTCGAGTTCGGCCGCGGCAGCATCCTGAACCTGTTCATAGAGGACTGCTACCTGCCGCACACCGAGAGCATCTATGTGGTGCGGGACAGCGACAGCGTCAAGTGAGGGACAGCTGGAATGTTTGAATGTATTCATGATTAAAAAGGTCTCTGTGAACATGTCTGATCATTAAAGACGCTTCTGTTCGCAGGGTAAAGCTGGACTGTCTGCCTCAGCTGAACGGTCACACAGCAAGTGAAACCTGCAGAAAGAGACGAAGAGCCACAGAGGAAGAGGAGGACCGGCTGGGAGACAATGGTGTGAATGTGGACTGGACCACAAAAAAGAGGAAAAAAAGGACTGAGCAGAGCCTGACTGAGGCTCCTGAGGAGATCTCAGGTGAAGACAAGACTAAAGCGTCAGAAGAAAAACAGTCGGAGAAGAAGAGAAAGAAGAAGAAAGCAGAGAAAAATGCTGCTTTCACTCCAAAACCTGCTGCTTCTCCCAAAAAACACAGGCTTAGTGTCGACCCGCCTGTTAACAGCACCAAGAAACGTCAGGTGGCGCAAGCAAAGTCAAAGAAAGCCTCCTCTTCAGAGTCCAGCAGTGGCACTAGTAGTGAGGAAGATGAAGCTCCCAAGAAACCTGCAACCAAAACCCCCAGCTCCACCCCTGCTGCTTCCAAGACGAACACTAAACCCGCTCCTCAGAGAAAAGCAGCCTCTTCCCCGGTGTCCTCCTCAGACACAGACTCGTCCTCGGATGAGGACACCAGTGTAAACGTCCAGCCTAAAAACAAGCCTTCGACTCCCACAGCTCCTTCTGTCCAGCCGTCCTTAAACTGTCCTCAGGCTGCTGAAGTGGACCCTCCTCAGGAAAACATGTCAGAGGCTCATGAGTCAGACAGCGAGGAGGAGATCCAGCTGGTCATTAAACGCCCATTACCACAGCACAGCGTAGCTGTGGGAGGTCAGTCTGCTTGGCGTGGACGTGGTAGGGGAAAGGCTGGGAATCGTGGCGCTGGAGGACAGGGGGGTAGAGGTGCAGGCAGAGGCCACGGCGGCAGATTCGAGTCCAGCTTCAATGGAGACAAGGAGCTGTCATACCAGACGGATTCCCTGACCAACAAGTCGGTGATCCTCCAGGTCAGTTCTGTGGTCAAAGCTGCAATAACTGATATGATGTTGTCCTCTTTGTCCGGTGCATGTGTCCATTTTGGAACACAGAGTTTTATCTTTGCTTTCTGGATGTGTCTCTGGATATAGAACGGATCAGAAAGGGCTCCCAAACCGGACTACAGCTCCATGCCCCTGTTAGCTGCACCTCCACAGGTGGGGCAGAAGATTGCCTTCAAGGTAAGCAACACGATGCTGTGTGGCCTGAAGTCCTGCTACTGTGTCTAACTGTGATCTTCAATCTCCAGCTGTTGGAGCTAACTGAGAACTACACACCAGAGGTGTCTGAGTATAAGGTAATGATGTGATTATTCAAAATGTTAACAAACACAGGAATGGACTTTACAAAGCTTATGCTAATGAAAGCTTGTCTATATTCATATAACTGTTTAAGGAGGCGAAGCTTGTGAGCTTCGATCCAACCAGCAGACAGACTGAGCTTGAGCTTCTTAATGTCTGTCAGGGTAAGCTTGGCCCATTTCAGACACATGATGGCATCAATGACACCCCTGTACATGTAACTGACTGATGAACATCCTTATTTGCCACCTGTCGCCCAGCTCCTGTAGCACCTGGCAAGTTTGATCTAGTCTACCAGAACCCGGACGGCTCGGAGAGAGTGGAGTACACGCTCTCAAGAGAGTCTTGGGTAAGTTTAAGCTTGTAGCTCAACAGCAATTTATTAAACTAGGATAACCAGCAGTAACTCTGTGTGCTTTGTTCTGGTCTCTGCTAAAAATCATCTCTAGCTTCAAAGTCATTTAAACACAACAGAAAATACTGATGGTGTTTTAATGGTGTCGGTAACACCTCGCCTTCCATCCCTCAGGTGACGGAGCGGTGGGAGTCTCTGCTGGAGCCAAGACTTGTCATGTAAATGTCTGTAACTCCACGTCCACACACTGATCTGATGTCATTCAGCTGAAGTCGGATCACCTTTTACATGGTGTATGACAGCTTTGACAGGTATATGATTACTGGGCTGTGCTTGTAAATACACTCTGCATAATTAAATATTTTATTATTGTTACATTTTAAACAGGGCTTCGATATATTTTTTAATGACTGATGAGTGGATGTTTTTTTAGGAATGGGACAATAATGGCTTTATGTATTGTACAGTGATGTGACCTTTAATAAACATGTTTAATGAACGTTTCTTTGTGGACTACATTTCGCTGTTTTATATGAGAATTCCAAAACCTTTTTTCACACATGGTTTAAAATGTTGTAGCAGTCCTGCCAATAAAAACCATCATGAATTATTATTATTTATTATCATGAATTATTTCTTTGGCTTTTTAAATATTCAGAATGTAAATATATATATATATATATATTTATAATTCTATATTTTAAAGCGTGACGTCAGAAGGCGAGAGGCAGCGCACCTGGATTATTTATGAGCAGCTGGCCTGTGACGCAGGGCCTCGTGTCAGATCGGCTGCCGTCGTCCTTTTCCGTATCTCCTCGCGCCTCTTCAGCGCGCTGCTTATGTCACAGGCAGCGGCGGCACCAGTCGGTCCGGCGGAGCTGGGAGGACGGGAACGATGATGGCGACCGTCGAACCGATTCTTCTCGAGTCCGTTTGATAGAATAAATCGCAGGCTGCATCTCGCGGAGCGGGTCCGCCATGGAAGGACACGTCTTCCCCGACCAGAGCCAGCTCCTGCAGTTTCTGAGGAAGCTCAAGGAGGTCTTCGACGTCTGTGACGAGGATGCTGACGGCTTCATCCGGGTGGAGCACTTGGTGGACCTCGGGCTCCAGTTCGGTCAAGGAGACGAGGTGAGAGGCAGGAAGGACTGAAGCGGTTAAATGTATTCATATTACAGGTTCGGAGGGTTAATTAACCCATGGTTAGGAGGAACATTGGTAACAAGTGGCGCTGACAGCAGCTGGCACAGGTGCCACAGATGCTAGTTAGCACTGTCTGTAGCATTAGCTGCATGATGAGTCACAGACCTCTGTCCCAGGACCCTTATCCTGCTCCAGTCCTCTCCAGACCTCCTCAGGCACCGAGGTGAAGTGATCAGAAAAATGATCGTTTATTAGCAAAGGTTAATGCTGGGGGGAGTGATGGGGTTCATGGCTTCATTTGGACATCACCACTGTACGATGACAGGTGTTGGTCCATGTACACACAAAACATACAGCAACGATGCCACCACAACAACCAGTCTGTAAATAGAACCTGCACTGCTGGCCTCTCTGGGGTCACAGACCAGCAGCCATGGCCAACACGTGTGGTACATGTATAGACATGGTACTGCTCTTTGCTTCTAGAGGAAATTAAAAAGTTAAAACTGCAAAAAAAGATTTGGATTTGGATTCTGAAAGCTGCAGTGTGATGGCAGAAAATATGTGCGGCAATTAGAAATGTGTGTTGTACTGAATTTTGTCTTTTATCCTTCCTGGGTGTTGGAGAACTTTGTGACCCCATAGATTGTTTTCATGCAGGGTCACAGACCATTGAGAGTACACTGCCAGCAGGTTTAATGCTGAGGATAGCAAGTGAAAACTAGTCAATATTAATGCTTGTTTAATTATTATGAAATGATTCTTCATCTGGCTGAAAACTGTTCTCATTGTTGGAGTTTGCTTCAGTAGAGTGATGTGTACGGTAGATAAAGTAAGACTGCAACTCAAGGCACAGCTGTGATAGGAAGGCACAGAAAAATACTTTTATCATTATTATTATTGTTTACAACACATTAATCCATATATTTTGGGTTAATTATCAATGTGTGGAGATATATGGTGGCCATTGATGTAGGGATAGAAGAAGAAGAAGAAGAAATGAACCCAGTGGACAAACAGCAGTCAGTAGAAGTATATGTATTTGTGAATCCTGGATGCACGGGGAATCTCAGATACCTGATATCTTAACAGTGAGAGTAGATTTTCCCTTTAAGCTGCTATGGCGGCTGCACACCCAGAACACATCACTAAAAATAACTCGGCCGTGCTTCATCTTCCTCCTCCCCTCCGTCCTACTCCATCAGTGTGTTCTCTGTCACCATGGCAATAAGAGCTTCACGTGGAGTCTACCAGCGGATTGGTTGATTATTAATAATGAAATGATCCGCTGTACACGCTCGGCCCCAGCTCTGTATGTGGAAAGCCATATTCTCACTCTAATATTCTCACATTGGGAAACAGCAGCTGGTGGGGGTGGTGGATTATACATTAGCACTACACATTTGTCATGTTCTTGAAGCTGCACGGTGAGCAGCTCATCTTTGAGTGGCCCATTGGGCTAAATTTGAACCCTTCTTGAAAATAAACAGAACACAGTGAGGTTGCAGTGACTTGGAACAAACAGTGGTTAGCTGAAGCTCTACAGCTACAGTGACCAGGAACAGGCATCCTGTATAATATCATAATACTATGATTAACCACTTCAGAGGAAGCTGACGTGCACGTGCATCTAAACTGGTTCTGAATTCCAATAAAAGCAGAAAACCACTGGGGCTGCTGAGAGCTGTGTTAATGTTGTAATGAGAGAGCTGTAGTCGCTGCTTTCTGCTGTGTGGCAGTAAAGAGCCTGTAGGGTTTGATGTCTAATGGTCGTGCATCGTGTTGACATTTACATTAAAGCCTGTGTGACAGCGTGGCGCTGAGCTGCTGGATGTGTGACTGCGTGGGGGAGATAACATTTTGCAGACTGTGTGCAGTTCTACAGATGCTGGTGTAGCAAAGGTTGTCACAGTACATCCCTGCTGTCAGTACAGATGCTCTTTAATTCTAAGATCAAAGCCTCTGCAGAATGAATCTCAGTTATTTCAATAGAAGGAAATGTTTCATCAGCCTGTGAGTCACATCACCCCTTATGTGTGTTAAAAACTATATTCTTTTTGTCATTGTAAGGCTGAAACCATAAAACAGAGCTTGAAATGAGTCACGTAATGAATGCAGTGTGATTCATGATGTTTTATAGCAGTTTATTCTGAAAGCAGTCATGCACAGACAAGTGACAAAACACGTGTGCACCACACTGTAAGTTCATCATAGGTGTAAAACAAGCACAGAAAACTGCCGAGCCTCTCCACCTGCAGGCTGACAGCAGATCCTGCTGTGATCCAGCTGCTGTACAGTCATCAGAAAGTGAGGTCTGTTCGGAGAACAGCTGAGAGGACGTGACGTGTGCTGTTAATGAAACGGGTCCCTGAATCCAAAGCTGCTCAGTATCTGCAAACTGCTGTTTAATCAAAGGAAGCACAATGTGTGAGAAACTAGTGGTTTTCTCTTAAACTTACGTTTAAAATAAGATTTAGATCAGAATGACTTAAATAAAAATAAATTCCTTTTTTTCTTTTTTTTTTCTTGTAGGTGAAAAAATTGACGAGCTACCTGGATCCCAATGCTCACGGAAAAATCAACTTCAAGGACTTTTGCCATGGAGTATTTGCTATTAAAGGTAAGGAAGGAAGGTGAATGTAAATACAGAGTCTTCATGCTAAGCTAAGCTAATCACCCTCTGGTTGTAGACTGTTTACCGTGACATCAGATGGGATCAACCATTTTTTTACTCTAAACTGAAGACGCTGCACCTTGTAGACAACAGATTTACTCTTTGATTAAACATTATATGAAGCTGGTGAACAACCTTCGTCCCCTTCGTCTTTCTTCCTTCTCTCCTTCTTAACCTTCTGCTAGGTTGTGAGGAGATACTGAAGATGGCTGTGGGTCCTCGCGGCCTTTCCTCCAGACAGCCGTCTGTCACTGACAATGGCTATATTTACCAGGTACAACCTACTTTCTGACTTTTAAAGCACATATACTCAGGAAAGCTGTGGATGTTTTTATAGAAAGCTTCGCCTAACTGTTCTATGAAGCTTGGCTTAGACTAAAGGATTTCTGGACCTTTTTTATCACTTGTGTCTGAGGTTCTGACCTCATAAGTCATATTGTAAATGGGGTTTCATGTTGCAATGCAATCTGGCTTTAATGATAAAACATATATCTGTTTGCATTATATCATAAATAATATTGCATGGCTGCTCCTGTTTGAGATCAGCCCAACTGGACTGTTGCTTAGCAACAAGAGCGATGGAGAGGGAGAGGGAGAGAGAGAGAGAGAAGGAGAGAGAGAGAGAGAGAGGAGAGAGAGAGACATGGAGAGAGAGAGAGAGAGAGAGAGAGGAGAGAGAGAGAGAGAGAGACATGGAGAGAGAGAGAGAGAGAGAGTGAGAGGGAGCGTTGACTGGAAGACATGTGAAGAGAGAGAGGGAGGAGGAGAAAAGGGAGAGAGAGAGGGAGGAAGGAGAGAGAGAGAGAGAGAGAGGAGAGAGAGAGACATGGAGAGAGGAGAGAGAGAGAGAGAGGAGAGAGAGAGAGAGAGAGACATGGAGAGAGAGAGAGAGAGAGAGTGAGAGGGAGCGAGAGAGACATGGAGAGAGAGAGAGGGAGAGAGGGAGAGAGAGAGGGAGAAGGAGAGAGAGAGAGGGAGAGAGAGAGAGAAGGAGAGAGAGGGAGAGAGGGAGAGAGAGAGGAGAGAGAGGAGAGGAGGGAGAGAGAGAGAGAAGGAGAGAGAGAGGGGGAGAGAGAGACATGGAGAGAGAGAGAGAGGGGGAGAGGGAGAGAGGAGAGAGGGGAGAGAGGAGAGAGAGAGAGAGAGGGAGAGAGAGAGAGAAGGAGAGAGAGAGAGAGAGAGAGGGGGAGAGAGAGAGGGAGAGAGAGAGAGGGAGAGAGAGAGGGAGAGGTGTGGCTTTGTCCCAGTCGAAGCGTCAGTGTGTTTTTAATGACTGAGCTGCGGTGCACATGTGTGTGAGGCTCACCACAGCCAACACACAGGTCCGTTCAGTGGAGTCTGGTGTTCACCTTCATGATAAAGGACGTCGCACATTTATTTGAAGAACACGCTCACACATGCTGCACCTGACACGACCAGTTAGATCTGACCTGGAGAGACGTGGCATCACCCTCGTTTGATCAGCGGTAAGTCGAGCGGGGAACTTAGTGCAAGTTGTTTCTTACTCTCTTAATGAACACTGTGCACACAGAGGTGAGGAAACTCTTTGTGGATTTGGAATTGTTTTTTGTTAATAGTGTTTGATACCTCAGATACCTTCAAGAAGGAATTCAGTTGAAAGGTATAAGCTGCAGTTCTGCTATGCTCCACCCACACAGGTGTCTTCAGTTACTTTGGCTAATTAGACCTCCGCTCATGAGTTTGTGTGTAGTTAAGCTTTGAATGTGCTGAACAGAAGTCGTCCATCCACCCATTCCACACCATTAAGGGCTCCAAGCAGTGTGTTTTAGATGGTGTACAATCATAGCTTTAAATCATGTATCAGAGAAACAGGTATTTTGAATTTAGTTGAAGTAAACATGAAAGTATAATATATTTATATTTTTATTTTCACAAGCTGAATCAAGAATTTGTTTTGTTTCAGTTTTTCAGATCTGGCCCCTCCTAGTGGTGCATATCTTTTAAAGTTGTGAATCGCTCACAGTATACGTTCCAATATCTCGATAAAGATGCTGTCTTGATGAGAGGTGATGTGTATAGAAATTCCTAACAAAACACAAGGCCGTAAACAGTCCTGGGGATGTTTTTGTGATTGATGCACTGGTTGCTAACAAGCTTGTGAAAAAAAGAAAAAGGTAAATGGTCCTTTAATGGACACTTAACGTCAGGATGCCAGGATGAATGCTGCCACAGAAAAGCCTCTGTGTAGGTAACTTCAATTTATTAACATCTTTTGTAGCCTCTGAGACGCAAAGGAGCGCTATGGCTGTATGAAGGTGGAGCTGGTCCTAAGGACAGAGACCACATCAGAAGAAGCTCTCGTTTACCTTTCATTCCATGTTTACACTTCATAGTCGCATCTCTTCACACAGCACTTCAGCTCAGACAAAAACATCTGTATAATTAATGTGTGAAAGCTAGATGGTGCGTTCCTGAGGCCGTTCCACTGTCAGCTGCACAGAGTGCATGTCCGCATATGAAGCACAGCTTTAAGTAAGAACAGGGTGCAGAAGCGTTCTTTTTCCCCTTAGAGCTGAGAACTTGCATACATTTGTGTGGGGGGTGATTGGGTTTGACCTTGCCATGGCACCTCAGTTGGCTGAAGCCAGACGGGATCATGAATTATTAATATACATATCTGGGGCATGCTACATGCAACCCAGTCTGTGTCAGATAAATCAACCCAGGACCTAACGGTGTGCACTAAGTTTAAGGTTTCCTCCTTTAGAACTGTCAGACAGCTTCTCTGTTTCTGACTGCTGTAACTTGCCCTTTTTGTTTTCCTCTTGGAGCAGTAGGTCTCGTTTTTTACTGTTTTCTAGAACGGTGAGGCAAAGCTGGGCCCTCCGATTGTCATGTGTACACGGTCCTACCCAGAATGCAGTGCGTACAGTGAGGGCTGCAGTGCTGATGGAGAGTGTGACATGGACAGCAGCGCTGAAAACGGCAACAGTTCTGACTCACTGGGCCCAAGACGGCAAGACGGGTCAGTAGAAAATCAAAGGTCGCATGATAAAAATATTTATCCTTCTCATAAAGTCGGAGGAAAACGTTCAAAGTACTCTGGGTTTTTTGTGTGTTAACTTACCCGTACTATATGTCTGGCTTTTGTGACCTCAGCCACCTGATTGGCTCAGCATCTGCATCTGTCATCTCTGAGGAGGAGCAGTTTGAAGACTATGGTGAGGGTGAGGACGTGGATTTTACTCCCAGCAGCCCTTGCCCTGAGGAGGACACCCGAACAAATGGCTTCTCAGACCTGGGATCTTCGCTTCCCTCAAGGTGACACTCACGCTGAATGACATCCACTAGGCACATGTTTGTTTCCAAAACAAATATTGAACAAACATATGGACATTTTGTATCATGAATGGTATCGATGTTTGTCCCTGCAGTGCAGGGCAGACTCCTCAGAAGATGCGGCAGCTGTATAACAGTGAGCTGCTGGACATCTACTGTTCTCAGTGCTGCAAAAAAGTCAATCTACTCAATGACCTGGAGGCGCGACTCAGAAACCTCAAGGCCAACAGGTACCAGACATGCACACACACACGGACTACAGGAGGGTGGTGGATGACTACAGGAGGGTGGAGCGGGGAGTCAGGGGCAGCCGCCTGCCTCGGTGTCACCCTCACATAACAAAGCTCAGATTAGCTCTTTGACGCATCCAGTCAATCCACCAACATCCCACCACTTATTCATTCTTGGCACCCGGCACTGCAACCACATCAAAGGGTGAGCCTGAACTGTTGCTATAGCAACCGTATCCCAATCTGATGGGATGAGCGGTGGCAAGTTTGTTGTGAGATGGCTTTAGTGCAGCAGTAACAGCAGGGCCCTTGTTTGAAACACAGCAGATTCAGAACTCACAGAGTGATGGTACTGTTACTGACCCAGTCTCTTTTTCAGTCCAAACAGAAAGATATCCAGCACAGCTTTTGGACGGTGAGTAACCTTCCTTAAAAGGACTGTTTTTTGAAATGTTCAGCCTTTACCAGATGTGTTTATTAAGCCATTAAAGGACCTAACGTCTTGTGTCTGTGCTGCTGTGACCTGCAGCCAGCTGTTCCAGGCTAACCACAGTGTGTTTGGGTCGAGTCAGGGCAGCAGCACAGAGGATCTGTTCACAGACAGCCTCGACTCCTGTGACCTAGACATCACAGAGAAGGTACCAACACACCTATTATTGTATAGCTTTGATATGTTCTGTGTGTTGTTGAGGCTTTATCCATGTGAGGAGTCTGAGTCCTGTTTGTGACACTCAGGTCAGTTATCTGGAGAAGAAAGTGACGGAGTTGGAGAGCGATAGTCTGGCCAACAGTGACATTAAGTCTAAACTCAAACAGGACAATACACATCTAGTACACAGGTAAACATCAAGTGCTCTGTGTGGGTTGTGATTTCTACAACAAGTCAGCTTTACTCGTTTATTGAATGATCTCAGATGTAAGTCATTCACTGTGTGTAATGTTATACCTGTGTTTGACTCCCAGGGTTCATGAGCTGGAGGAGCAGGTGAAAGATGCAGAGACGAAGGCTGCTGAGAGTCTGAGCGAGGAGATGAAGAGGCACCGGGAGGTGTACACCAAGATGGAGAGAGACAGAAACTCAGAGATAGACCTGCTCCGTAACAGGTAACCTCAACTACAACAGGTCTTTGAACACAGCTCTGCCAAGAGTGCCCACAGATACACTTGTATTAGTGGTGTATTTAGTAAAATGTACTGTGTTTCAGGTTACAACAGTTAGAAGATGAGAATGGAGAGATGAAGTTAAATGTGTGCAGACTCAAGTCTCAGACAGAGAAACTGGACCAGGTGAGTGCAACGATCTACAAGTATGAAGTATTTCTGTTTGGCTGTGACATAGAGATGTTAGCCTTTTCTCCAAAATAATGGACTATAAGAAAACTCAAGAACATCCACAGACCTTGTTGAGAACAGCTTTAGTTGTGGATGAATTGTTCCTACGTGAAACTGCTCGTACATAGGAGTGGTGCATTTGCTCATCCTGTTACAACCTTTCTCTAAACTCCAGGAGAAGCAGAGGATGACGGACAAGCTGGAGGACACAAGTCTGAGACTGAAAGACGAGATGGACCTGTACAGGAAGATCATGGACAAGGTGTGGCAAAACCGTCATGAGTTCCAAAAGGAAAAAGAGGCCATGCAGGAGGTAAGGCACTCTCACCCAGGAAACTGCATTTATAGAACGTACACATTTTTAGGAGTTCCACTGAAGTGAATCTTTCTCTGCAGTTGATCGACGACCTCCGACGGGAGCTGGAGCATCTTCAGTTGTTTAAGCTGGAGATGGAACATCCAGGGAAGGGCAAGGGGCTGTCCGAGTATAGTGCCAGGACCAGGGAGATTGAAATGGAACACGAAGTCAAGAGATTGAAACAGGTTCACCAACGTCCATGTTCCATCCACTGCCCTAACACAAATAAATCTAACGTTTACATGCGCGTCGTCTCCGTGTTTCTTTAGGAGAACCACAAGCTGCGGGATCAGAACGACGACCTGAACGCTCAGATCCTCAGCCTGAGTCTGTACGAGGCCAAGAACCTGTTTTCATGTCACACCAAGGCCCAGTGTCTGGCAGCTGAGATCGACAATGCCTCAAGAGATGAGGTCAGTCTCAGTTCTGAATACGTACTTTTTTTGTAGCGCTGCTTTTCTAATACTTCTCTCTCTGTTTCTCTCAGCTGGTGGACGCCTTGAAAGAGCAGGAGGAGATCAACCTGCGTCTGAGGCAGTACATGGACAAAATCATTCTGGCCATTCTCGACCACAACCCCTCCATCCTGGAGATCAAGAGTTAAACAACACACACACACACACACACACGTATTAGTGTAATTGTGCCATCAGCTTACTATTAGCCGACATGTTAAATTTGTAACCTCTAAGATTTCAGACCCTGTGAGCTAGAAACAAGGAGATGTTCAGTGAGCACCAGCTATTTAAATCCAGCAGTAATGCTGACAAGCTGGAAATCTTATTGATTATGAGAGCTCAGATGATGAATGTCCCTGAAAGTATTAACAACATGGTCGAACACACACACACTTATCTCTACTGCTGCAACCGCTCTCCCCATCCACCCGTCGGTCAATGTAGAGCTACTCACTGAACAAGACCCAAGAGTACATGAAAGTTGAGCTGTGGTCAGTTTTGTTTTCCATCAACATGTCAGCACAGGAGAAAAGAGGGACATTCGTCTCAGTGTGACACATTAAGTGCCACAGAGAGTGTTGAAGACTGGTAGTACTGTCGTGTTTGTGGTGTCATATAAACAAGTGTGCAGCTGACAGCGTTCATAGCCTACGTGCTGTCATGTTAGGTTGCTGGTGTTGATACACTGAACTGGATGAATGAGAAGAACTCAGTGTTATAATGAAGGAAATGCATCCACCACAGGTTTCCTTCATTAGTTTTAGTGTCATATTGTTTACAAAAAAAACTCCACGTGCCACATTTAAGGCAGCTTGTTTACTCACAGTCTATTAAACACAGAAGTATAAAATCAGATTTTGCCATTGTATTAATTAATGTTTAAAAAAATACAGACAACCTACTTAAACCAGGCACTCGTTGATTCTGAGACTACCTGCCGGCCTGTAATTGTATCTACATTGTGAATCATTTGCACTAATTTAACTTGAATATCTTTCACACATACACTCATGGTGTGATGCAGATTAGCCAAACACAGCAAGAAGGTGTTCCACCGGTGTCACAGTGAGGAGTGAAGTGTTGAACTGCTAATGCAAGCACTATTTTATGTATCAAACAAAACTAGCTTCATTGCACAAATTGTTCACCTGATTTTTTTCATGCTTTATGTTTGTGTTAGACATCACCTGTGTGACATTATCACGTCTGTTTCTGCTGCCCTCTCTAGCAAAAATATGACGGAGCACATGTTGGAAATTCGAGCCGATAGCTCCACACAACATTCATACAATTTCATCAGAGCGTCAGTAGCTCAGCCACCACTGCTATCTGCAATGGATACAAAAAATGATTATTAGACACCTTTAAGATTGTATTTTTGTTCATATCGTGTCCATTGTAGCCATCGTTTTATATTGACATTTTTACTTTGACAGGATTTGATTTCATACATTGTAAATGTTGTACAGAATCTAGTTACACTGTTAGTGTGCAAGTCATTCCACTTATTACAAAGTCTATTTGACACTAAATATGTGAAGATATTAATATATAGAACATGGTGTCAGAGCCTGGAATCATAAAGTCCGTGTAAAGGAAATAAAGAGATTAAATGATGAACAGTGTAGGAACATAGAAGCTAAAGAGAGGAACATTGGAGCGGTGAATTGTTTGACCCACAGTCTCCTCTCCCAGCCTTCATCTTCTGGTCCTGTCAACATCCAGTGCCATCATCACAAATACTGGCCTAGGAATGGGTGTTGGAAGCCTTATGTGCATATAACACATTTTGTATGTGGGGCAGCCCCTTAACCTGAAGTTACATAGCTTAGCTTAGCATCAGTCCATGTGATGTTACATTGGCCTGGATGCGCCAAACTTATTCCTGCTTTACACGGACTTTAAACTTGAAGGAAGAATAATATAGTCTGTCACAACTCACATGTAATCACTTGATTTCTTGTGTACCACACTATGGGTGATTAGATGTGTAAATAAAATCCATTTGCTTTGGCATGACCAAGTCGCCCTGGTTGTTCCTTCTCTACAGAAGACTCCTGTGTCACTTTAAATGTGGTCTGTGTTCAGAGGAATCATTCAAATGCGAGCAAACATTGGTTCAATGTGTAACTAGAGTAGCTTAAAAAGAGTATTAAACTATGACTACTACAACTATAGACTATTAAAAGTTCAGTCTTTCATTAAAAATTAAAGAATTACTGTACAGTACTAGAGTTTACTTACAAAACCCAAACTTGGCTGATGTTTTGTAGCTCCTCCTTGTATTCGTCTAACAGGTCTGGCCCATTAGTGAATGAACAGAGGTTGTGTGGGGGACTAGGTTGTTAGCAATTGACCTCCTTTAAGTTCTCCTTAGAGAACTCAACTGGACTGGTATCTGGGGAGGTTGGAGGGCAGGTCATGGCCTTGAGGACTTTGTTACAGTCTGTACTGAGCAGTGGCATTGTCCTGCTGGAGCTGGGCGGTCAAATGAATATACCAGCAGAATATTGCTCTTACACTTGACACAGAGAAACTGAGGATTCACAGTTCAGCTCAAACCCAAACGCAGGGTACAGAGGTTTGGTAAATGTGCTGTGGAAGGTGTGGAGGTGGATCAGTGTGTCAGAGGAGACTCTGTAAAAGGACAGAGTGCCAGCAGGGCAGTCCAGATACACGGCAGCCCTTCCAGAGTCATTGGAGTAGGGATTGGGTATGACCGTTCTCCTGTTTTTGTGACACGCAGTGTAATTGCTGTTGCAGCACAACAGACTCCAGGACTTGCCATTCTGCCCGAACCAGCAGTCGTCATCCAGACCTTTCCTTTTGATTTCTCTGTATGCCACTCCTATGTTTGCCCACCCCTTCCAATCCATCTCCCAGTAGCATCGCCCAGTCAGACCTTCTCGGCACAGGACCTGTGTCCAGTGGTGGAATCTCTCTGGATGGTGAGGGTAAGGCTGCTCCTCTGTGACCTCTGTCACCTTCTTGTTGTCGTCAGACAGAAAGAGCTTCCTGTTTGCTGTGTTTGGGTCCAGTGTGAGTTCACAGGCAACTGATGTTAAATACAACACAATCATAAGATTATTTATTATTAACCGAGTTTAACAGCGCTACATTGATAAATGCACTTACACTTCGTTGGACCTGGCTTCAGTCTCTTCACTCCACAATGGTCCACACTATGGTTAAAAGACAGAAATCAAACCAGGACATCCTTATGAAGACACAAGACCCCAGGAATGACAGTGGCCCAGTTTCAGGTAGGGTTACTTCATGTTTGAGTACTGAGTGATTGGTGAGAGGATTCAGCCAGCTTGGTCTCTACAGTGAAAGCTGAGGTTAAACCGACTCTGTACTACTCACAGGTTTGTTGTGTCAGATCTGGTGACCTTGTTCCAGGTACAACTGACTGTTGCATTGTTTGTTATGTCAGAATTATACAGTTATTTAATTTATCCCTTGGACCATTCGGAAGTCTTTCTAAGACACAAAGGGTTTCTCCATACCTGAGAGTAGTTAGATTAAAACGTGGATCCTTCAGGGCAGCAGAGAGCAGCTTTATTCCTGAGTCTTCTGGGTGGTTGTAGCTCAGGTCAAGCTCTTTTAAATGGGATGGGTTGGCGGTGAGAGCTGCAGCCAATGCAGCACAGCCTTCTTTGGTGATTTGACAGCCTGAAAGTCTACCACATGCAGAGAAAACAATCCTTTTAAGGTCAACTCTTCAGTTTTAAGCAAGCAAAGGGAGAGGGGATATTATTCCATCCCCACTGTTAAACCTTGAGGCTCTGAAATGGCCTATTGTAACAAAGCATTGTGATAACATCTTAGAATGTTCTTGATATAGTATTGGCAGATATAGTAGTATCATAAACTGACCTCAAAGTTTCCAGTCGACAGTGTGCACTCCCGAGTCCAGCAGCAAGAAGCTTCACCCCTGAATCCTGTAAATCGTTGCTACTCAGGTCCAGCTCTCTCAGATATGAGAACTGGGAGCTGAGAACAGATGCCAGAGCATCACAGCTTCTCTCTGACAGGTCACAATTATTTAGCCTGAAATGACATAAGACAAGTTTTGCTTTTAGCCTGTGGTCTGAAAGAAAACCTCTTATTTTACTTGTTAGTACTCTTACAGAGAGATTTTTGCGAAGCGGACCACCGGCAGCAGCCTCAGGAAGCCTTCCTCTGAATCCGAATACTCCCAAAGCTTAAACACGTCGAGGTCTCTTTCTGATGATAGAAGGATGAAGACTAGAGCTGACCACTGAGAAGGAGACAACTTGTTTGTGGAAAGACTTCCCGAATTCAGGGACTGTTGGATCTCCTTCACTAGGGAATGATCATTCAGCTCATTCAGACAGTGGAACAGGTTGATGCATCTTTCTGTAGGTGGATTCTCCCGGATCTTCTCCTTGATGTACTGCACTGTCTCCGGAATGGCATAGGAGTCACATGCTGTCTGTTTCAACAGACTCTGTAGACGGATCTGATTGGTCTCCAAAAACAAACCAAGCAGGAAGCGGAGAAATAAGTCCAGATGTCCATTTGGACTCTCTATGGCCTTGTCCACAGCACTCTGGAGGATTGGTTTCTCAGCTGGTCTGAATAACTGAGGCCACCACCAGGATCTTGATGGCTGCTTTGTTGACATTGGGTTGACACCGGTGTTGGTGAATGTGACAAAGACATACAAAGCAGCAAGAAACTCCTGAATACTCAGATGGATGAAGCAGAACACTTTGTCCCGGTACAGGCCATGCTCCTCTTTGAATAGCTCAGTGAACACTCCTGAGTAGACCGAGGCTTCTCTGATATCAATGCCGCACTCTATTAAATCTGATTCATAGAAAATCAGGTTTCCTTTTAGCAGCTGCTGAAAGGCCAGTTTTCCCAGGGAGAGGACCATCTTGCTGGTCTCAGTGTTCCACAGCGGATCTGTCTCAGACGCTCCACGGTACTTCTCATTTCCTATTCTGGACTGAACCACAAGGAAGTCGATGTACATCTCAGTCAGGGTTTTGGGTAACTCTCCTTTCTCATCTGCTCTCACCACATGTTCCAGGACTGAAGCAGTGATCCAGCAAAAGACCGGGATGTGGCACATGATGTGAAGACTTCTAGAAGTCCTGATGTGTGAGATGATCCTGCTGGCCTGCTCCTCCTTTTTGAATCTCTTCCGGAAGTACTCTTTCTTTTGGGTATCGGTGAAACCTCTCACCTCTGTCACCATGCCGACACACCTACGAGGAATCCGATTGGCGGCTGCAGGCCGTGTGGTTATCCAGATGTGGGCAGAAGGAAGTAGTGTGCCACTAAAGAGGTTCGTTAGAAGCACATCCACTGTGCCAACCGCTGTACCATCAGTCAGGGTCTCATTGTTGTGGAAGTCCAGAGGAAGTCGACACTCATCCAGACCGTCAAAGATGAACACAACTTTCAACTCGTCAAATGTGCACATTTCTGCTGCTTTGGTTTCAGGGAAGAAAAGATGCAGAAGTTCAATCAAGCTGTACTTTTTTCCACTCAGTAAGTTCAGCTCTCTGAACGTGAATGGAAATGTGAACTGGATGTTGTGGTTGGTTTTGTCTTCAGCCCAGTCCAGAGTGAACCTGTGAGTGAGGACAGTCTTCCCAATGCCAGCCACTCCTTTTGTCAGTACCATTCTGACTGGTTGATGATCTCCGGCAGGTAAATGTTGGAAGATGTCTTCACATTTGATCACAGCTTCGGGTCTTGATTGTTTCCTGGATGTTGTTTCGATCTGCCTGATCTCATGCTCATTGTTGACCTCTCCACTGCCTCCCTCAGTGATGTAGAGCTCAGTGTAGATGTTATTCAGGGGGGTGGGCTTTCCTGCTTTAGCAATTCCCTCAAACAAATACCAGAACTTCTCTTTCAGGTGAGATTTTAATTTGCGTTGGTGTATTGGAACCACAACTTCTAAAAAAACAGAAAACAAAGAAAAGCAGTGAAACGTGGAAATAAAATGCATGAACTGGCATCAAATGTTCTCTTACTGCTTTGCAGACAGCTGGCCAGCTCCTCCTGCTTCAGCTTCTTCAAGAAGGGCAGTATGAGCTTCAGAAGAGCCTCTCTGCTTCTGCCGTGTTCGTCCTCCTCCTCCTCATCCCCCACATTTTTATTCTGAACCTCTGGATCTTCCATGTTTTCTTGACTGAGAAGCCTCTGAAAGATTTCCAGCTCGCTCTCCACAAAACTGACCACCTCCTTCTTGAGCAGCTGCGACATAATGCAAAACGTTTTGATACACTTATCAAACATCAAAGCTGCATATTATATTATATTGTATGTATTGCATTGTGTTTCTCACTGCAGTGGCTTTTTACAAACCCTGAATGTGGTCTCCAAGTCTGTCTGATGCTCCGATTCCTCCAGTTGGACTCTGAAAGCAAAATTCAGAGACAGCAAATCACAGCCCCACCAGCTACTATCACGACCCAGACGGAAGTAACAGATTGAACAGATGTGAATGACCCGGAACAGTAACTGTGAGAAGCTCATTAAACTCACCTCGTTTCCAAAGAGTCTGGAGTCTCATTCTTGATGCTTATTGACAGAGAAAAGGAGATACGTGAGGATTTGCAGTTTCAATTTGGTAATGATTAACAACAATAAATGAATTATTAACAACAACAACCAATCATTTTATGGTCAGCTGGGTAATAAGAAAGATCTGTCTTATGGCTCCTTATCGTTTCTGAAATAAACAGAATATATATGGTTTGCTCATTAATCTTACCGCTCCTCCAAAGAGTCAGCTCTGCCTTTAAAATCAAGCAAGCCACCCATTGAATGGTGGCTCTGCAGGGACACACAGCTGGGGGCCGGGGGGTCTGGTCTCTGCTGCTGCATGCTGAGTGACATGAGGACAGAGCAGCGAAGCTCTCTTTAGTATACAAGGCTTTTTAGTCTTTAAAATTCAAACTAGATGCAATGATGCATCATTAAAAAACCTCCAATAAACCTTCTCAGAGTCATATTATGCAGCTGTGAGTCCCACATTATCATGCTCCTCCCAGGCCGATCACAGTGTTCGATGCTCTGTTTCTAAAAATGGAAGAAAGGTGCCACAGCAGCCGCCGCCATGCTGTGGAGCTGCTGTAAAAGGCACGCTGCAGGCACTCTTAACCCGAATTAGTTGACTTTACTTGCAAATTGCAAGGAAACCCGTTGCCTTACACCACTTAACTTTTTACACAAGCTGAAACTTAATAGGTTTAGTTATATTGACAGAATCTCAAGTTTAGTATATATATGTATGTAGTTTGTACCATGAGTGAAGGTGGTCGGGGAGCAGTAAAATGTCTACGGACAAGAAATAAAAAAAATGTCTGAGTCCAATTGGTTTAGTTTATTCACTTTCATCCCCCAGATTAAATCAAACTGATTACCACAGTATATGTCAACATTCTTAATATGTCCTTATGGAATGTTCTATCAATATGATGAAGAGTGAAAGACTAAGAGGTCCACCTCAGTGAGCAGAGCCACATGCCAACCAGAACAGCTCTTCTGATGTATATCCTAAAATCACTTATGGTGCAAATCAATATTACAGGTAAACCACAAGGTGTCACTGCACTGTAATAAGATTAAAATAGTTAAACATTTTTTTACCATGAGTGAGGGTTGTTAGGAGAACAATGAAATGTCTACCAAAAATATATGTATAGTGGTCTGAAATGAATCTGTTGAATATATCATGATGAATTATGATGACCATGATTTTACAGGATGCACAACATGCTTGAAATATGTTGGGTTCATCAACACCTGTGCGTTAGTGCCCCAAGATAAAAACCTGGCAACATATGAGGTAAGACTGCGAGACTTAGAGGTCCACTTCAGTCAGCACACCCCCATAGCCAAACAGCTGGGGAGCATGTTGTATAGAATATCTGTAAACGCCTGTGTATCAATGTCCAAACATCAATATCAAGATTAAGCCCAATCAAGAAAAGCCTGATGGCTCCTTATCATTTCTGAAATAAACAGAATATTAAAAACGGCCATGTTCCTCTGTGGTTTGGGGTGTTTGCTCATTAATCTCACCTCTGCCCCATAGAGCCAGGTCTGCCTTTAAAATCAAGCAAGCCACCCATTGAATGGTGGCTCTGCAGGGACACACAGCTGGGGACCGGAGGGGGGTCTGGTCTCTGCTGCTGCATGCTGAGTGACATGAGGACAGAGCAGCGAAGTTAGAAATCATCAGGTGTACATTTATCGCTGTTGGACAACTGCGCTTACTTCATTTGTGGATCAGTGGCGTCCTTTAAAGGCATGGGCTCGCCGCTGGATTCAGAGGGTCTCTCATCGAGGATCCTGACCAACAGATGCCAAATCAGTTAGACCGAACAGCCCCTAGAAAGGCCAGTGAAGCCAACTCCTGGGTATTTATGTCTAAATCAATATTAGGTTGATTCATTGAGCCATATCAAATGTTCAAACTTAACTTGATCATCTAAACCTTTTTAATTTTAATCAGATTTTAATCTTTTTAAATTAGAAATGTTGTCTTTATCCATGTATTTAAACAACAACTACAATTAAAATTCAAATGAATGGAGCAGCATACCTTTTCATGGTGAAGTCTACACACTGCTGAGAGAGACGGTAAGATGAATCCTGATTTGATGAGTTTAAATAAAGCATAAATCAATGAGGAAAACATATTCTGTCTTTAAAATAAGCGTATTTGTCATAAAGATGAATAATTCACTGTACAGATAACAGACTATTGTGAACAGAAAGGCAGGACTTACTCAGGTCGTTCCCATTGATCTCCTCACAGACGTTCTATACTGAAAGTGTTTTCTTGTTCTCAGGTTGCACCTTTGTGTCAAAGTTTAAACCTGCAATTCAGATCATGTGGCACAATGAACTTTGATTATTACTGCAATAAAGAGCAGCCCTACTATCTTCTCCTTTATTACTTTGCTATGTCGCTATTTAGATAAAATAACAATACAGTGTATAGGGAATGTATGGAACTTGCACTCCAGAAGGTAATAAGTTACAGAACGTGCGGGTAGTTCATCAAGAATGTAAATATTTTGTAATTGAAACTGTAATTAAATAGAAAAGTTTTTTTCAAACTGTATTTAATTAAATTTTAATTTAATTAAATTCTGGTTTCAAATATGTTTTGATGTTATGAATTAAAAAGCAAGTTACTGAAAAAGTAAAAAGTAAATAGTGGCATGGTGTGCTTTAAAGACATGAAAATGATGTCATTATTATCACAGACACAGTGATATACATAATATATATAATATACTATATATAATATATACACTCAACAAAAATATAAACGCAACACTTTTGTTTTTGCTCCCATGTTTCATGAGATGGACTTGAAGATCTAAACTTCATTCCAGATACACAATATTACCATTCCTCTCAAACATTGTTCACAAATCTGTCTAAATGTGTGATAGTGAGCACTTCTGCTTTGCTGAGATAATCCATCCCACCTCACAGGTGTGCCACATCAAGATGCTGATCTGACATCATGATTAGTGCACAGGTGTACCTCAAACTGCCCACAATAAAAGACCACCCTGAAATGTGCAGTTTTGTCTCACAGCAAAATGCCACAGATGCCACAAGCATTGAGGGAGCGTGCAATTGGCATGCTGACAGCAGGAATGTCAACCAGATCTGTTGCTCGTGCATTGAATGTTCATTTCTCCACCATAAGCCGTCTCCAAAGGCGTTTCAGAGAATATGGCAGTACATCCAACCGGCCTCACAACCGCAGACCACGAGTAACCACACCAGCCCAGGACCTCCACATCCAGCAGGTTCACCTCCGAGATCGTCTGAGACCAGCCACTCAGACAGCTGCTGAAACAATTGGTTTGCATAACCAAACAATTTCTGCACAAACTGTCAGAAACCGTCTCAGGGAAGCTCAACTGCATGCTCGTCGTCCTCATCGGGGTCTTAACCTGACTCCAGATCGTCGTCGTAACAGACTTGAGTGGGCAAATGCTCACATTCGATGGCGTCTAGCACGTTGGAGAGGTGTTCTCTTCACGGATGAATCTCGGTTTACATTGTTCAGGGCAGATGGCAGACAGCGTGTGTGGCGTCGTGTGGGTGAGCGCTTTGCTGATGTCAATGTTGTGGATCGAGTGGCCCATGGTGGTGGTGGGGTCATGGTATGGGCAGGCATCTGTTATGGACGAAGAACACAGGTGCATTTTATTGATGGCATTTTGAATGCACAGAGATACCGTGATGAGATCCTGAGGCCCATTGTTGTGCCATACATCCATGAACATCACCTCATGTTTCAGCAAGATAATGCACGGCCCCATGTTGCAAGGATCTGTACACAATTCTTGGAAGCTGAAAATGTCCCAGTTCTTGCATGGCCAGCATACTCACCGGACATGTCACCCATTGAACATGTTTGGGATGTGCTTGACCGGCGTATACGACAGCGTGCACCAGTTCCCACTAATATCCAGCAACTTCGCACAGCCATTGAAGAGGAGTGGACCAACATTCCACAGGCCACAATAGACAATCTGATAAACTCTATGCGAAGAAGATGTGTTGCACTGCATGAGGCAAATGGTGGTCACACCAGATACTGACTGGTTCTGAGTCCCCAGACCGCCAATAAAGCAGAAACAAAATGCACATTTCAGGGTGGCCTTTTATTGTGGGCAGTTTGAGGTACACTTGTGCACTAATCATGATGTCAGATCAGCATCTTGATGTGGCACACCTGTGAGGTGGGATGGATTATCTCAGCAAAGCAGAAGTGCTCACTATCACACATTTAGACAGATTTGTGAACAATGTTTGAGGGGAATGGTAATATTGTGTATCTGGAATGAAGTTTAGATCTTCAAGTCCATCTCATGAAACATGGGAGCAAAAACAAAAGTGTTGCGTTTATGTTTTTGTTGAGTGTATTAACGATACCCAATTTAGCCATTCAACAGTGTTTGTTGTGGAATTTGGGAAATATTGTTATACTCCAGTCCAGCAGGTGGCAGTAATGCTCCGTATGCTTCGATATGTCCGCCGCCAAAACGCTCATTTCACAGAAGGAATATTTTTCTTTTCGGAAGAAGATCCCGACAAAGCGGCCCTGTTTCTTTTTTCAGCTAAAAAAAAGTCGAAGAATCCGAAAATCAACGATGTATGCCAGGACAAATACCGGCAGCACACATGGAGACTTTCAAGATAGAAACGGAGTGAACTACGTGACATCGACAGAGTCTTTCGGCCACTGCTCTCAATTGTTCTGGAAAAAGGACCCCAACGACTCCGGAGTAAGAAAGCCAGCTGCTGCCATCACCAGCACAGTTAGCTAGCTGACACAGCGCTGCAGCATCCCGCAGCTAACGGAGCAGCCATTCACCAGCTAAGCATCGAGTGCAACCTCTGGTTGTGCAGTTGATTGTAACCGAGTGTCTGCGGTGCAGTTTAACAACACCGGGTAGTCTGAAGCTTCCATCGGTACCACAGAACAGCTTCGTTAGCATCCTGCTAACGTACCTATCGTCATGCTGAGCGGCTATGGCCTAGTTAGCCTCCGAGCTAAGTGGCTAGTATTTATTTTCTCTTATATATAGTTGACTTTAGACCTCCTCGGTGGGTATCGTAAAGTAAGACGTGGAGTACAGTCCTGTCGCTGGGCTGCAAAAAGGCGCCGAATGATTTGCTGGTGAGAAAATAACGTGAATGCAGCCAAGCATCACCGAGCTGAAGCTAGCTGTGGACTAGCTGTCCCAGTCAGACACGGCAGCACCGGAGCGCAGTGTTTTCATTCGGGATGCTAACATGTGCGAAACTCTGTCTCCAAAGACCAAGTGTAGAAATCGCGGAAAAGTGACGGGTTTCTGTGAACAGTGAGAAATCTAAGTTGTACGTGATATATTGCGATATTGTTAGCGAGCAACGCAAAGTAAACACGGCCAGGCTGCCCCACAGGAAACGGGAGCGGAAGACGCCCCGCGGAGGAGTTTGAAAGACCCCTTTGTGACGGTGGACTGTGCGGTGCATTCATGGAGCTCTGCGGCCAAAAAGATGATGTGCACACCGCGCACAGGCCCCCGGCATCAAGTCCTTTATTTACCAGTGGTTTTAGCCGTTTGAATGTGCGCGGCCATCGCTGCTGTTTACGCTGTCACACGTGCGAGTTAAAAATACAAGCTGCTCTCTGAGAGGCTGAACACACAGGCCGAGCTCATCCCAGGCAGCCGTTAGATATCATCTGTGTGTGGCTGACCTCCACACAGCTCCATATATGTTACATGCCTCAGTGGTATCAAGACATGTTTGGAATAGTGATTCTCATGTTCGTAGTTTAGTTTACAGTACCCTAATTTAAAGTGTTTGAGAGATGCTTTTCCAAAGATTTAGTCACAGTCAGAAGCTGCCTTCATCGTTTTTTGTCTGTCTTGTGCTGTATGATTTGCTTTCTCTGGCTGCATTGATTAAACATGCTGGTATGGGTCATTCTTGCTTTTATGTCTTAATGTGTATATATTAATGTGTGTCATCATATTCCACGTTAATGTATTTGTCTGCTCTGTCACAGCCAAGTTCAACGATCAGCTGGTGTGATCAGCTCCCTTCTTCCTCGGCAGCCCTCTCCAGCTCCAGTCTCTCCTCAACATCACTTTCTAGCTCAAGTCTCTCCATGGAATCCCAAGCACCAGCACCGCCACAAGCATCCACGGCGTCGACGGACGACATGGAGTCAGACGAGAGGCCATACGTCTGCGATATGTGCACCTGCGCCTACAAGCACGCCAGCTCCCTGCTGAACCACAAACTCACCCACAAGACTGGAGACTTCAAGTAGGGCCTCACTTTTATTTCCTTTGTCCTACTGAAATGTCTTGCCCCTAACCTCTATTTTTTTACCTCTAAAACTCAGGTGTGACTTCTGCAGTAAGCCCTACACCAACTACATGTCATTGCGCAACCACATGCGAATCCACGGTCAGAAACGCTACATGTGTGACCTTTGCGGTAAGGCTTTTCGCCTGGCCCGGTACCTCCGTAACCATCAGAGGATCCACGATGACGGGCCGAATCGCTTCGACTGTCCTTCCTGCTGCAAGAGCTACAGGACCATGCTGGAGCTGGCTCAACACCGCTGCACTGCTGCGGCATCCAATCAGGTAGGGCTGGCGATGGGGTGGGCTTCAGTACAGGTTTAGGATAGTAGTGACATTTTTGCAGCAAAACACGTGTGTGGTTTTCTATGTGGAAGAGGTGGTACAGGACATTAAATGTGGCGTTTGTGGTCAGTTTCACTCCTGCACTGTAGAGTGTGACTGTATCTCCCCAGAGGAGAAAGATGCACTGTGCTCAGTGGCAGCAGCAGCCATTTTAAACTTTAATGTTTAGGTTAATATTAGAATGCTGTGCTTCTGCAGCAGGTGCCTCACTCTGTGTGTGTGTGTGTTTTTTGCTTGAGACCAGGGCTAAGGTGCGTCACATCAGAGACTTAAAACTCTAGTGAAATTTAAATAATTAGAATAACATTCACTCCTTTTTCTTCCAAACTTTGCCGGATATATTATTACTGGCTTTTGTTTGGCAGAGTGTGCTCATATGTTTGTACTGAATTGTGTGTAGCAACAAAAATTAATTTTATTTAATTCAGAGGTGAAACCCTACAAATTGGAATTTCACTTCTTCAGGTTTATTATTTTATATAAATGTACTTTGGAAAGTTGAACTTTTTTTCTTCATCCTAAAACCCCCACTATTAATAGCTGTAACAGTGTAATAGATGGTGAGTGTCTTTATTGTCTCTGAAAGTGGCAGTGTGTTGTAAAATAACACCTTGCCTCTACCATTCTGACGAGTCCCGGCTGTGGCTGCATGATGGTTGTGTGAGGGTCAGCTGTGGGGGAGAGCTGGGGATCTAACAAGAAACCATAATGGGTCCTAAACCAAAGTCTGCTGCTATGAATTGAGAAGCTTCAAAACTGAAGCCTGTGTCCAAAAACTTTGTTACCGTAGCTTCAGAAACCAGTGATCCAGCATTCACAGACCACAACACTTCACACCGTGTCTGGCTACAAGAGGGGGCCTAGAGCCAAACTTCTACCTCTTCTATTTCTGTGTGTTATACAACTCTGTGTGTATAACACATATTTGTCATACACAAACTCCTTCAAGGCAGATCTCTGATTTTAAATTCAGAAGTCTTAAATCAGAATTGCAATATGTATCAAATATTACTTATATGTATTCAAGACTGTTTGATGGAGTAAAGTTGTGTGTTTTTTGTGAAATGGTGCCACCATCCTCCCTGACAGTGGCCTGTGTGGATGGTGATTTGCATGGATTACAGTTGCTCTCCAGTGTGTACAAACGTTGTGACGACTAACTCTCTTCCAGCCCCCTTGCTGTGAGCGCTGTGGAGTTAGGGTTAGACCAGGGTTAGGCTAAGTTTAGGGAAAGGGTCAGGGCTTAGCCGACAGAGAATGAAAACAATTCAGTGGATTTTCCTCACAAGTATAGTAATCCAAACTTATATGTGTGTGTGTGTGTCTGTGTGTGTCTGTGTGCATGTGTGGGGTTTGGTTCATAAGAACCGGTTCAACTGCCCGTCCTGCTTTAAGAGCTACCGAACCATGCTGGACCTGGCCCAGCACCGCTGCAGCGCCGCGGCCAAAAACCAGGTTGGTGTGAGCGTGAGTGAGCATGTGTGTGTTACTTTGTGTGTGTGTGTGTGTGTGAGGGACTCGCTCCGAGAAAGGGCCAACGTGTCCAGGTGTTTTAGATGAGGGCGGTCAGGTGTGAACTGTGGATACAGCCGGCCCCTGATGTTCTGGTGTTCTAATATAAACTCAATCCAACATGCTGTACAGAGAGACTTTGTCCCATGTCGCTGTCCTCTGTTACTACATTGGTGGCAGTGCATGCCTGGTTTTAATGGATCCAGGTTTGTGCAACTAATGACTTTTGAGGTTATTTACACTCATCAGGAATCAAGAAATTGAGATATATATATATATATATATATATATATATATATATAAACTACAAGAAGACAGGAGTACTGGAGTACCAGGAAACAGGCACGTGCACAAACAACTTGAGCTAAACCATGTGGGCCCTCATCTGTAAACAGCTTCAACAGTGGCCACAGGTTGGAGGATAGGCGACCTGGCTCTAATCAGGGGGAGATCAACATGGTTAAAACTGCTAAACAAGATGTAACCAGTTTGGAGTTTAGAGTGTGTATAAGCTTCACTTGATGTCTGTGTGTATGTGTGTGTAAAATCCGACCACTCCATCCCCTCATGTATCATAGGTTTAAAGACAGTGGAGGGAAGCGTGAGAACTACAGCAGCTTTAACTCTGGTCAGCACGAGAGGCTGATTGAATGTGGAGGAAAACAGTGTCATCACATTCATCTGTCACCGCGCCACAACTCTGTGTCTCTTATCAACAACACAAACACTGCTGGCACGAGCAAGCACACTGACACATTTAAACCCTCTCGTCTCTTCTCCCCCGCCCCCTCCAGTCTGGTGGTCGACGTTCCAGTTTCGCCTCTACTCCTCGCCGTCAGCAGCAGCAGCAGCAGCAGCAGCAGAACAGTGCGAGCTCCATGATGCAGCCGCAGCACGGACACAGCCAGCAGGACCCCCTGCCCTCCCACTGCGTCTCACCGATGTCCCAGGGCGGCCCGTCTGTGCCTGACCCCCACCAGGTAGGCAGGAGGAAACTTACATCATGCACCTTTATGCAGTGCAGTCTTCCTGTTGTTGTTGGAGTTTGTGTTGAGTGGTCTGTGTGTGCCAGCAGGGCCATCCCAGCTCAGTGTCCTCTCAGAGCAGCCAGCAGAGCATGAGGAGCTCGTCCTCCAAACACGTCTCATCCTCCAGCGCCACCCCGTCCTCCTCCTACTCCTTGCTCCAGCCCCTGGTGCCAGAGGTAAAGGAGATGAGCTCGGGATACACTAGGCTGAGCGCCATGGTAGGAGAGAGCACGCCACACACCCGCCGTTCGCTATCTGCTGGCTAGCAGCCTTCTCCCTGTCTGCTTACTAACATCAGGAGAGAGGGACTAATACTTTACTGCTCTGCGTGCACCTGTCGCCTCCTCTCAGTTCTGTGGATAACTACAAGAGTAATGATTTAAACACATCTTCACATGTGAAAGGTTTCCAGAAATGCTGCGAGCTGTTATTTTCTTTTCTATTTGTTCAGTAAGTAGATTGTTAAAAATAATAATGTAGGTCCTGGCAGCCTAAAATGGAAAACTACTGAATGACAGAGTGGTCTTGCTCACCACAAAACCTGTGTGGTTACTGGAGAGACACAAATAATGGGTTAGGGTTGTGTCTGTTTGACCTGAACCCCTGTCTTAAGATATTAGCATCAATAGTATGACCATTCAGTTAATGAAGCAGCACTAATAACCTGATATTAGGCGCATATGTGGAAGAAGACTCAACTGAGCTGATGGCTCTTTGTGTGGGTCCTCTCCGGAGGTCGGAGGCTCTCCAACGCCACTAACTGGGGCTGTGCCACTTCCTCAATCTACCTTTCATACTTTCCACTAACCATTCAGTTCATAATGAGTCATGTTTCCATCGTGTACTGTTTGTCTTTATAATGATGTCTCCACTGTCACACAGACGCTTCATGGGCTTTCTTTTGTTTTTTTATAAGAGATGAAATCGGCAGCTGTGTGTCGGTAGCTGTGTGTCGGTAGCTGTGTGTCGGTAGCTGTGTGTCGGTAGCTGTGTGTCGGTAGCTGTGTGTAGCCAAGTGAAAGTAACATGTCTCATTGTCTTTAGTAAACTTAACCTGAGACACCTGAAGGCAGGGGACTGGACCATCTGACAGTTAGCATCAGCTACCTTTAACTAATCGGACTGACAAATTGCTGAAGAGGAAACTCAACAGAATTCTGAGGGTCTTTAAAAACCTGACAGGTGTCAGTAGACATAAGGGAACATACCTGCCTTACAGGACACTGATTGGCCTGAGCCACCCATGGTTCTGCCACACACCTGGAACATCTGTGTTCCACACAGTAATTAATGTAATGCTGTTTCCCCGTGTACTGCCACATATGGAGAGGTGTCCTCTTTGTTTTCAGCTGCTTGCTGCTCTGATCAGTCTTTATCCCGCTCATCTCATCTGTTGTCGTCCTGTTTCACTTAACTGTACATTATCACCACGAATGACGCAGTCCTCTCTCTCTTCTCTCCCTCCAGCCGAAGCACCAGGACACTTTCTCTCTGGCCCCCCAACGGCCCCTCACCATCAACCCCATCGGTCACTCCCTCCATCCGAACGGCGCGCCCACGCTCAAGCCCTCCCCCGTGCCACGCACCATCCAGGCTATGCCCTGGGAGCAGCGCTCCCTCTACAATCAATGAGACTCCTGGGAACCAAGCACTCACCCCTCCCCCCTTCTCCTTCACGTCGCGTCCACCATCACGACCACCACAGCCCCCCCACCCCCAACACACACGCCCTTCTTCTCCGCCCCCTCCACCCTGCCCGTTTCAGAATCAGGGGATGGAGGACGGTCAAACGCCTCGTTTATTCCCTCACCCCTTGTTTGGAACGCTGTGTTGGGAATGGGGAAGGGCACCATTGAGAACTAGTTGAGATTGATTACTGAGTAGTTAGGTTTTTAACGATGTGTTGCCTTGACCCTCATGTATGATCTATGCCATGTACTGGATATAAGTTAAAGTGTCTGTTCCCTAACCTGTCCTCACTAAGAGTTTATCTCTCCCTCCTGCTCTAGTTATGAAAATATCTATCCTACCCCTATGAATAGTGCCCCCAGCCTTTCCATATGTTAAATTAAAACAAAAGGCTATTTTTATCAGGAGCGTGTTCCAACCCCTGAACGACGAGGGATCCACGGGCGCCACGTTGTCAAAGTAACTGTGACAAAAACCTCCTCCTGGGTCTGGTGTTTTTGTTTTTTGGGGGGCGAGGAGAAGGGGTGAAACCATTCTGTTTTTTATTTTGTTGTCTTTTAACAAACCCCTTCGACCCGTCCAGATTGAACTTTGTGTATATTGTGCGTACGGAGGTGTACTGCGATTCCGTTCCCCTCACCGCCCACACCTCATCTCTGCGAGCACTCTAAACGGCAAGGACCACGACAGAAACAACCGTTGTTCTGAGGACAAACCAAGCATTTCACATACACGCCAGTTTGGCTTCTGCTGGGTTCTGGAACCAGAAGCCCGACCTCCTTATTTTAACACAACCTGAAAGCTCACTTTGTTTTATTTCTAAACTTGCATCCGACTGGTGGTTTGTGGTTATTGTAGTTTTCAATAATAATAATAATAATAATAATGTTGGCTGGGAATCAACTGTAGAAGAAGAGCCTTCATCCCTGTTTGTGTTCCGACTGTTACAGTGTTTGTTCCTTTCACATTAAAGCACTTTAGGACAAGTGCTGTGTAACTATTACTGTCTCTGTCGCCCCCCCCCCCCCCTCTAACCTGTGAAGATGTAACGCTGCCTTACATCGACCCCCGCCTCTCATTCAATGACTTGGCAGTCAGTGCTGGGCCCGGTTGTTGAGCCCACAACACTGCTGCACATGGCCAAAATCCAATACATCCTGTACTCTGGACCTGCCCACACCACCCTCCGTCTGTGAAGAAACCCCATCATGCCTGCATCGGACCGATTCCAGGATGGATTCAGTCATCACCCCAGTAAAGCTGCCGAGCTCCCGGACCTGTGTACCACGGTCCATTGGAGGGATAACAGTTTAATTCAAGGATCCAGTATGTAGTTCTGTTAGGTTTTCTTGCTAACATGGTGTTCATGGAAATGCCCACACTTCTACTGACATTTGTATTTTTTTCTCTTTTTAAAAGTTGTTTCTATTTTTATTCATGACATGTTTTCATTGTTTTCTCTCTCCTTGTAAAGTGTCTTTGAGTATTTAGAAAAGTGCTATACAAATAAAATGTTTTATTATTATCACCACCGTGCTGCTTTCTTTTGGACTCTGGATTTGTTCCTAGATCATCTGAAACCCTGTGCCTGATGTTTGACTTTTCTCTTTTTAACCTGAAGCTCCATGATGCCAAAGCATCGTCTGCTGATGAAGACGGACGGGTGAGTAAAGGACTCTGAATGACAAAGCAGCCTGTCGTACATTTGTTTTATAAAAGCACAGTGAGCACTGGGGCGGCCTGCGTTAACCATTGACATGTCAAATGCACTGGATTGGTCCAAAAAGGTTTCAGATTTCACAGCATTGTTTGTGTCGCTCTAATCCAGAGCTGAGCTCTATTTTAATTTACTTGAACTCCACCTCTTAGTCGTGCAGGACTCACACCCGTCTGAGTTTGTGTTGGTGCTGTAATGACTTCTTCTGCAGCATGAAGGACTGGAGCGTTAAACCCAGGTCTGAGTGTGTTTCTGTACTTCGATGTTTCTTATCCTGTATGTCAGAGCAGGCAAAGATTTAAGAGCCAGAACCACATCCATCACCTGGATTATTGGATCAGAATTAAAACATTAGGTCAAACAGGCTGTTTAGCTCTGCTCTTGTCACAGGAAAAAAATAACAGAATCAAGGACTTTTTATTAGGAGGACGTTTTTAAACCGGATTAAAACCCTCAGGTTCCAGTAACATGGATCATAATAATATTGATCATAATAACATGGATCATAATATTGATCATAATAACATGGATCATAATATGGATCATAATAACATGGATCATAATAATATTGATCATAATAACATGGATCATAATATTGATCATAATAACATGGATCATAATAATATTGATCATAATAACATGGATCATAATAATATGGATCATAATAACATGGATCATAATAATATGGATCATAATAATATTGATCATAATAACATGGATCATAATATTGATCATAATAACATGGATCATAATAATATTGATCATAATAACATGGATCATAATAATATTGATCATAACATGGATCATAATAATATTGATCATAATAACATGGATCATAATAATATGGATCATAATAACATGGATCATAATAATATGGATCATAATAACATGGATCATAATAATATTGATCAGGCCTCGTGTCCTCCGTTTGTTCCCTTTGTCTTCTTATGGTCCAATCTGCGTGCACGTGACGAGAACGCGCGCTCCTGCGCTTCTCCCAAACAGATGAACGCGCTGGGCCGCGCGCTCTTGCGGGGCCGTTTAAACGCGTGGAAGTTGCGCGCCGCGCGTGACTCCGTTGCGGTTCGACGTGAATTAATTTCCCGGTGCGCGTGGACGGAGCAGAAGATCCGCGCGGGCGCTGGTTATCGATAAGTAATCGTTTGCGGTTTCGATGGCCCGGCTCCGTGGGCTTTTCAGGGCCTCGTCTGAATCCAGGCTGAGCGAACTGCCGCGTGTTCCGCTCAGGTGTGAGCGGGCCGGCACGCTGTCAGTCAGCGCTGACGGGTTCTTATCAGGTCCTGACGACGTTCATTAGAAGCAGCGGGTCCCCAGACTACATGACCCGGAACCGGTCTTTTCTGGTCCAAAGCACCACAGCAGGCCGCAGGCCCCTAAATAATAATAATAATAAAACATGGCTCATCTGTAAAATCATTTTAAACATTTTGTGGTTTCATTCATTGGAGCGTCGGGTTTTATCGAAGATGGATTTCAGAACAAGACGAACAGTGAAGCAGAATGTCTGCGCATAAACACAGACACGTTCATAGAGTCGGACCGAACTAACGGTGAAACACGTCCCGCAGTAACTGGGTCTCTGCTTCAGGCTGCTGGGCTCCAGCGGGCCTCCCAGCTGAAGGCCCCGCTCCCAGCTGAGGGCCCCGCTCCCAGCTGAAGGCCCCGCTCCCAGCTGAGGGCCCCGCTCCCAGCTGAAGGCCCCGCTCCCAGCTGAGGGCCCGCTCCCAGCTGAAGGCCCCGCTCCCAGCTGAGGGCCCGCTCCCAGCTGAAGGCCCCGCTCCACCTGCCGTGGCGGGCCGCAGGCTCGGTGTAGTTCCCCGTCTCTGCCGCTGGGTGGCGGTGGTGGCCCGGTCTGTGTGGTTTCAGCAGGTTTAAACTGATCGTTCGTTAAAAACACCGAGAGTCAAAGAAATGAATGAAAACCAAGTTATGAAGTGTGTTTGTAGCTTTTTAAGCTTTTAGAGGAAAGTGGCGTTGGAAATAAAACTTTACTGACAGAAGCACGTGCAGGCAGCTTCTCACACAGGACCTTTGTTTTTAGATCCAGAGTAATGATTACTTTAAACTCTGCACAATATTCACACTATAAAAACTACAACATAAAATAAGAGCTTTAAAATAAGAGCACCTTTACTTTACTGTCCACATGAGGAACATGAAGAACAGTCTGGATGTGCAGGACTTCAGGAGATCCAGTTCCTCGTCCGTCCTGCTGGCTCCTCCCAAGAAGACTTCACCTTTATTTACTCATCTAACTGAACATTTCCTGAATGTTGTGTCTCAAACTTTAACTAATTCTGCTCAAAGGAAAACATGATGCATTTTGTTAAACGCGTTTTCATTTCTTTCAGGAACTTCTTACTTCTCCTCTCTGATTTCTGCTCCCTTTGCGCTGTGGCTGCACGTTATGACGTCATTAATGGAGCGGGTTTGCGCAGGTGTGATCGAAACGAAGGCGTTTGAGCTGATGGGTGTGGCCCGACCACTACCTGCTCTCATGGGTCGGAACATGTTGCTGGGTCCCTCCCTCCAGTTGGTGTGCCTCCTCCTGAGGTCTGCAGTCGTTGGGTCATTGTGTTGATCGGTGGAGCTCCTCCCACCACAACACAACACAACACTCTTCTTTTAATTCGATCATTCGATCATCCGAACCGCCGCATGGAAACAGTCCAGCTGCTGGGACCCGGGCTGCGCAGCTTCAAATGAACCGGACTGAGTGTTTTTGGCCATGTGGTTAAATCAGCTGTTGTTTCAGGTGAGCGCTCCTGTCAGCTGGAGTGTGTGTGTGAACAGAGGGTTTGTTCCAGATTCATCAGTGACTCCCTGTCCAGGCTGGTTTTTAGATGTTCCTCAGCTCTGTGTCTGGCTGCAGAACAAACTGCAAGTTTAATGTTCCACTCCATCTACAGCAGCTGTGGCTTTCTCAGCCAAAAATAAACTTCCTGCACTTCAGTGAGGTGTGAGAGGAGCAACACGTCTGAAATCTGCTTTATTAGAAGAGATGTGTTTTTATTTCTAAACATCTGAACATTTGTCATGTAACATCAGGGCCACATGTCTCTGCACACTCTGACAATGACACATAAACACTTAAACTGATAACTTCTGTACATAGCACATGTTGCTGATCTGATTTTTCTTATTGCTTATTCTTGTTTTTATTTATTTAATTTATTTATTCTTACTTTGCCTAAAATAAGCCTCCTGTCTTGATCTTAGTTCAGCTGTGTACAGTCATGTGACAATAAACTTCGTGAAACTTGAATCAAAACATTTTACTTGAACCTTCTGCTTCACAGTGCAGAGAACATGCAGCGTTCCACATAAAGGCCCGGTCATCGATGAAACATGTGGATAAAATGGCTGTGATCCAGTAATGACGGCCTGACTCTCTTTAACCCTTCGTCGCTTCATAAGCAGCTGGCTGCACGGTGAGGATGGACAGTGTGAACTGACCCGTCCTCCTCCAGGCAGACCTGTTTTCACCACATCAGTGCAGGAAGTGAGAATTACAGGTTACTCACCCACAGAGACATGTTGATGAACTGAGCCAAACTAACAGAAATAATCTAATCCAGAGTACTCACAGGTTTGTGTGGACTCTCCTTTCTATTGAGCCAGGGACCAGATGTTCCATACTTCAACTGACGGCTGCGATGGTCTGACTGTGAGACTGAAGGGTTCATTTTAACCTCCAACTCCAGTTATTTACTTTGTCGTGAATCTTCCAGGATGAACGTGTCTGTTTAAATCATGCTGTTATTTTAAACCTGCTGAATTTTACAGATTTGGGGAGTGAACATGAAGAAACCACGTGGATTCAAAGGTCCGTTTGGTTACTTTGCACATTTAACAGAAGAAAAATGAACGTTCTATTAACAATGTTTTGACTTTGTGCTGTTTTATTTCAGTGTTTGATGATTTATTTTGAATCAGAGCAGCGTTTATTCTGTTCTTAAAGCTTCTCTGCACCTTCGGCCTTGTTCTACAATCAGGATGTTCACAGTACGTGTATCCCACCCTCTGATCTGTCCTGTTCTGCTGCCTTTGGGCCTGAATGTGCGTACAAAGCTCTGGAAGTGTGACCAAAAATGGCGTCTCCCCAACAGATTTCCTTCATCATGGTGTTGGGAGCTGTGGGGAGGAGCCCGGCGTCACATGGGTCATGTGATGGAAAGTCTGTGAGTAGTTTTCCTTTTTTGATTAATACTCTCTGTGACAGAATGCAGGCAGCTTTATGTTTAAGTGTTAATGTGTCCCATCTTTAGCTGCTGTTTATGAACAGTGCTGGGATAATAAAGGGCCGGTCTGTATATTTAGAACTCACTCCCCCTGCTCAGTTCATTTTGATGCTGTCGCTGTTTGAAATCATCTAAATAAGACTGTTCCAGTGATGTGTGAGTTTAATTATTTATACTATTACACATCTTGAGCTCTAAGATGCAAACATTTGATCTAAAGTGCATTTTGAGCTCGGTTGTGATTTCTGTGTGACCGTCACTTTAAAGGAACCACTTGTCTGTTTTCCTGCTGAAGGAGCGACAGACTGCTACAACTCATTAGGTAGAAACACAGAGTGCGTGCTGGCACCTCTGCATTCACATGTCGTGGTCCAACAGGTCACGCTCCCCGATTTTCTAGACTGTAAACGTTACAAACAGCCAACAGCTCAGGAGGCCGAAGGTCAGCTCCACCGGAAACCAATGTCTGAGGTCATATTATCGAAGAGCGCCGGGGAAGGAATAATTGGCAGAAATAGGTAACATGAACAGGAATAAGATGCAGGCTGTGACGTCTGTGTCTGCACTGATGGTGGATCTCATTAGTCCAGCAGCAGCACTCATCCTGCTGCTGCTGCAAACATGCATGGAACTGATCTGAATGTGTGCGGTCAACAGACACACAGAGCTCACTCACTTGACTTTCAGTGTGACCAGGTGATCTGAGAGGAGACTGGGGACGGACTGGATCCTGGGACATCAGAGTGTGTCTGTATGTAGAAGGCATACAATGCACAGCATGGAAACCTCTTGTCGAATGTTTATGTTTGCTATAAAAAGGATGCGTGGATGTGTCCTTTCTGCCTGAGCAGGCGCATCATTACAGGCTGTCTGATGAGGACGGGTCCCTCCGTCTGTTTCTGCAGGAAGGGTTTTGAAGATGCACAAGATGTTTTCTACCTGCAGCCTCTGGAAGAGGAGGACGGAGCCTGGGGAACACCTCAGGAAGGGAAAAGAGGTTTGTGTTAAAGAGACGGGGCGCCCCAACGTTTGAGTATGAGCCTGTCTCCCTGATGATGTAACACAGAGCACAAAGTGCTAAAAAGGCATTTTACACATTTAAAGCCTCGATGACGTCTTTCTAAACATCATGAGGCTGATCCAGAGTTAATCTTAATCTTAATCTTAGAGGAGCTATTTTCTACTAAACTCCTCACACCCAGGATATAAACATTAAAGGGACAGTTCATAAACACTGCTCTCTGTGAAACACATCAGGTGAACTGTCGCTGTGGACTACGTTTAGCGGCGTATTAATCCATATTCTCTCTCTAGTGAAGACATCGTGCAGCAGGATTTAGACAAACAAAGTACGGTGTGTGAATATGTTGGAGGGCTGGTCAGAGGGCGAACACACAGAGCCGGTTAGCAGGTGTCTTTCCACAGGATGACAGCATAGAACGTCGCTCAGCTTATCCTTGAAGCTTTGCCTGTGGTGTCTCCGGTCTCTCAGTTGTAGTTTGCAGCGGAGCATCTTTCCAGCTTCACGCTGCCTCTGCCTGGTGTGTATTCGATCATGTAGCTGCCGGTAAGGAGCCTTATTTTGGAACGTGGTGGGCAGCCAGGTCACACACTAAACAAAGCGCTCGGACCTTTTTTTTATGCGACAAAAGTAAATCCAGCTTCCACTGCCTGCCGTGCAGAGACCTCACCTCACAGCTGTGCAGGAGGAAGAGATGAGCGCCACCCAGTGTTGTTCTTCAGTTTCCCCGGGCCCTTCGGTTCGTCTCCTCCTTCTGCATTCCCGCCTAATCCACCCTGTTCCTCTGCAGCCTTTGACCCCCAATCTCAGCCCCTCCCCCAACACACAGGAGAAGCTCTGTGGACCGGCCCACTGATGCTCACTAATGTTCAGGCCGTTTCACGTCTGGAGCTGAACTTAACTTTCTTCATGTTTTATCCCCATTTATCTTCAGATGATCACAGCCTCTAATGGAAGAATTAGAAGCTGAAGATGTTTCAGGTTCAGCCGCTGGTGGAACAGAACCAGACAAATGAAGACCTTTGTCTTTATTTTGTCTTTATCAGGATCACTCTGATTCGTGTTCTGGCGTTTTACAGAATCAATAAACTGTTAAGACTACTCGGTATTTGTTGGATATTTCTTAAGTTGCCGCGTTCAAAATCCACTCGAACTCAAGGACACGAGGCTTTTTTTGCTTTTGACCATAAATACACATTGCTGGTGATATGTTCACACCTTCACCTGAGTTACATTTGAATGCTCTGACTTCCTTCATTAGGTGCACGTGTGCAATATAACAGCCACAAACTTTACAGAATCTGCAAACATTTCAGCTCTCAAGTCAACTCCAGACGCTCCAACTGTGATTCTGGGTTAAAAACATGTTGTTACCTCTGAAGACACTTGATAAAATGTCCCAGAGTCCATGAAGCTTCTTTACAACAGAACAGGGAGAAACCAGAACTGGTGATCAGGTATTGACAGACCGCTCTAAGAAGACATTTAGAAACCAGGATGAAAAAGCCTTAACTTGACACATGATGTTTTAAGTTTAAGAAAATGAAGGGAGCTCTAAAATGCTCCATTAAAAGATGTAGTTTATAATACAGAGCATGGAATGGAAGGCGTGTGTATCGCCCTCCACTACAAGAAAAATACACGTTTTTTACTGTATGTCTCCAAAAACACTTAAATTAAAAATAATGTTGACCTTAAGTTCTAAAAAACACATTTTCTGTTAATTTTCTCCACAAAAGTCTCAAAATACATCGTTGGATGTGACCCCTGCACCCAGCTGGTGACCAGAGAGAGAGTGTGTGTGTGTGTGTCAGAACAGAAAGAGATAAAGGGGACGGACGGACGCGCCTGTTGTTGTGATGTGGATATATTTAAGTTGACTAATGTGTAGATTTTATTCTATGTGCCCAACATCAGCTGATTTGGAAACGCAGACATGTTCAGCCATGATTAGACACCGACACTGCTGAAATACAAGAGAATTCAGTTCAACACGTTCACAGAGAATTGTGCTAAATTATGATTTTCAAATAAATCACGATTCAACCGCTTTGAGGGTTTGGATCCATTTTGTGCACAGGAGCCATTTTCTAACCAGGCGAGCGCACCAGAGTGCCACGTCTGCTCCGGGCGTGTACAGTATGGCTACAAAGTCTAACCAGCCTCCCTCACAGAGAGGGAGAGAGAGAGGGAGCGAGGGGGACGGAGAGAAGCCCATTGAAACCCCACTTCATAACAGAAACACGGGAGAGCCGCAGCCAAAGCCTGTGTGGTTGGTGGCGGAGGTGGAGGCAGGCCTGTGCACCAGCCTCCATTTTGAGAAACCATCCGCACAGAGGGGCGTGCGGCGCTGTAGCCCCGGCGACTGCGCCATATTTCCTCTGCGCCCCCTCACCACAGAAATGTACTAAACACGGGTGGAGGTGCGCGCGGGTGGGGCCCACGCAGTGATCCGAGTTTTTACCTCGCCTGTTGGAAGCCGTGACCCCAACCGAGCCAGCACTAAAACCAAAGCAGGCAGGGGGCGGTGCAGGTCTGACGCCAGCTCCACCAGCACCACCCTGCGCGCTGTGGCTGATACATGGTTTCAGCAGAGTAGGTTTCAGAGGGAGCAGTCCGCATGGAGCGGCCCCGTGGAGCAAACCGGGCCTGGACGCTTTGTTCCAAACAGCCCGAGGTTCACTGCAGGTCATTTATGTAACATCATGACAACTCACTCTGTATCAGATCCACGCATCAGATCCACGCAGGGGGCGGGGACAGGGGTATGCTATAGAACGCAGCAGGCGGCGCCTCGTTATTCAAATGACGCGTTTCTGGCCTTCGGGGGGGGGGGGGGGGGGCTGGACGCATTAATAACAACAACAATCATAAACAGCGTGACGTCACTGGCTCTACATATAGCCTAAGCTTCGCGCGCACGAGCAAGAGGGAGCGCATTAGGCGCACGTCTGTTGCGTAAACGCGCACAAACTGCGCCGTGCACCAGCAGCGGAACAGAGAGTGTGTGTGTGTGTGTGCGCGCATACACACGAGCTCATCTGGTGAATACCCTAGGATGAGGGGATGCCCCCTCCCCTTCCTCTTCTCTCTAACCTACTCCAACAGACCACGTGGTTTCCTCTTTGCAAACAAAAAAGGAAAAAAACGTGAATTGGAGTCGACGGAGGGCGGCGTCACCCAGAGGGGGAGGGAGGGAGGGAGAGAGAGAGAGAGAGAGAGAGGAAAACACTTCTCCCGATCTGATCCCGCCATAGTTTTTCCCACTCCTCCACCATAGACCATCATCAGATCCAGCCCAGCACCACCCACACTTCCTCCACAGAGCGACAGAGAGGCTGCTGCTGCTGCTTGGTTCGTCTGCCGGGGCCGGCTGCAAGTCCAGGATTTCATTTCTGCTCCTGCTCCACTATAACTGGATCTACCGCTACAGAACACCTGCTTCACATTTTATTTTTTATTTCGCTGTCTGCCAGATTTTCCGTTCTTTCAGAACATTATTATTATTATTATTATTTCTTCCTCCTCCGGCTCACAGCGGCCGGTGTCTGTTGCGCTATTGGCAAATTCAGCAGAAACTTTTCCAGTTTTTTTTTGAGTGATTCCGGGCTTTGTTTATTTTCTGTTTTTGGGACTCTGAAGAACAATTGCCACCATGCACAAGCTTTACATTGGGAATCTAGGCGACAGCGTGACGGCCGAGGACTTGGGGAAAACCTTTGACGAACACAAGATCCCGTACTCCGGACAGTTCCTCATGAAAACCGGCTACGCGTTTGTGGATTGTCCGGACGACCAGTGGGCCATGAAGGCTATCGAGACCTTTTCTGGTGAGTTTCCATGAACTACTGACCCCGTTCCCCGCTTCTGTCCATTCATTCCGTAGCGTAGTGAAGTCAGGCGGCGGCTGCAGCTTCAGCGGTGGAACCCGGCTCCTCTGCCGTGCGCCTCCGAGGATCCGCATGGATCAGAAGGGTTTATTGATGCTAGCTGAACGAACGGAGTGTGTGTAAAGCTACACACCCAGGGAGCCGGTCAACTTCTGCAAAAAGGGGGGAGGGACACACACACACACACACAGTGTAGCAGTACAGTACAGCAGGAGCTGCTCTTTAACCTGTGAGGTGCTCCGAGCTTTAGAACCCGGGTCTGGGGGGACCGTCCTGAGGTCCTGCACCTCTTGTGTTTGCACTCCTCCCCCTCTGTGATATAGCATGAAGCCTCGCTGCCTCCCCTCCCCCTTTGAGCCGGGAGTCCACTATGACAAAGATACAAAAATACTTCACCCCTACCAGAAAGCAGGCCTCGCAGCGCCGGCCCGGGTCCACATGCCCCGGTCCCCTCTGTGGCTTCACTCTGGTCCATTTTAACTTTTATTTTATGTACCGTGATGAGGAGGAAGGTCGCCATGCCGGGCAGCAGCTTCCTCCACACCCCCAGCCCTGCTGCTGCACCTCCACAGAGTCTCCATCCACAGCTAGGAGCCAGTCAGAGGGCATTAACCCCCACATGGTCAGGGTTTCTGAGCCCATTGTGCTGCGTAAAGAGCGGAGCTGCTCCCTGCACATGTCCGCTCAGGGCGTCCTCCTCACGGTTCCACCTCAGTCCAGGGCCCGCTGCTAGTGTCAGTTAGCATGTAGCCACTGTTCTGAACTGTTCCATGTCGTTTCAGGTAAAGTGGAGCTCCAGGGGAAACGTATCGAGGTCGAGCACTCCGTCCCCAAGAAGCAAAGGTACAGAACCCCGTCACCTCCACCCACCTCCACCCTGCTCTCTCTCCAAGCCCTGCTCATGTGCTGCACCTCCAGATCTCTGACATGTTCAGGGGTCAGTGTGTTCCAGAGCGCGTCCTGTGCTGAGGCTACATACATGCTAGCTGTGGGTGCTAGCTGCTGGGAGAGAGAGTGTGTGTGTGTGTGTGTGTGTGTGGAGCCTAAACTTTGTCGCCATTGCTGTGTGTAGTGGTGGCAGCTCTGTTGTTGGACCTGATGTACTGAGATGTACTGTTACCACAGGACTGTGAGTCCAGTAAACACGGAGATGATATTGTTGTATAGAAATAATACACAAATAATACACAAATAATTCAGAGGTAATATTGTCCTCACATTACAGCTGAGCTGTGGCTCTGCAGGCCCTGTTTTGCTCTGCTGCTGCTTCTTCTTCTTCTCACAGATTATTTTAAAAGACACGTGAAGTGTGTGTCCTTTGTGTGTGTGTGTTGTTGTTTCATGAACAACTTTTTAAACACTCTTGAGTTGTAAAAGCATTTTGTGGCTTAATTAATATTTTTTTACGCGCACACTTTTTTCGCTTTTGGCAGATTTAATTTACGCACGTGGCTGCAAAGACGAGCTGAGTGCAAAGTGCTGATTATTTCATTTATTTTTTGACTTTATAAAATAAAGTGTGGACCTCCGTGTGATTACACTGAGGCCTAATTATTTTTTTTTAAATTAATTGCACCCACGTCCTGTTGTTGAATTATTTTATTTCACACTGACTCAAAAATTTCTATTATTTTAAGCTCTTGGTATAAAATGTAAAATACGAAATTACAGCAGGATTTTTAAACCTGAACCAGCGCAGGACCTGTGGCTGGACTTTCTGCTGAATTAACGCGCCGGGTTCGATCAGCTGCTCTGAGCTGACCTGCTTTAAACACATCATGGACTCCAGCCCATCATTCATGCCTGTAACCTTTGGCACAGATACGAGGCGCGCACAGCTCTGCGTGTTCCGCCATTTGGCCACATGTGTGTGTGTGTGTGTGTCCCATGATCAAAATGGCCATGGCTACCCTGCACGGCTGCGATGTTGGCTTCAGATAAATACTCAGATTACTTGTGACCAGTGTTGACGCAATTTTTCTGTGTTTGGGACCAAATATTTGAATTAAAGCAGATTTTCGTGACGCGCGGCCACGAAGGCGCCGCGGCGTGGCTGTGGCGGAGAGAAGGTGGTGCTTTCTGCAGATGGATGGCGTCTGCTGGTGTCAAATAATATTTCAAACTCCTCGCCATACTCTGGGAAGCAACATGGCAGCAGCTGTAATTTCTCCTGATCTCCCTGCGGCTCGGTAAATTGTTCTGGTGGCGCGGGGAGCGCCTCGTTCCTGTTCTGATAACCTTGAGGAGCCATGATGATAAAGGTGATTTAATGAGCAGGGGTTGCCACCGTGGGCGAGCTCTCCGAGGCCTTCGAGTGGCTCCACAGCACGTGGCGCGTCCACGCACAGAGTCACTCCACGTCAGGCAGTGAGGGCAAAATGGCGCAGCTCAGTGAGGCAGGAGCAGCCTGTGTGCTGCTCATTTACTGCTTTGTATTTGTTTTCACTGCGCGTGGTTCCGGTTCCGTTCAGCCCGGATCACCACGCAACTGCCACAGCTGACGTGTTACAGTCACCGTGAGCGCAGCGGCAGCGGGCTTGTGCGCCACAGAGAGTTGTGTTTGGAAGCCCCATCTTAAAATGGCCGTTCATGGACTCAGCTGAGCCAAACACTCCAAAGTGTCACAAATTCACCGCGTTAAAATATTTATATGGAACATCTGCCCAGCTCATGTATCCACGTGTGTGTGTGTGAGTGAAAGCTAATTTTACTAAATAATTTTGTAAATATTTAAACCCCCATGTGTTCAACAGTAGCAGTCTGCAGGCGTGTGTAGCTGTGGCTACAGGGTGAAAGTGTGCAAGTGTGTTGTTGGTGTGTGTGAGACTTTTCCTGAAGTCAGTGTATTTGTCTAAAACACACTCCTGCAGGCTGAAACGCCGTGAAGCTGCAGTGAAACGGACCCTGGGTGAGGTGTGTGTCTGTGGGGGGGGGGGCTCTTCAGAGGGAGCTCCCCCTTTATTTGAGGGTGGGTGGTTTAGGTGGGGAGGGGCCGTCTGACTCAAAGATCCAGGGTTTGATTCCTTCTTTCTGCTCTGTGGCACTGCTGAGCGGCCCCTAAGCTGCAGGGGGCGGCGGCCCCGGGCTGCCCCTGACCCCCTGTCCATGTTGTGGACATGTAATGCAGACAGTGTGTGTGTGTGTGTGTGTGTGTGTGTGCGCGTGTGCATGGACGGTGGGAGATGGAGGAGTTTTAGGTTTCAGTCGTAGCGTTCAGCAGGAAGTTGGGTTTAAATGTGTGTCAGGCTGCAGAGAGGGTTTGTGGAAGGTGGGACGCTAGCATGGTGGAGGAAGAGTGGGGGGGGGTAAGAGTTGGAGGGTGAAGTGTGTGTGTGTGTGACAGAGACAGAGGGGGTTGGTGTTTAGAGGGAACTAGCCAATGTCTTTGGCAAGAAAAAATGTATAGAATGCTGTGGGCGTAAGAACAGCAGCGACGCCCACAAAAAAAAAACAGAAGTAGAACGAATGGAAAAGAAGGGGGGGGGGGGGGGGGGGGTGTAGTCAGAACATGTAAAATGTAAAAACCTGTTAAAAAATACAGCTCATCCATCCAGTGAAATCATGACTCTTAGTCTGTTCAATGGGCAGAGTGGACGTGGAGAATGTAAAGACCTTCTATACTTGATTTAATTTTTGTAGAGTGGACGTGGAACATGGTGCCATTTGTATTTCATAAGCTGCACAGAGGAGATCGGACTGATGTGATCACTTTATGTTGTAACAGGTGTGTTACACTCATTTTATAGCCGACACTTAAAAAGGATTTATTCACATAATTGTCTTTTTTCCCTTCTTCTTGTTAGTTTGATTGCACAGCTGTGTGTGTGTGTCTGCTGCTCACTAGGAAGGTCTATTTGATCATATATAATTATATATATTTCCTGGAGTTCAGGGGTTTATTTTTGGTAAATTATGAGTGTTGACAGCACATAAAGTTGCGATCTTTAGCTAACAGCATGCTACATATTAGCTTAAATTCTCTTTGGAATAATGCAAAAGAAAAAATAAATGTTTAGAGTGTTAACCTTGTTCACACAACTCCCCTTTATTTTTCTATTTTTATTATTGTGATTATTGGACTTGATGGTGTGAGTGTAGGACAGTTGGCGCTAGCAGCACGGTTGTTGCTGTTCAGCTGATGGGGCCTGCTGCTGCTCCTGTACCAGAACTGAACTGGTTAAACTGGATCATGTTTTTTTGTCTTATGTAGATCAGTAATCCAAATATGACTTGACAGGTGACATTTCTCTCTGGTTGGTTGGTTGAGTGTAGACTTTAAATTCACCATCAAGTCATCAAGTCACCTCAAAAAAAGTCGAGAGAAAACCGACGACAATAATTTAAAATATGTTTTTGTTGTTGAAAAATGACGTAAGTTGTTATTTTTGTTGCATTCAAAAATATGGTATAAAAGAGTTTTTTATGTTTGAGCAGTTTCCTGTGTGTGTGTGTGTGTGTATGTTCTTAAAGCCTGTCTGTCTCCTTTCATATTTCTTGTGTATATGTCCATTTACCTCCTCATCTCCAGTCTTTCAGAGATTGTCAAGGCGAGCCGAGCACCACTCGGTTTCCCTCCGTCTTTCCAGCACGTCGGTCTGATCCATTCTGTCATATCCATCTCCGTTATCTGTGCTTTGTAATTTTAATCGGAGGAATTAGCTGTAGCTGCACAGACGGGCTTCTTCCTGCACTTGTGGAGCTGTAGAATGTGGGGCTCGTCAGCACAGAGCCTGTCATCACTTCACTGTTTCAGGAGGCTTTTTTAAAAAGTGCTGCTGTGGTTTAAAAATACTGGTGATGTTCTCACATTGTTGCAGAATCCAACATATGTTCAGCTTGACTTTTAGATTTGTTTTTTGCTGTGGAGAAATATAAGTTTGTGTGTAGTCTAACCAAACGGTCTATTTATTCTTTACAACCTGCAGACACCACTTTTTAAAGTGACTTTTATTTAAACAAAGCTGCTCGGTTAGGTTAACCACGTGGTGTGTGTGTATGGTTGCCAAGGTTACGGGTCCTGGTCCCCAAAAACAACAACCAGGTATCTCAGAGTTCCTGAGCTGTTGCTGTGAAACTGCTGCTCTGTTCCTCCACATTCAGCCGTGAAGATGCTTCTGACGAAACAAATCTTTCAAAAAAACCTTTTAAAAAAATGTTGTGTATTATTGTACAGTTGCATTGTAACACTGCACATAACAGAGTCTGAACTTTGATCTGACCGTGGCGCCCCACAGGGCGGGTTAGATTAAACAGGTAGGACACGCCTTAACTCTGAGAGCAGCAGTGCACTCGGACTGAACCTTCCAGTAATCACAGCTGCACAGAAGCAGGACTCATAGATGTGTTGATCTGATGCTGAAGCCTTGTCGCCTCCTGTCCTGACGTGATGAGCTGAGGTTAGGGGTGCGGGAGCGGCTTGTTGTTTATCATTTGCATTTAAACCTTTTTATATTTCTGAAGGCAGAGCTCGACTAGAAGGACGAATGTCAGGTTCTATTTCCTGTGAGGGAGTGCAGCGGAAAAAGTGTCTTAGACTGTTGCATTATGGGTAGTTTGCAGCCCAGATGTCGGATGGTTGTCCTCTCTGACTGGTTCGGTCCTCTGCCTGACGGAGTCTGTTGCTGCTGTGTTGTTTGGGGCTTTGAGGTCAGAGTCCACAGTAGCTGGTGTGGACCGGCTCGGGCGCCTCCGTCAGTGTGGATGTTTAGAACCTCCAGCCTCTAAAGCCTGCGAGTCTGAAAATGTGACACCAACATGGTGTTTGAAACTCGCTCCAGCTGGGCTGACACATTCGAACTACACCAGGAGGAGGTGGTGCTCTGTTTTAAAATGATAGATATACACATAGAAAAAAGAAGAAGGGAACTTTAATCTGATGTGCACCAATCAGAGGCTGAGAAATCACCGTGTGACTCAGACACAGGCTCATAGATGGAGCGGCGAGCTCTGGTTTGATTTCCTCCCCTTTCATGGCTGGTGAGAAAAAGGAGTAGGAGGAGGAGGGGACAGTGGGCGGAGGGAGCAAGGGGGGTGCGACCAATCGTCTGGCAGGAGCACCTGCGAGAGGCGAGGGAGGCGGTCGCCCGGCGCCGAGACCAGAGGAGCCGATAGGTCCGCCGACCCGCCCTGCTTAGCTGGCTGGCTACACGCATGCTTTGACTTCATGGCTCTCTCTCTCCTTTCTGCTTCTCCCCCGGCCCCAGTACAGTATGTTCGTTTCTGCCTCTCCTGCTTCGCCTCTTTCTCTCTCTCTTGGCACGCTGCCATGTTCTCTGCACCAATCCGGCCTCTTTCCGATAGGGAGGCCGAGCCAGACCCGAGCGGTAGAGAGAAACGAAGCGGGCAGATGAAGGCGTCCAGAGAGCGCCACTGGAAGATGGATGCATGTGTTTTAAATGTTCGTCAGCTGAACTGCATCTTTAGAGCGTCTCGGACAAACGAGTCGGGGAGAGGCCAGTTGTAATCTGATTAGACAGGCTGCAGTCGCTCGGCGTGCTTGTCTTCTGGCATATCTGTGGTCCATGAATGAATTCTGTGGTTTAGGTTTGTTTCCTCAATTTGCATTAAACCATCAGTTGTCTGAGAAAGACGGAGCGAGGTGGCTGCAGCTGGGGATCAGTGATGGAGACAGCTGTGTTGATTCTTTAGCTCTGAGATCCAGTCTTAAAAGAATAGAATGAGATATTTTAAAGACAGTTTTCATACATTCCTCTCTAATTAAAGTCAAAATCCCCCGTCAGGATATTAGTGTTATTCCTACTGTTGGAGGATTGTTTCCTTCTTCCTCCACCAGGCTTCAGTTGAGTTCTGATATTTGTCTTCAGGGGTTCAGGAGCATCATGCAGCACATAAGCTTTTATTAAAAGTTCTATCACTTACACTGCCTCTCTGCATGGTCTGTGATGTTCTCCTTCACGGATCTGCCGCCAGCTTTGCTTGCATTCCCAGTACAGAATTATGGGTAATGGATTATTTATTAACTGTGTAAAACTGAGCCCCCCCCCTCTATAAAGAAGTCAACCTAAGGTGAGAGGTGGTGCGGTGTTCCTGGAGACCTTTGAAGGAAATACTGTGATGATGTTAGCATCTTCTTAGCTTATATTAAAAAAAATACAAATCTACAAAAAGGTGAATAAACCCCATTGGGTTCTGGGAAATGTAGTTTATTTTTGCCTTGTCTTTGTGCATCTTCATGCATTTGGAGTATTGCCCTGATGTTCTGAACAGTCCTGAGCTGCAGGCTGGATGTTGGCCGGTGACGTCACGGTGTCTCCTTTTTATTCAGATGCTAACTATGCTACAAGACGTTTCACACATAAGACGTGTGAATCCTTGGGCTGTCCATTATCGTCGGTGTGGTGTCCTCTATTGTCTTCAGCAGTGTTTTTATGTTTCACATGAAAAAGTAACTGGAACAAAAGTTTTACTGAAGCAGAGGTGATAAAACGTGTTTGCACTGCACAGAGCAGCTGATGACATGGAGGCAGAGGCTGAAAGGACGGCAGTAGATAGTGGAGCTGCATGGAAGCCGTATGTAGGTGAAGGGGTAAATGGCTCCTGTCTCTTTAAGAAGACCCTCCCTCCACCTCCTCCGCCCCATCTTTCTGATTGTTTCTTCTCTCTGGTTCAAACCATCTGTCCTCTCTCTCTCTCTCTCCCTCTGTGTCTCTCGCTCATTTCTCCCCCTTCCCTAATAATTTTTGTCTTTGGCTCTTTTTAAAAGTAATTGCACACACGTCTGGGTGCATGATGCTGCAACAGTGTATGCACACACACATATGTGAGGAGCAGTGAATTGCAGCAGGGTGGGCTGGTGGGGGTGGGTGATCAAGAAACGAAGAGAAAGAAAGGAGGGGGAGGGGGCAGGCTTTGCATGGCGGCTGGGGCCCCTCGTGCGCTCATGTACGTGAGCCCGGCCCAGGTCAGCGGCCACAGTCACTGCAGCGAGCGCAGGCGGCGCTGGAGCTTTGTAACGAAATAAACCTGTGAATAAAAATATGTAAACACCAGGGTGTTTCTAGAGGACGCTGTTTTAGGGCGTAAAAATACAGACATGATCCTCACTGGCTGCAGCTTTGCATTCTTTGCACATAAATTGTTATTGTGCATTATTATAGTGCATCACAGCTGGGTGAAGGAACAGGGATGACTTAAAGCTCTTAAAAATTCATCCTGCAGTATAACGAGCTAAGAGTCGGAGCTGCTTGATGATCAGGATAGGTGGCGGCACAGAACTCTTGTAACATCTGACCCCTTCATTTTTGGGAATTAGGAAATAATCATTTTTTTTCTGTGTAATGAGAAAGTGGATTATTTCCCTGCAGATGTTGTTCCTGGCATGGAGGGCTCTAACTCCTCATTAGGATCCGAGCACTCTGTGGAGTGAAGCTCGGGGCCTAAAGGCAAAAACCACTGACTGAGTCATGAGTGCAGATAAAAACACACACACACACACACACACACACACACACACACACACACGTCCATATTAGAACCTTCATTTCTTAGGGCCGTTTCATTTTTTCCCAAATTCCATTTTTTTCCATTTTAATTTTGGGGAACTCAGTTTTTCAGTTTTTGACAATTTTTATTATTATTATTATTATTATTTTACTACAGAAGCTTGTGTTTTGATGTAAATGACTAAATTTAGGAGAAACTAACTGAAATGTATTGAGGTGACGTTTGTCACCGTGGTAACAGACAGTATCAAAAACAAGCAGCCAGTGATGAAGCTTTAGTCGACTTATTATGAAACAACCAAACATTTAAACTTCAAGTTATTTCAGCTGTAGTCCCTGTGACACACCCTCTCTACAGTCTCCTAATATGTTATATGCTCTTATTTTAATCCTCCTGTATCTTTATTGGTAGTTACTGTATTTTTTTATCTTTTATCTTGTTTACTGTAACTGTGGGACAAATCTTAATCTTAAATAATTTCCCTGAGGGATAAATAAAGAAATTCTGATCTGAGCAGAGACATCACCACTGAAACACTTGACTGGCAGCCTGTGTGCTGAGACCAGGTCTGTCTGTGTGTCTCTGCACTCGGGCCTCTCCGGTGGTTATTAGTATCCTTAAGCTTCCAGTCGCCGGAGTGTTGACAGAATCTTTAAAACAACAGTTCACGTGGCGCACACAAGTCGTTCAGGAGCTGCTCGGGAGTTTCGCAGTTTTCTTTCGGTGACGAAGGCAGAGCTTCGCCATGGTTACTGTGTTTTGAAAGGGGAGGGGCTCAGTCTGTGGAAGGGGCTTCCTGTGCCGCCCGGATTAGCTTCCCTCCGGGCAGTTTTCCCAGACATACGTTCCTCTTACACACGAAAACAGCGCTACAGTCAAATGATGTCAAATTCTGCATTAAAATGTAAATTCCGTTTTAATTGGCCAATTCCGTGATCGTGGAAATCATAGGGCCTGATGTCATGTTAGGCGGGCCTGTGCTCTGGCTTGCGTGATGAGATGTTGTCGGGCTAAGTACAGCTCTGATCCATATTGCAGTGTGCACCCAAGTTGTGAATAAAATATGTTTCATGTTCTTGCAATAGCGCCCCCTACAAGCCTTTAAAGGTGTAGGGTCGGACACGGTCTTTTAAAACAGTGCATTAAGGAGTTTTGAATTTGCTGGTGCATGTTTGCACATTTATTTACCGTGGTGTTGTTTTAAGCCACCAGAGGACAGTTTGTCACCGTCACTGTCGTCTCTCCTAAAGCTCCGACTCGGAAAAGATGGAGTCTTCATTTTGTGATGTTTGTTTATTAATGTTAATTTATACTTTCCACAAGAAGTGTTTTAAACCTGTAGGCCTGAAGATTGTGGCCTTTCAGAGTGAACTTTAGTCCAGCTCCTACGATATTCAGTCAGTTCAGAAGATAAGTTATCACATCTGTTAGAACACAGAGCAGAGAAAAAGAAGGGATTGTTGGTGAATATGTGGAGAGACAGGAAGCAGGAGGCATGCAGAGTGAGTCCTGATCCTGACTCTTCTTCAGCTGTTTTTGGGCCTTTAGGGTTGCAGAATTAATTTAACATTTAACTGTCAGAGGACAATTGGTCCAAAATAATTAGATAAATAAGGACAAACACAAAAACAACAGCTGCTGTAGGAGGGACGTTCAGCAGAACAGGAGCGCCTACAATTAAACTGTAAGAGTAAAGGTTAAGCTGACTTTTATTATTTATTATGTTTATTGGGTTTTCAACAATACAAATTACATATACGAACCCAAAAACAGTTACACACACACACACATATATATATATATATATATATATACGTTAAGCTGATTTAATAAAGTTCAAATGTGTAAATGTTTCAGTGGATTTTTCTCCTGTTTGTGTGTGTTTGGGGTAAAACAGCCCAAACTTCATGCGAGGACAGAAAACTTGAATGCTTTGTAGCAGCTTGACTTTCCTCATTAAATTAGGATTTGCAAACACTGGAACTATTTATTTACACACTCACACACTTCCTCTGCTGCTGGAAGTAAAGCCGAGCCGAACGCAGAGCAGACATTTTGCTCCAGCTCCTCCACTTCCGCCTCTGTTTCGGAGAACAACAGGCCTCTTGTGTAAACTGTCAGACAAAGAGGACAGAGCTGCACTTAAGCTGAGGATGAAAGTGGATTTTTATGTGAA